>NW_017306292.1:2246223-2322173 GCF_000935625.1 Nanorana parkeri | reverse complement strand
TTTATCCTGATCCCAAAGGGGATAAGGGCATCTGCAGGAAGGGACCTATCTAAATGTATCAACATGGAAGTCTTTAAAGTGAGCCATAAAGAACCATAAACATAAGTCACATTACTCCGTGTAACTAAAGGCTATGATTTTACCCACCACAATTGTACTGCAATAAAATCTCAAAGCAGTGTTGTCACCCTGTGAACACAGAAGTCTTAGCTGGACATGTAGTTTTGAACAGACTTTAAATAATAAGTGCACTTATTCTTTTTGCCCCCCCTTCCTGATTCCCTGACCTTACAGATTCTACCCTTACCCTTCATAGATGCTTACCTACCAGCAAAACCTTTCAACCAATCAGTTTCTCTCTTCAGTTTGTTCAGTTGAGATTTGAAAATGAGAGAGAGAAGCTGATTGGTTGCCATGCACAGCTGCTCCAGATTTTGTCTTCTCCAGTTTTGATAAATTCCCTTCCCTAATGAGCCAATTGTCAGGGCAGGCAGCAGACAATTGTAATCAGGAGAACTAGCCGAGTCGGTACACAAGACATCAGTCCACAGGAAGCCAAGACAGGAACAAACACACAGAAGGAGCTTGGGAACAAGTGTTGCTCAAGCAACCAGAAGCAAGGGCTGCACAGGATTTAAATAGGGAAAGGGATAGGAGGCATGACAGTAAGTAGTAGGGAGGAAGCTTTATTAACCCTCACGTGAAGCGGGCAACACCCCTAGCTGCTAACAGAAAGAAAGGGGAAACCACATGCTTGTGGCACCACAGGTGCCTGCAGAACCACAGCAGCAAAAGGTAAAAACACATGCAAACAGTGAGACACAGATGAGCTCCGCAGCTGATCTGTGACAATGGACATGGTATGGATGGTTTACAGCAAAAGCTATTATATTTTACCAACAAATGTTTTAAAAAGAAACAGTCATATGCAAATGCACCCATTGCATCCAGCCAGATTTCACCTGACATCAAATTAGAACCATTAACAGGCAATACACAGGTAGTATGGCTTCTGAGGATGTACAGTCAGCGTAGCAGCTGCAATAATAGATATAAACTCATGTATTCAGCCCAAGTGTAATACTGACATTTTCTAAACAATCTGTCTTGAGATAATTTATATTGCTTCGTTTAGGGCTTTTAATAGTTAGAACATAAAATAGCATTCCATTAAACATATCTAAATTGAACAAAGTTAAATTACAGATGTGTTTCAGCTTATAATTGAGGGCAATTATCCCAGAAGAAATGTTATTCCAAGTAAAAGTTGTGAGGAAACAGAAGAAAAGATACATTCTTGACTTAGTGACAGAAGCATAGTAACTATAGACATGGAGACTGTTAGTGATGTTTAAAGGTTGACTTTCCAATTATACTGTTTATCAGATGTAAGATGTGATGTAGTGCAGCCCTCTGCTGATCTAATTAGTGGATTGATGCAACAAATATTAGGTACTAAATTATTTACACTGAGTGTTTAATAGGAAAAGGAACACAACAGTTACACTGGAATTTAAATGAATAGATAATGCATTATGTGACCTCATTTGACACCAGTAAGGCTGGCTTCACACCAGTTTCTTTGCTAAATGCACTTGAGTGAACATGTATTGACATGTGTGTTTTTCACACATTTAGGGTTATTCACAAAAGGGTGAAGAGTTTGGAGAAGGTAGGATAAGTAAACAATCTAGGACAACATAGCTGAACTGGTAAGTGAATGAGAGAATTTTCCCAAATCGGCTATTTTGGCCTTCTCCAAACTCTTCACCCTTTTGTGAATAACCCTGATTGTGTTTTTTTGTTTTTTTCACAGCAGTAACTAAAATACTTCATATTTTTCCCTAACCCAATATGTTGAATCTAGAACAGAGCAAAGATAGGAAACTTATTATGAGCATTGCTATTATTTAGGGCTGTGCAAATTAACGATTAATTTCTCGATTAATCGTTAATCTTTTTGATCGATTAAAAAATTTTTGATCGATTAATTTTTTTTTAAAACTCTCTGCACGAGCGCCAGCCAAGGCATTGGCCTATACACATACAGCACAGCAATGAAGTAATAAAATTAACTAGGATCACACTAATCCAGCACGTTATTATTCTGAGTTGCCCCACGTGAGATTAATAACGCGCTGGATTAGTGTGATCCTAGTTAATTTTATTACTTCATTGCTGTGCTTTATGTGTATAGGCCAATGTAGTTGGATCTGTATGTGCGTTATAATTAATCGAAATTAATCAATTAATCGATTAAAAAAATTTAGATTAATCGAACACAAAAATGTTAATCATTACCAGCCCTACTATTATTTATTTTTACAAGTTAATCATAATAAAGATCATTGTTTTTATGTGAGGGCTGGTTGAGCAGAGAGTTTTTTGTATGGTGTTACATTGTATTTAAGGTATCAAGTGCTCTGTAAGAGACTAGTTACATTCAGCTTGTTGAAATGTATTTGTGAGCTATTTGATATACTGTAAATTATTTATTTGTATTATTCTATTTATTGCTATTTGTATTATTGCTATTTGTATAAATAACCCCAACTCTTTCTATCTCCTTCACCCCACATGGAGAAGTGGAGTCCTGCAGGGACTAAAAATATTATAGGATACATTTGAATAAACACTAACTTTTAGTGGTGCATGTATTATTATGTGCTGTGTTGACATGATGAGAGATTGAAGTGGGCAGTGTTGGTATCTTCTTTGCTTCCCCTTGATTGTCCACTCAGTAGACTGCAAGTAGTGATATGACACTTATGTCATCATGTATTCCTTAAAATTATATTAAAATCATGTTGTTTTTTAAGCATATGCGCGCACACAGGGTGTGCCTGGCACACCCTAATTATCCTAGCACAACACCAAAACCTCAACAGCAGGCATCGTGTTTTTAGTCACTAGCTGGTGGAGAGATCACAAAGATCTGCCTGTGACTAGATCAGCAATACAGAGCGCAGCAGAACTTGCCATTTACATTCGTCACATAACAGTTGCAGTCCTCAGTGCCTGGGAAACTGTGAGGGAGCGCAACTGTGGCTTCCCAGGCTTCCCATCCAATCACAAAGCCGGGCGAGTGACCACCTACCATGCTCCCTGTTTCATTACTGCACCCCTGCTGGAAGAGGTAAGGGACAATTTAAGACAGGGATGTGCGGTCAGGAGAGGCAGAGCCTCACCTAGTGTTATGGAGGAAAAAGCTGTCAGCTTCAAGTCTGAATTCAGTCTGAATTCATTCTCCATTCAGATAGGCTTCTATCAGGTTGCACAGCAGGGAAAGCCTCCCCGCCGTGTAACCTGTCATGGACGGAGCACTGCCTGTAAATTACAGGCAGCGCTGCATCCAGCTTTTGACAGCTAAGTTAGGTTACACAGCCGCAGGGCTTCCCCACTGCTTGTGTAACCTAACATAGTGAGGCAAGAGCTGCAACAGCCTCTACTCTATGTTAGAGACTTGAGCTCTGTGGATGGTTTGGACCAATGGCAAAGCGCAATTGGTCCAAGCTGTCCAATCAAAAAAGAGAAAACAAAATCGGTCTCACCAGTGACGAGCAAATGAGGGACAGGAAGGCCCATCCCTGTCTCCTCCCTTTAATCACTTACAATGGATGCTGCTCATTAATGTTTAAAAGTTTACGTTTCCTGCAGAATCATCTGGTCCCCTGAGCACCTGCCCTGATATCTTGTTTTAGGGTGGCTCCTTTCTCTTACACGGTCCTATGGAGTCACCCTTGTGTGTGGTAGTAAGCTGTGCGTGTCTCCACAAGGCTCTTTCTTTCCCCCTGCTTCCCTCTCCTCTTTTTTACTTCCTTCCTTCTCCCTTCTCTAAGCTAGTAGATGTAGATGTGCTGGAAACTGTGCTGTCCCTTGTGATCTTGTGCTGGATCTTGTTCAGGGAATCAGAGCTGAGAGAGTTGAAGCTGTTTTGAAACATTATGGCCGTAAGGGATTGGGCAAACATTTATAGAAATACTTTGCTGGGCAATGTGTATTTGTTTGATCTTGATTCGTTATTGAAAAAAGATTGAGAGTTTAATGCTAGTTTTAATCTAACACAGAAAGTGGTGTCACTTTTGTTGGTTGTTGGTCGTGCTGTCTTATACAAATTACAAAAGTGGCTGGACAGAATTAAAAAGTATTTGGCAGACATTGTGTTCAGATGTTTGCATGAAGTTCTGTTTTAATTCAACTTTCTCTTTAGAACAGAGCTTTACTGTGAATGTATATTTATAAAAATCTGAAAATGCCACTTAGGCATTAAAAATGAAGAAATCAGTGTAAACATTCCCACTTAATATGAAATGGAACTGCAAGGGAAAAACAGTAGACTCTTAAATCCAATAACAGCTTGCTGCTGTGTTTATTAATTAGATTAATTATCCCTTACAGTGGCAACTAGACATTTTTACTGCCAACTTACAGATCTTATGTACCCAGGGGTTTTAGAGGAACGCAGGTTTAAACCATTTCTCTAATGGCATTCAGCTGCTGAAAATTGATAAGGGAATCCATTTAAAAGTTTGTTCCTGCAAATTATAAAGTGACAGTGAAACAAGAAAATGCATAAAACACCTTCTTCCGGGGAATGGTGTACTTTGAACTGGGCTATTAAAATGACTGCAGTGTATTGTTTAGCCTCCAACTATGGTCTGAGTTTTTCATTGATATTCCCCACAAGCATTGTAGCTGTTTTATATATTGTGTATTAACACAAAGCTGCTACTGACCCTTTTGCAAATTAGGCGCAACGTATTTAATGAAATGCAATGGTTACATTGTGGCCCATTTGTGTAGAATAGGAAATCTTTTAGCTTTATCAGCTGTATACGTTCATGCACATGGGAGAATTTTAATTATAATTGTGTATTTGCTGTTGCAATATTTTTTTTAGGATTAAAAATAAATCTAAGGAATTTGGAAGTGCCTTATTACAATAGTGTGGGTTGAGCACAAATAGTTGAGGGAAAGGAAAGAGGAAAGGTTGCTCTGGACAATAGTCACATTTTACTTCTCTCCTGTCTAGTAAAGGTTACATATGAAAGGCCTTAATTGCTCAATATGGGCTCACATTAGATTTCATTGGTTGATCAGTTGGTCTATGGCCAGCACACCATTATACTGACCAGCTTTCAGTTGAAAGAATTTTCATGTTTTCTGTGCTGTTAACTTACCACTAAAACCAGATGAAAATCTATTTAATGTTGGGTTGAACCTTGCTAGGGAAGGCATACTTTTGCACCTTATGAGGATCTAATCTGCCCAATGTTTCAAAGTGAATAATAATTATTTAGCACTTAAATAGTGCCAACTGTTTGTGCAGAACAAAATAAAAGGAGACAGTACAGTTACAAATAATTGTAGATAAGAGGGCTAGGAAGGCACTGTAATTTCCAGAGAAATTACAATCTGAGGGGGAGGGGCAAGTGATTGGGGTAGGGGTTCCAGAGGAAGGGAGAGGCTCTGGAGGTGTCCTGGAGTTGAGCATGGGCGATAATAAGGACATTTGAGAGCAGGAGGTCTTTGGAGGTGCAAAGATGTCCATTTTGTTGATATTTTGATGAAGCTTGTGATATAGCTGTGGATGGCTTTGTATGTTGTTGGTATTTTGAATTTTATTCTTTGGGTGAATAGAAACCAGAGGAGGCACTTGCAAAGACACTGAATGGTTGGTGAAGTGGATAAGTTTGCTAGCAGCATTCATAGTAGATTGATGCTGGGATAGACTATGTAGAGGTAAGCAAACAAGGAGGAAGTTGCAAAAGATAACAAGGGAGTGAATTATAGGCTTGGCGATGTCATTGGCTAAGAATTTTGTAAATTATAAAGCTGTGAAGGAGGCAAAGTTTGGATAGTGATTAATTGTGGGGCTGGAAAGAGAGTTCAGAGTTCAAAATTACACCTAGTACCGTCGCTTGAGGGGAGGGGGTAATGGTTGTGCTATTGATTTCAGTGGAAATGTTGGGGGATGGGGCACTGGGAGTCTAGGGGAGAAAGGGAGAAAATATTATGAGCTTATTTTTGTAAGATTGATCCTTAAAAAGTGGTGTGACATCCATAGTGATATGTAAACTAGTGAATTAGTGATACGCGAAGAGAAAAAAAGGGGAAAGCTGAGGATTAGGGAGATAGATTTGGGTTTTGTCAGCACAGATATGGTAAGCTGTCAACTGAATAAGGGAGATGTAGATAAAGAATAGGAGGGGTCAGAGGACTGAGCCTTGGGGGACCCCTACAGAAAGAAGAAGAGTAGAGGAAGAGATGAATAGCTGTATCAAAAGCAGCAGAACAGTCTAATTGTGAAAGTAGGGAGTCATGGCCATTGGTTTTAGCATTTAGTAAGTCGGTAGTGAGTTTTCAGTTTCACTGGAGTGTTGCAGGCAAAATCCAAACTATAAGGGTTTGAGAAGGTTGTTGTAAGTAGGGTAGCAACTCCGATGGTTGTAGGCTAGATGTTCTAGAAGTTTGAAGGGAAATGGGAGCAAGGAGATGGGTCTTGAATTATTCAGTCGAGTGAGGCCCATTGAGGGCTTTTTAAGTATGGGGTCAATCAGTGCATGTTTTAGAGGGGAGGGAAAGATACCAGTAGAGAGAGAGCTTGAAGATGTGCATTAGAGAGCATAGAAAAAAGCAAGAGGGTGACTGGACTAGTTGTGAAGGGATTTATACAGGGCAAAGTCATACAGAAATTTAGTTTTAGGCCACACTTGCTCAAGAGCATGGCTATGCCTTTCGAGACTTCTTTTGTCATTACTTTGCAGGGGTTGTAGCAGTTGAAGCCTAATTCTGCATATAGAAGCAAGTTTGTCCAGGCAGAATGAGAATGAGCTGTTGTAGACAGAAGTGGACAGGTCAGGGTTGCACAGAGGGGAGATTTTGTCATAAAGGATGTCCATATAAGAATAAAGAAGAGAGGGTTTAAGTGGCAAATGTTTATACAGGTGACTGTTTGTTTGCTGGTTTTTTTATTGTTATTATTCTGCCTTGATTTCGGTCGTCCGTTGTTAGTTATAGGGAGTAGAGGGTTAAAGACAGGCTGTGTGTGAAACTGATAAGGTTGTGATAAGAGAGAGGGCAAGGGGTGTTAAAGAGGTTGCAAGGAGTCCAGAGACAGGGTCAAGGGTGTTGCCATCAGAGTGAATAGGAGAGTGTGTCCATTGTGTTAGCTTATAAATTGAACTGGGTCATTAGCATAAACACTCATAAATCTGACCTTGCTTAAAATGGTTCTAAGATAGTAGCGGTGCTCAAGTGCAGACACCTTGTGGTAGTCTTTGAAGCTGAACACTGGGGAAAATTCTAAAATACTCTTGCAGTGGGGCTCCCCTCCACACACTGCAAGGGTCAAATGCTCATTTTTGTCTAGAGTACTGTTAAAAAGCAGTTTTACCCCTCAGTCTCCAGGTAGCCAAAGCTCTCCTCTTCGCTTCGAGGTATGAATCTGTTTAGTTGTTATAGGATAACAAAGGTGATTGGTTCATATACATACATTAGTTTCATTGTGCTTTGTGGACTGTAGCAGTACTGTGGAAGTATCCATTGAACCCAAATGGGCATTATTGAGACTTTTTCTATAAGTGATTTTGGCTTTTCTACAGTAGCCTACACCAGCCTACAGCATTGATTGGATATGGTACTTCAATGCCTTAGGCCGAGGTGTTAGGGTCCCTCGGGAACATGACACTGAAGGGACTCGAACGCTTAGTGGGACTCCAACCCACGCCTCCAGGTAGGACTTATCTTGTTAACATTTCCCGGCAAGTTATGTATTTACTCTATATTCAAAGGTTTATTGTTAAAACAAAAGGTTATATGTGAAACTAAAAGGGGGATGACTGAGCATAAACCATTTCAATTCATGCACGTGTACAACAAGACAAAACTAATCATGTTAGTAAGAATCATGAGACAACCTTGGGGGGATTTGTAAAGTAAACAACCAAAAGAAACAAACAGAGATAAGATATACAATTTGCAAAGACTAACATTTTAGAAACATCTTAAAACTGGTTTCTGTGAAATGTAGTGAAAAACACAATTTTGCTTGCTCAGACATTAACTATGTATAACCTAGAAACAGGCAAATGAAATGAATCACCTTTTCAATCCCTAATTTTGTCCCGGGATAACACTATAGAATATTCCCCTTATACTGGCGGGGTGTAGTAATGAGAATCAGTGTAAAAAATTGCTGTTGTCAAGGTAGTGTACAAGTTTGTGTCATTACTAATAGATTTGGGATACATTGCAAACAGCAAAACCTAACTAAGCAACAAACAGCTATAATTTGTCTCAAACCCCACATATCAGGTAAACACTCAAAGACCCAGCCCCACCAATTACCAAAAAACATCCTCTTTTAACTCCTGACGCTAACTCATGCAAAGCTTGGATATGTGACTAGATAGAAGTAGCATGATCAGTTAGATTTAATACAACACATACCCTCAAAATGTTTGCAAAACTATTTCACTCAACTAATTGAAAAGGCTACAAGTCCAAGGTACTTCCATATTGAAGAAATGTCTGGCATGTCTCCTTAACTGGGTCTCTCCTGATCTTCTTGTGCCAGCAGGAGTTCCATTCCCTTGGAAAAAAGTCTCTTAAAGCTTAGGTCCATAGGTGGGTGTTCCTTCAGTATGATGGGAGTGAAGTTGTGTATGTTCTTTGACTTGCATACTCAAAATAACTAGCACATAGCAATTTTAACTGCAAATTAAAGAAATAAACTGAGCAACAATGCCATAAAGATTAAAGTGCATACCTTTTAAAACATCCAATATTTCACTAAACAAAATGATCTCAATGCAGTTATGTAAGCAGAAAATTAAGTTTAAAGTGACATTAAACCCTCAGATTTTTTAACATAAAACAATACTGTAATGTGTGCCTTACTGTAATCCATGGTTGTTTCCCTTCTCTTTGCTGATCTTCCTTTTAAATCCTCATGTCTTCTCATGCTGGGGGAGAACTTCCCTTTGCAGCTGAGTGCCTCTTTGTAACGAGTCCCGAGGGTTCAGACCATCCGTGGGACGTCGTCTCACTCGACTTTATAGTGGACCTTCCCCGGTCAGGTGGATGCAACACTATAATGGTCACCGTCGATCTGTTGACAAAGATGGCTCATTTTGCTCCCTTGAAGAAACTACCCACCGCTAGGGAGACCGCCCAGTCCTTCATCAGCCACATCCTCAGATTACACGGACTACCTTCTCGGATTATATCCGATAGGGGCAGCCAGTTCGTGTCTAAGTTCTGGAAGGCCTTATGCAAAACGCTCCAAATAGACCACAGGATGTCCACGGCCTACCATCCTCAAACCAACGGACAGACAGAACGGGTAAATCAATGCCTAGAGCAATATCTTAGGTGTTATTGTACTCATCTCCAAGATGACTGGCTCAACCTTTTGCCCCTCGCTGAGTTCGCACGCAACAATGCCACCAGCTCTTCCACCCAACATTCACCTTTTTTATGTGAACTACGGCTTCCATCCTACCCATCTGCCATCTTCATTTACAGCAGTCAATGTCCCTTCAGTGCAAGATTATCTCTCAACCCTGAAGGAAACCCTCGAAAGCTTGCAAACCAATCTAAAGAACGCCCAGGACTGACAAAAAAGGTACTACGACACACGTCGAACCGCCCCCCCCCATCTACCAAACGGGCGATAAGGTCTGGTTGTCCACCAAAAACCTCCGCCTCACCATACCCACACGGAAATTGGGCAGGCAGTTCGTCGGACCATTTGAAATAGACCTGTGTGCAAGTATAAGTGTAAGCACAACCAACACTATACTGACATTATTTCTCTTTTGTGTACAATTTTACTATTTGGACAAAATGAATTATTATTTTACTCTTTTCTAATTGGCCATTTTACATTATGGATGTGGCCTACTTCTTTCCCACACTTTAAATTGTACATACATGTACATCCCTCATATACACAAGTCATGGACACATACAGTATATACTGATATGCCTTTTATTGCCATAAAGATCAAGGAAACGATTATTTGACTCTTCTATTCAAATTTTGCAACGCTCACTATTTTTCGTCTGGAGATCTACTTTTCAAATGACGAGCTCATTGAGATCTACCAACGAAAAAACACCTGCATTCAGGGGTGGGAGGGGGCGTGGCGGTGCATTGAAGTCAATGGCACCGCAGCCAGGCTCCGCAGGCAGGCCCCTCGCCCACAGTGCGATCGCCTGCATTAGTGCCTGTGTTCCAGTCCAGTGCGATCCGCAAAAATGCTGTGAGCTCTATTTTTGCAGATCGCACTGGACCGGAATGCAGGCACTAATGTGCATGCGTTCCGAATGCAGGCGATCGCAATGTGGGCGATGCCATTGACTTCAATACAGCTCCACACCCCCTCCCGCACCTGAACGCAGGGAGTCGGCCGGCTTACATTCCAGTGCGCCTACAGGTCCCGGCGTCCTGTCCTCCCGTGGTGCTCGTGTGGCCGACGCTGCACATGGGGTGCCTGCACCTTTCCATCTGCAGCGTCTGACACATTCAGCCGGCAGCCGCACGAGCACCACGGGAGCACAGCCGTAGCCAGCTCCTTTTGCGCCTGAGGCAAGAAAAAAAACAACGTTTTTATTTACTATTTTTTTATTTTATTTTCATTATTTATTTTTCTTTTTCTTTACATTTTCGTAATTTTTTTTTAACTCTTGGTGATCGCTACGCGATCGACTGGTAGATGGCGATCGACCTTGTGGGCACCCCTGGTTTATACAATGGCTAGTATGTCTTGAACCCGACTTCCCTTTAAGCTTGACTGCTGTTTAGGTCGTCAGTAGAACTTAAGACGGGCCTTCAAATTTTTCTCCAAGGCTTTTTCGTCAGTTTCCTCACAGGTCTCTAAGCTTTAGGCAGTAAGTACATGCGACAAAGTAAGTGTCTGGGATGGAAGAATATATTAGCCAAAGGCTGAGAGCATATTAACACACACACCAAAACATACTCACAATTGGGTAACTAAATGTAATCTATCTGGAACCTCTAAAAGGGGTACTCAGGCTTAGGAGAGTGTCTCAAAGGGACAGTCACTACTCTATCTTGATTGTTCCAGGCACAGGTCAGACAGGACACACAGAATCGGGCAGCAAAGGTAGCAAACCCTGGGGCTATCCATAGCTTACCTATACAGGTGATTATTGCATCGTTGGACAAGTGGTCCTGTCTATGGGCTAGCTGCATCGCCACAGGGAAACAGGGCCTTCAAGAGACACCATCGAGTCCCGCAAATCCTCAGACCCTGCTTATTAGGGGAAGCTCTTTCCTTCCTCCATAGTTCTCTGGTGCCTGGATCCACAGACAGTCCAAGGCTTCCTTGTCTCATGTGTCAGAGGCTATTCTGACATATTAGAGAGCAGCTTACTTCACTGCCTCATCCACTGCTCTGCTCCCTTCTGCCTCTCTCGTACCTACTGTTGTATGGGCCTTTACCTTCAGAATGGCCACCTCAAGGGGCTAATAAAAGCTCTAAACAACTTGTATATTAGTTTGGCCTGCCTGACCGGTCTCCCTGCACATGTCAAAAAGTTCCCAGCCTTCCAGATAGGACCAAAATCCTGTGCAATCCCAAAAGGCATATCTGGAGTAGTTGTAGTGCACCTCTTGATTGTCACATTGGGAGGAGTCTGGACATAGACACTCATTTCATTTTTTATATTTTCTAGCACTTGTTGGACTGGTTGTAGAACCATAATGATTAGGGAATGTACCACAACTACATGGACTATTCTCTCCAGTAAGAGAGCACATACTGCTATAGTGCGTAAAACACAAATAGGGGAACCATTAAGGACTAAATAGGGACATACAAAACAGATTTACATTTGTCTCCATGTAATTATGTAAGGGCTCTTGTAGCATGTCCTAATACTTCATTACAGACTAAAACAAAGGGAAGGTAATAACTGGGCAACCCGAGAGCAGGTGCCTCTGCCGGCATATAAACTATTTCCTTCATTTAGAAAGATAGCTCCATCAGGCAGCAAAAACTTTTTAGTAATCGCTTAAACAAAGGAGCTAAAAGACTAACATCTGTCAGGAGCCCTGAGAAACATTCTCCTGCTTCAAAAACAGATCGGTCTATACTGGGGTGTATAAGGCTATTAGATGTCAGCTGCCTATCTGTCTCCTAAAAAATACAGCACCCTGATTTTTTATTTCCATCTAATCTTCACTTTCATTGTCTGTCATATATTTCACATACTCTAATCTATTCATCCATGCCTCCTCCTACCCAAAGACTCTGCACAAACTCCCTTGGAGTACAGACCCCCCTCCTTTTCTGTGAGTGGACTACTACATTCCTTTCTAATTAATCCATAAGCTCCCTGCTAACTTACTCAGACCTTTTTGAATCAACTTGCAATAACCATAATGATTTTAACAATGTTCCATACTCATATCTTTCTAATGTTTTATGTGGAAATGGGTTCTTGTGGAAGATCCTAAAGGTGCCCATACACCTTACGACCATGGCCAGACTTTTGTCTTGCCATGGTCGTATGCTTCTTGAAAGCCCGTACGATCTGCCCACCTTGGACGGGCAGATCGTACTTGCGATCATCGAAAGCCCGCCCCGCTGAGGGGCGGGCTTCCGATGACGGCAATGCAGAACGGGCAGTGTGCGCGTGCGCACACCGGCCCGTTCCCCAGCTATCGGGCGAGCAGGCTAGAAACCCGCCGAGAATCATACGATTCTCGGCGGGCTTTCGAACATGTTGGCTCGACAAAAGACGTGCGACCGTACAGTAGAAACGGTCGCACGTCTTAGTTCACACTGCTCGATTCTCGTACGATCGCGGGATTTCTCCCGATTCTCGTACGAGAATCGAGCAGTGTATGGGCACCTTTAGAGTCTCCTCCTGGGAGCTAAAGGATCACACCCGTAGCATTGCTCGGACTTATTGTGCCACTTGTATCGTGGGAGCTATATCTAGAGTTAGCAAACCTGATCCCACTATTGCAGCATGCAAGTGAGGGACAATTTCTTAAATTCATACAGTACACACAGCAGTGACGTGCGGTACCTTTAGTTCCGGGTGAGGCATTCCCCAGCTTCACCCCAGCACTTTTCTCCCCGCCCCCAGCCCAGTCCCCAAGCTAGTGTGAAGAAGGGACAGGGAGGAGTCTCTCTGTCCCTCACTTGCTTGTCACTGCTGAGGCATCGAGATCGATGGCTTCAGATTTTTTTTTCTTTTTTTGATTGGACAGCTTGGACCAATGGCGCTTTGCCATTGGTCCAATCCATCCACAGAGCTCACACCTCTAACATAGAGTAGAGGCTGTGACAGCTCTTGCCTCATTAGTTAGGTTACACAAGCAGTGGGGAAGCCCGCTGCTGTGTAACCTAACTACCTGTCAAAAGCTGGATGCAGCGCTGCCTGTAATTAACAGGCAGTGCTCCATCCATGACAGGTTACACAGTGGGGAGGCTTTCCCTGCTGTGTAACCTGCTAGAAGCCGATCTGAATGGAGAAAAAGCTGTCAGCTTCAGGCTTGAAGCTGACAGCTTTTTCCTCCATAACACTAGGTGAGGCTCTGCCACACCTGCCTCCACTGACCGCACGTCCCTGACAGTTGCTCGATTATCGTACGAAAACCCGATCGCATACGATTATCGTACGATAATCGTGCAGTGTATGGGCACCTTTAAGGGAAACACAGATTTGACCACACACACACAGTAATTGCAATGCTCGTTGTCATTCAGGACGTTCTGAACTGCTCACCAGAATGCAATCACAAAATCACACAATCATCTGCCCAGTTCAGCCACAGCTCATAAAGATAACTCAGCTCTATTTGATACAACAAATTAAAATAAGAAATAATTAACAGTGCAGGATTTATACAACAAAGGTCTGCTTTGTGAAGTTGGGTTGCAGCTAGTCACCCATGAAACAGACACATGACTGTCATGACATGACCTCATGACACAGATAGTACAGTAAGCAAAAAGGTTGCCTACCAGGCGCCTTTTGTCTATGTCCCAGGGTCCCAATCGGGTGAGTTCATTCAACTGCATAGTTGCCATGCTCAGGACTTTGCCAAGTTGTTTTTAACAGATTGTTGGTTGTATAAAAAGGGAGCCCCCTCTCTATGTGTGAAGCAATTGACAGTCCTTCACCTGTATCTGACCAAACTTGTTACTCATAACTTACACAAATAAGAAGGTTAGTAAAGAACCTGGAAGGGTATATAAAAACTTGTGTTTCAGAAGACACGGGTCAACAGCTTGCACCTACCCGGGGTCTGAGGGCATCTTGTGAACCTCCACATGAGGAAAGTTGACATAAAACTTCAAGTAAAATGTATGCCTGACAACTCTCTTTCCGTGTCACCATATTCTCTGGGCACAAAACGGGTCAAACAGGAGCTGTGCTGCCAACCATGCAATCTCTAATCCACATCTGCACCTCCACGACACCCCGAATGCTCCAGCTCGGGCATGCATCTTACTTGAGGTTTTATGTCAACTTTCCTCATGTAAATAGTTTTTTAAATAAATTCGTTTTTTAATTTTATGGTTTTATCCTATGGGCTGTTTTTATATTTTATTTTGATATGGCAGTGATGATATGCTGGCGTCATTTCGTGTGAAACGATTTTGGAGAGATGTCTTTTGAATAAGATCGATTGGAGATTAGACATGTGCACTGCCAAAAAATTCGTTTAGTTTCGTTTCGTTTTAAATTTGGATTTGTGTTATTTCGTTTTTCAGGATTCGGGTGTGAAAGTCAATTCGGATTCGGAATTCGTATTCGGACGAAATTCGGTAGCGTTCGTACGAACGTTCGTTTCGTTTTCTGTTCTTATTCGTTTCTTATTCGTTTCTTATTCGTTTTGTTCGTTTGCAGCAAAAGTGACATTTGAGGGGGAAAAAAAAATTTCTCCTCTAATGTCACTTTGCTCCAACGAACGAAAACGAATAAGAAACGAATAAGAAACGAATAAGAACAGAAAACGAAACGAACGTTCGTACGAACGCTACCGAATTTCGGAAATGGAAATTCGGATTCGTTTGCATTCGTTATGTCTGTAATTCGGAATTCAGATACATCCGAATGTCCGAATTTCCGAAAATTCGTCCGAATTTCGATTCGGAACGAAACGAATCGCACATGTCTATTGGAGATACTATAAAGCGATGTTAGTCCTGCTGAGGTCTACTTATAAGGTGAGCAGCCCACTAAGAGGGGTGAGCACCTGAGTGATAATTGCAATTGGTATATGGACCTTGTATAAAGAACTTTCACTGTGGAAGGATAAAGAGTGTGGTGCACTTGGGACGAATCTTGAGCACTTTATACGTGATTCCACATTTCTGTACATCTGAACATGGAACATATGATTGAACTTTCCAGATGGATATTTATTATAAAGGATTGATATTTACAAGAAAAAGCAACTGTGAACACTTCGATTGCATGTATTGTTTAGAGCATATTTATTATTGAGATGTGTTGGGTTTTTTTTCATTTAATTTGATCTAGCTTAAGTGCAGCACATTCATTATTATAATTTGATACATTTAGAGGGTAGCACTTCTTACAGTGCTTGCAGCTACACAGGGATTGGCACAAGGTGCTATTTGTTATATATATATATAACCAAAAGTGTATATATAAAACCAAATTATACTGCACTGAAAGTGAGTGAATTAGTATGCGTCAGTGCAATACCAGCAAGTATGTGAAAACATATCTGTGCAATGGCCGTGAATAAGTGTGTGTCCATGCAAGTTGCATTTTCAAATGGAGGTATCTGACTTTGAGCTTGTTTTCAGCCTTTAGCAGTCCCTATGCAGCAGGGCTCAGAGTGGGAGAGACAGAAGCAACACAAGAAACCAATCAGTTGTGTTACAGCACAATGAGCATGCTGATAAGAAGGGATAGCAGAGAGACAGAGAAATACGCTCATCAGCCTGTTGCTTCTCCCTCCACTGCATAGGTCAGGGACAAGACCTCATTTAAGTAATTGAACTGCCACAGAGAAAAGTCAAGTGTCCCCCCAGACAGAAAGGGCTGGGCTTTGGGGCAGAGCTGAGTAAATCTCAGAACTGGACGGACAGGTAAAATTCCTCCTTTATATGAATTTTATCTGTGTACTGAACTGTTGATCTTGAGAAACATGTACCTTGAAGGAATGCCGCTGCTAACATCCCCCTTCTAAAAACATTACTTTCTGGCTAGCAAGCTGAGCCAATGTCTCAACTATATGTAAAACTTTTTTCTGCTTGTCTTAGACAGAGAAGTGGAGAAATTAGGGCTAGTTCGCACTAGCCACAGTGCGTTCCGGCCCGATTGGTGCACTCTGGCCTGCTCACTTTGTTTTGGGGCGGGAGGGGGCGTGGCGGTGGATTGAAGTCAATGGAACTGCAGCCGATTGCCCACACCGGAACGCGTGGCACATCAGTGCCTGCATTCTGTCCGATGCAGTCAGAAAAAATGCTGCATGCATTACCCTCATAGGGAAAGATTAGGACCAATCAGGAAACTGTACTTTAATTCTGATTGTTAGTTTTTTGGGCAGTCGACCCCCTTGGTGCCTTTTATTTTTGTTGCTATTATTGGGAGCTTTTTTGCCTATCATTTTCTTTTTTGTGGTTGGTTTGAGGTCTGCTGTGACTTTTATCTGCTGTCCTATCCATAGCAAACCTTTTTTTGGCTGCAAGGCTTGTTTTTTTGGGGGGTGGTATTTTGGTTTTATCATTTCTTTTGGTAACCTATCGTAGTGGTGAACCTGAACCTCATCTCTACTGCCAGTTTATGCTGCCATTGAAACTGTCCATAAAAATTGTACTCTTCTGTAACACCATGTACAGTTTTAAGGTAAGCCCCAAGAATGTCATTCAAAAGAGTTATTTATTTTTTAATGTTGCCTTCAAAGCCACATGAAAAGACCCTTGGTACATGTCCCCCATGGCATTACCTAACTTCCTGTAAATTCTTTACAGAAGTTTACCTATTAGCCCTAAAAATAGCAATTTAACACCGATATTCACCCCCCTAGACTTCAGTGGGATTTGCCTCCAAATTTGCGTTCGCTAAATTTTGAACAAGCTTTGCCGAACTCTTGGTGAAATGAACCTGGGCAGATTTGCACATCACCATGGGTCAGTGGGGTTGATTTATTAAATGAGAATGGACTGTTCACTTTGCATGGAAATTAGCATTTTGCAGGTGAAGTTTCCCACAGCTTGATGAATTTAGTAAAATTTTATTTTGCAAAGAATACTCAATCATGTGCAAGGAAAATTGGGTGATGAAAATCAGCTGAGCTTCACCTCATTCACTAAACTAAAGGGGAAACACCCCATACAAAGTGCAAATTCCCTTGCTAAGTAAACAGTCTAGTTGTTGATTAGTAAATCCCCAGCATCTTAATGTATTGAAATCAGAAACAGCGAGGCAACTAGCTTTTTCAGATGGAGGTCATCAATTTCAGATTCCATACACTTCTCAGTACAAGCTTCCTCAAGGGTTTGTAGAGTTACAAATAAATGGGTTCATACAAAGGCAAAATAGACAAAAGTGCATACAGCTACAAAAGTACAATGTCGGTGAAATAAGTCTCCCTGTAGTCTGTCAAATAAGGCTGTTTGCTTGATCTTATACAAAACTTAGTACACTTAAATGAGAAAAGCCACGTTTCAGGAAAATGTTGCTTTATTCATCTCTTTGGAGCACTTCTATCTATAGAAATATATATATCATATTTTTTTTGCAGAATCCAAAAGAACGTGTTGTCCAGGGTCATTAACAGGACAGAGGCTTGCTGTATAGCACAGCCGTCGAATGTTCATACGTTTACAAACAATCCATGCAAATTTAAAGTGACATTAAACCCTCAGATTTTTTTAACATAAAACAATACTGTAATGTGTGCCTTACTGTAATCCATGGTTGTTTCCCTTCTCTTTGCTGCTCTTCCTTTTAAATCTGTATCTGTTCTCATGCTCTGCAGAACTTCTGTTTTGCAGCAGACTGCCTTTTCTCAGGAATGGATACACGGTGTCTGTGTATCCGTTTGTATAGGCTTGTAACCTGAGCCAGCACTACAGGAAGAGGCCCTGAGCTGAAAAGGGAAGTTCTCCCCAAGCATGAGAAGACATGAGGATTTAAAAGGAAGAGCAGCAAAGAGAAGGGAAACAACCATGGATTACAGTAAGGCACACATTACAGTATTGGTTTATGTTAAAAAATCTGAGGGTTTAATGTCACTTTAAGGCTGTTTGCAAAGTAACTATACAAAACTAAAGCAATACAAGCACAGGAAGGCTCACCAACATAAGATCACTCAGCAGGGTTTTCCCAAAGTCAGACCCAGACAGGTGGTAGAGTGCCAGTGTCCTAATCAGCAATGTTATCCACTCAGGGTTGCCACTTGGCCCGTATTTAACTGGCCTGGCTGGTAAAAATGGGACATGTTGCCAAAGTTGCCAATAGAAAAAAAAGATCATAAAGTCGGTATTATTTTCCAGGAAATGTGGCAACCCTAATCTGCTACACTCCATCACAAAATGATACTATAAGGCTTGACAAAGGTAGAGTACCCCAAAACATGTTGCCTAGCAACTTGCCTAACCGAAGGTGGGCAAATGTACAGCGATCTCCAAATATCACATTGTGAATGTGCAGAGTGGATTATGATACATGCTATGCTACATGTGGATGCATGTTATTGTACTAAACATACCTTGCATAATACTTTAGGTTAGTGCACCTTCATCTGGCTTTTGGTCATTGATATAATGCCCTTTAAGATTAATATCTATTGGTTAGTGTTACATCAGTATTCAGTACATTTCTGAGTTTAATCAATTTGTGAACATAATCTCTAGTTTATTATAACAACATTTTTTATTAACATTGCAGACATTTCAGAACTTTTAGATTTTTAGATACCAATAAATGGCATATTAACTTATAGTGACTGGTGCCACAGCTACACCATGCTATGCAGTAAAGCCTCACTGTGCCTTCAATACATTTTGATATATTTTTTATATATCCATTGGTTTTTTACCTCTCTACAAACCCCTTTTTTCTATGTTTTCCCCTCAGTTATAACTATGCAAATAGTGACTTTCCCCAGAAAGTCAACAGTGGCCACACCTGCTGGGTTCAAACCACTGCCCAAGGGTGCTATTGCACTGTCTTGTGACAGGAGAGAGACATGTTCAGGTGAACTGAATTGCATACTGGTATGTGTGTAGTGTAGGCACCAATTGACAGTCTACACCCACCTTTCTGCAATAATTAGAGTTTAAAGTAGCAAAAAACACATCTATTAGAAATGGAGTGGGGATTCATTTGTATTCTACTCAGTGAGCTTGGTGAGGTGTTTATAGATACATATCTGTTTGAGACTTTCAGAATGTGACACAGAAGACAGGTTCCCTTTAATAAGGCCTTTACAGTAATTATTGTGGCTTTTACAAATAATAATTATTTGGTTGAGAGTAATAATTTGACTGTTGGGTTAAAATAGTTAAATAAATAGAATCAGCCCATCCAATATTGATATTTCAGTTATTTGGCTGAATCATCCACAGACTTCCTATGTACTTAGGGATTGGTTGGTTCTACTGGAAAACATAGATATGGAAAGTCCACTTAGACCAGGGGTCCTCAAACTATGGCCCGCGGGCCACATCCGGTCCGCCACGGTCCTTGGCCCGGCCCGTTCGGGTGTCAAGGCCGGAGAGCTGCAGGCCCCTACCTTTACTATCTCCAGGCCGGCCGTTGTAAAAGAACGGCCGGCAGCTATCTAGATAAGCCACGTCCACTTGTGCATGCCTTGCGGCGCGCACAAGTGGGAAATCGAGTGTATATTACATCACTTCCGCATTCTTGTGTCACTCTCCAGCTTCAGAAGCTGGAGAGAAGCTAATGAAGCAGATCTGTGCTTCATCAGCTTCTTCGGGGGTCCTAGGTGACATTAGGGGTCTTGGAGACCCCTGATGTCTCCATAAAGAGGACCTGTCACATCTTTTGCTATCACATAGAGGGGGTTTCTTAGCCCCCGTATGTGATAGCAATAAAGTTAAGTGGAAAAAAAATAGGAAACAAAATTAAAGATGATTTTTTTTTTAAAGTTAAACATAAAAAAGAATTAAAAACATTTTTTTTTTTAAAAAGTCCCCACCCATACGTACACGCATGCAAACATGCGTCGGGTGCACACCTGCGAAAACGACTATTACGCCCATTACGCCGCACATGTTACATATCGCCACGAACGTCGCAGTGAGAGCAATAATTCTAGGGCCATCAATCACTGATAACACTAAACTGATGAGCTGTAAAAGTTTTTAAAGTGTCGCCTATGGTCAATTTTGGGTATGGTGGTTTTTTGCGAGTGCGCGCAATTTTTAAACTTGACATGTTTGGTGTTTATTTACCCGACGTGACCCTGTCTTTTATGTTTCACCAAAAAATTGGGTGATAATAAATGTTTCCTAACATAATGTTAAAAAAACTTTTTTTTTTGTGAACATTTTCTGTAATTTTCCCGAAATAAAGTAAAAAAAGAAAAACCGCAGTTGTGATTAAACACCACCAAAAAAAAGCTCTACCTGTCCCCAAAAAAATGTATAAAATTAATTTCAGTACAGCGCTGCATGACGGAATAAATGTCAAAGTACCGCAGCGCTGAACACTGAACAATGGCCTGGATGGGAAGGGGGTCTAAACACCCAGTCTTCAAGCAGTTAAAATAGGCCCAGCCGCCCTAAACAACATATAGCAATCAATCGGCCGGCCAGCTGCCCGCCCGCGGGGTCCAGGGAGAGATCGTCATTCCACCGGCCCCATCTGGGTGTCAGGGAAGACACACAGGCTGTTCCGGAAGCTTGGCAGCTTCTGTGTTTGGCCTGCACGGCTGCGTCCTTTCATCTCAGGGCACATGCCGAGGCAAACCAAATGCCTTGGTTCTTTTAGCAGGGTAACGCCATTCACACCAGAGCAGCAGCTGCTGGAACTCACAGCAATTGCTCACTAACGTTCCCCCTTTGTTCTGGGACGGGAGGGGGCGTGACGGTGCGGCACCACAGCCACGCCCCCCCTGTTTTTCAAAATATGATCTGGCCCCCAGCAATGTCTGAGGGACAGTGAACTGGCCCCATGTTTAAAAAGTTTGAGGACCCCTGACTTAGACAGATGGAAGGTCCCTCTGCACTCCCTACAGCGTTCCCAACCCAGATTGCAATGGTGGTGCTCACAGTGACAATCATGGATGGCGCCGTGCACATCAGCAATGAAAAGCAAGACTCACCAGCACTCAATAGTCACATTGTTACCCTGATGAAGGGACCCTGTGCGGCCCCGAAACTTGGTTTTTTGATTGTGACGACCTGTCCGAATAAATGGACATTTATTATCTGAATATTATTATTGAGTGTTGGTGATTCCTGCTTTTCATGGAGTTCCCCAAAAACAGAAGAAGCTGCTGGATGAGTCAAACCACTTCAGGACTGGAGTTAAAACATGTTTCATGAAAAAATAAGTTTATTAGTCTTTGAATAAGAATTCGACATTTCTCTGCATGTTCATATGCTAGTTTGGATGACAGCCCATTGTAATAAACACTGTGTTAATCTATATAGGCATTCATTCTCATTCTGCTGCAAGTTCTCTCCGTCTATTTGTGAGATATATGATAGTAGGAACACATATTGAATATATATGGAAATAGATTTTTCAATGCTGGCAGATGCTAGGTTATTTGAGCACCTGATCTCCAAATATTGCCGTGTGATAAAAGTCCCCATTTAGGTTCATCAGAAGATGTAAAATGCTGCATCCCAACTGACTTGAAAATGTAAAAACTGGGCCAACACACCTGCTTCCTAACACGCTTATTCACGGCTCATTGATGTTAAAATATCGTTATTAATGCAGCAAGCTCAAATCAGCATATATAATCATATCTGAAAATAAGCCCCACAATTTGTCTTCATTTTCTCCTCAGCAAATGTATTTACTTGCTTTACTTGCTATGAATTTATGTATTTATTTATGTAATTATTTTCTCTATTTTAAAATGTATTTTCTTATTCATAAAAGTCATACAGCTGGTGTTCTAACAAAACAGTCACTGGGGATCACAAATGGAAATTTCTCTCCTGGCTCAGTGGTTCAATTTTTTGTATAATAAACATAATAGTGTAGACTAGGTACAGTATATCTAAAGCTTTTTTTAAATTTTAGATAGAGGTTGAAATTGGTGTAATTTATTTTTTCCTTCTGTGTCTCACTAGGGAGTTTCACCTTTATTTCCTGCCCTGTAGTCTCAACAGAAAGTGAGAGGATGTGTTTCCAATGTAAGGAATATCCCTTCTTTATGATCAAGTGTCCTTAATGGAACATTTCCCCTCTATTACTGTTTTGGGGGCAATTCAGAATTTTAGAGTAATCCCTACTTTCATTCCCCGTGACATTGATGATCAGGACAATTAGAGATAGCAAATCTCCCTAATGGGGACACAGACAGCCATCAATCTTGACAGTGGCTGTAACCCCTTACCACTCTATCCAAATCTAAAACAAGGTGTTGCTTTTGGTTATACTTTAATTGAAAGTGAAAACACTAATATGTTTCAATGAGATATGAAAATTACATTAAAGTGACATTAAAGTCAAAAATATTTTCCCCTCCCCCCAAAGTTAATTAAAGCACTTACCTTAAATTATGTTTCTTAATCCGATCTTCTTCTTCTTTCCTGTCCTTTTCATCTGTCCTCCAGCGCTGCGGCGGGTCTCTGATCCAGCGCTGACTCCTCTGAGCTTGCTGGCACTTCCTGTCCCACGGTATCTGCATGCGGGTGCACGCGTCCATAGACTTACCGTGTGTCTCTCCTCGCGTCACGGCCGAAAATGTGAACTGCGCATGCGCCTACCTCAAGATGCTTTGCGGCCGCCCGAGAATTTTCACATTTTTGGACGGGAGCGCTCGGGGAAGACACAGGTAAGTATTAACCCTTTTCAAAGCGTTTTTTTTTTTTTACACTTTTTGCATATATCTACTGCTTGCTAGCGCAGGGTTTAATAACCCTTTAACATTGCTGAAAATAAAGACCCTTATTCTTGTGTAAACCTTTATGAATTTAGCCTTGTAAGTGCCAAATTCTTGAAGGCAGTCAGCCCAGCAAATCAGTTCTCTTGTCAATAAACTCTTTTTAAGTTAAAGAACACCTATACTCACATTAAGTATATCTTAGAACGAGGATTGTTTAAAGCAGTGGTTCTCAACCTGTGTAACCTCAGGACCAACATTTGTCCATGGTCATTAAGTCGTGACCTAAGTCACACTGCAATGGAACGCACAACAGTGTGGGCTGCTGTGCTGCGATGGAGCTCCATCCATATGTGCATTGCTTGTACAGCTCCCGTGCATGCCTGTAGAGGTGCCGGGAGCCAGAATGTGACGTCACTCTGATCCAGGCACCTCTACAGAGCATGCAAGGAAGCTATAAGCAATGCACGTATGGATGGTGCTCCCTCACGGGCCATATCCCCAGCCAACCCCACCTCAAGTCAACACTTGGCGCCGGACAGAATATTTTGAATAGCTGCTGGGTGTGAGAGCGAACAGTGCTGTGCTAGGGGGAGGCTGGGGAGCCTCTCACCTAGAAAAGCGGAAGCCATGCGCGACCCACTGAACATGGGGTCACGACCCACCAGTTGAGAACCAAGGGTTTAAAGTACACCTATTGCAGGTCACACAAAGTAAAGTCGACCTGCAGCTACATAACAGGTAACGTTAGTCATATTTTACGTTTCCTGTGCCTGCCAGCCACCTTGATTTGCTGCTGGAGCCCACCTAGTTATGCTATGCAAATTATAATCTTTCCAAAAATTAGGCAGGCATGCCATCATGTGAGAGTGCCAGGCCCTAAGGCACAATGTGTTGCATTGTGATATATTTCTGAATGTACTCATCATAATATAAATAATTTTAACAAATGTAATGATTGAAAAATATTGTTTATATTTATAGTTTAATTAGCAGATATATTTGCCCATATTGAATGCAGTCTGTGGCTCCTGTTAACAGGACTTTATGGTGACCGTGATTTTCTGTTTCTCTTCCTCAGTGCAAGTCTGTCCATGTTCAGACAGACTTTAAACAGTGCAGAATGTATGTGGTTTATCCTGTTATCAGAGCAGTCTCTCCTATAGGGAGCTACCTTCAGCCTGATGTACACAGTGGTGCACCTGGGGGAGGTAGTCCACCCTGGGTACTGGCATGATAAAGGTGCTTTAGGACTGCACGCCCTACCGGCACACAAAGCTGCATTATCTGCAGCTGTGTAGTACCACCCCATGCAGTCCTGTCAGACCCCAGATGCAGAGGCGGCATAGAGTCGAGGAAAGCTTTCCTAAGCTCCTTCTTGGCTCTGATGTTTCACATTACACAGTCCAGGAGAAACCTAGGAGGACTTTTCTAACTCAGCCGGGCAGCACATGGTGTCTGAGGTCTGGGTTTTTATGGAGGAAGGGGGTATGCTGAGGAAAGGGGTGATGCTGGGGAAGGGTTTCTGAGAAAGGGGCGTTGTTGGGGGAGTGGGTTTTGCTAAAGGGGTGGGGGTTTACTGGGAGAGGATTTTTTTTTGCTGAGCGGGGGAGAGAAAGGTTTTGGCTATACACATATACACAATTGCCCACTTCTTTGTATTTCATCACAACTACCAGTTTGTTGCCCCCATATAGTTACAATTGTCTGTTTGCTGCATAGTCAGAATCACCCATTTCTTGTCCATTTGTGCATTTGTTACCAGCATGCTGTAACGTTTGACTGATTGTTGTATTGTATACAGTTGCCCTTTTGGGGCCCATGTATTATCAGGATAGTAATTTTTTTGCCTGTGTATTTGAAGCCACAGCAGTTTATTACTATAATTTAGTCCCGGGTAGGCCTGTCACTGTCAAAGCATGTCACTATTATCCTCACTTTTGTGCACCACATGCGCTGCTTTAAAGCCTTCAATTTTATTTAGCATGCTATTATTATCCCCATGTTGTTTCACTGTGAGCGCTGCTATTTAGAACTCTCATTTTATTTTATTCAGCACGCAGATAATTTTCCCTTTTTTTTTTTTACCGTTGTGGGCTATTAAACAATTTCAAACTTTTTCATAATTTTTTTTTTTGCCATCCTGATTATATGGAAAACAATCAGATAAAGAAGATCTTCACTGTCTCCAGCTTTTGTTATGAGATTTTTTAATTTCATGATTACTAAAGAAGATAATTGTGACGTATATAGCAGCGTTGGGAGGAAAGGGGGTATTAATAAATAATCTGCCCTGGGTGTCAACTATGCTAGGTACGACACTACAGATGGCCACTGGAGGGAGGAGATTCAGATCTGATTATGAAATTCCCTTACAATCTTTACAAATTATGTACTAATTGAAAATGTTATATGTTCTATTTAAATTTAATGGCTGAGTGTATTTTACTGGTGAGACGTACCCTTCCACTGCCAGCATCGGTGCCAAAATCTTCCACTCTACCATTTTTTTCTTATCACTTGGACCAAATCTTTAACATGTGAAATATGATGGTTGCTTTGGTCTTGGAGAGCTGGAGAGGCTGGACAGGCTTTCTTGCTCCCAGCTTAGTCTGCCACCCTCTCTAAAGCCCAACCACATTAGAGCAGACGACTGACCGGGAGCCACATGGGCACAGTTTAATTATTGTTTGATTTCAGATGTAGAACAGCCAGTGGCTGCTGTCTTTAAATTCTAAATAACAGGAACGCCTTTATTCTCCTTATCACCAGCAACATATACTTACCTTCCCTGTCACAGTGCTGAGTGGGCTTGGGTGAACTGGGTTCTCATCAAGCTCAGCCTCATCACTTCTCATAAGTAACCAATAATTCCATTGCTCATGGTGGCCAGTTCACTTTATGAAATTAATTTATTGTTCTGGTAATTAATACAGAGCTGCATTAATCTGGGCCTTTTATATCTGCCTGGAGTTCATGTTTACTGAATTAACAGCTAAACTGAAGGCAGAAAAAAAAGTAATTAGCTTAAGCAGCCTATAACAGGCTCGTTGCACAAGAAGCATGCAGTCAGACCAGGGAACTGTCCAAAACATAATTTGATGTTATTGCTGAAAAGAATAGTAGCTTGACAAATAAAGATCTTTACAGCTTTGTAAATGGAGCTCTGCTCTTAGCAGCCTGATGTATCCCCAGCACAGAAGAATTGAACTAAAAGGCACTCTCATTCTAAGTGGAAAACAGAACAGTTTTGTTTAATGCATGCATGAACTTGACTTGGTATCATCCTCTTGCAGTGCCTGTGCAGTAGAGTTCAGACTGAGAGAGGGAAAAGCAGGACAAGGAGCCAATAATGTATGCGTCAGTGCTCATTTAACAACCATATTAACAAGCGATACGCTCGGGCTTGCATCCCACCAAGCTTCTGTCAACCAGTGACGTGTTATACAGTATATTCATCTCTGTATTTAGCAGTTTGAATGGAGTTCAGCTTTAATTGGAGCTGGTGAAGCAGTTTCCTCCATCACCAGGAGTCTTTTGATTCATGCTTTTATGGCAGACATAGTGAGAATTCAGGCAGGAATAAGGTAATACTTAATATAATACTTAATTTAGGAGTTGCCTTTGTGGTAGAGTCATGGATTAGGGGGTTTAGATCTATGCTTTAGGTATTGAGTTAAGTGAAGGAGGAAGGGTTAGATTTGTAGGGAGAACATTTAGTTGTTTTTTTGCAGGGGATGCCTAAAATCTTACTTGTATCCTAGAATACTTGTACCCTAGTATCCTAGAGCCAATCACACAAACAGGAAATGACGTATCTAGGGGCATTCGATACTCCAACCAAATACAGAACGCCTTCTGGTTGCTATACTGCGTAGAATTTTCTTTGAACAGTTTAAAAAAATTACAGTAGCTTCAGATTGAATTGGAAAAGTCATTTTAATAACAAAATGGCATGTGTAGCAATTTTATATGATATAGTAACGAAAGTGGAGTTTTCCCTTAAAGCTTAGTTTCAACTTCGGACAAAAAAACTAAACAAAGCCTTTCAACACATTTCCTGTGAGCTCAATGGGTTTCATGGCTCAGCCCTCCAATCTGGACCCGCAGGAGAATGCTGTAGCATTCAGAGTCTCTGTAGGATTTAGGATCTGCTCACTGACAGGGGAAGAAGAGGGTGAAGAGGACCTGTGATGCCAGTGGAGCAAACAGAAGACAGCTGGAAAGTGTAAGTATAAGGATTAAAACAGTATACTGTATACTTTATAAAATAGTAGATTTATTAATTTAGTGTGTAGAAAGAATAAGGTTAATATGGAATTAAAGGAGAAATATGGGAAAAGTGAAATACCCTCATTCCCATAGTTAGAGCCGACACGTGACACTGCTGCTGTCACATGTCGGCTCTATAGATCGAGAACTGAGTGTTCACATACTGCTGATCGCGCAGTTCATGAGCTTCTCCCTGCAGAGAGTGATGACTGTCATACACCACTCCCCGTAGGGATTCCCTCTCTCTTCCTCTATTGCTGACTGGAGGGACAGACAGAGGAGGGGGTGGGCACAGCTGTCTCTGCCTTTCTAGAGCTGTCAATTAGGCAGCGTGGTGGATCCCGATTATATTGTCGGGATCTTTCCCGGCTCTGCGCCGTCAACATATAGCAATCAATAGCCTGATATAATCTGAGTTTTGGGTCACAGGAGAACATTAGAAAATGTCCTCCTGTGACACCAAAAGATAACTATAGCCAAATGTGGTTTGGCCATAGTTCTTTGTTAACTTGTAAGTTTAGCAGGGCAGGGGCTCCTTGCTCATGAAAGCGTTAACATACATTTTACTTGTTGCTAAATATTTACTTAGTAGTATTAAATGCTAACATTTTATTTAACTCAATGTCTTCAGCACAACCTATTCCTCAATCCCCATTGCATAATTAACTATATATGTGAATAAAAACAGTTACATTTCTAACTATACCAACAAATTCCACTACCACCTGTAGGGCACAGAGTGCTGCTTCCCCCCATTTCCAGTTAGGGAACGTGTACCCTAAGTATCTCACTTGCACTTTTAGGGCAATTGAGGGACAGCGTGGGAGAAGGGGGGGGGAGCAGAAAGGGGGGGGAGCAGAGGAGTGTCCTGCTGTCCAGATATCTATTTCTATTAACACATGTAGGTGCCATTGGGAGCATGCATGCAAAGTAAGCTCCATTGGACCCTTTAAGGGAACAGAGCCACCCCAAAACAGGATGAGGGAAGAGAGGTTTTTGAGAGATGGATTGCACAGAAAACAAAGGCTTAAAAAGAAAACAACACTGCAAAGATGTGCAGTCTACAGCACTAACTGATTAGATTGAGTTAAATAATACTTTAAAGGTCTAGACAGCACAAACTATATATTAAACTAGATGCCTTTTTACTTAAGTGTGATCAGTAGGCTTCAGTAGCATAGATACAAAACTGCAAATTCTAGTGAGTATTGCTTCCCGATAATGACCAGGTATTGCTGGGTTATCCAGGATTTAATCACAGGAACAATCCTTGCTTGTCTTGCTTAAAGTGAACATGTGGGCAGGGTTTGGATATTTAAATAATTCACATATTCTTAACAAACAGTTGAGAATCTGTTATTCTCTCAGCAGCTCATCTCACCCTGCTCCTGGTGCAGCTGCACTATACCTATACCTAGTGCAGGCCACATAATTCGTCATACTGCGCGCTGGTCTACCCACACGGATGTGTGATCCATAGAGAGGTCCATTAGCCACTGCAGTACAGGAACTTATAGTTCTCAATGGAACACAGGTGTGTCACCGCACTTAAAGTCCATTCATTCTTCTTCCTATCCATGTTACTGAATGTCTTTACCTTGGCACAGTATTATAGTGTAACCTGCACTCCATATGGCATATGTAGACCTTAAAGTTCCCCGAGTCATCACATTCTATGCACAGTGTATACGACATGAGTACGGCAAAGGGACATACCATCGCTGCAGTGGAGGAGGACAAGCTGGAGGGAACGCTGTGACAGTCAGCTTGCTCAGAGGATCAGGTGAGTATAACTTTATTTTTGACCCTCCTATCTGTTGTTCTTCTTTACTGTACATTGTAAAATGTTGGAAATGTATGGAAACTGATAAAGTTACGCAAAGATCCTCTTCAAGAAATTAATTTATATCCCTTAGCCATAAATCTGATTTAACCTGCCCTGAAAGTGCGAATGGGATCAGTAGAAATAAATAACTGCAGTTCTTTGGAAGAACTCTTTGTATGCACTAGGACCTGGGTGGCATCTAAAAACTAAAAGTCCACATGATCACTGATCCTTGTATCACAGTAGTCAGAGTATACATGTGAAGTATATGCCAGCCTCTACAGCCTACGGTGTTCCTCGCTCAATGTGTTTTAGATTATTACTATTATTAAATTGTAACCTAATTCACGCAGTTATTGTTATACATTACTACAATGACTTTCTCTGGAGCTTAGTAAAAAAAAAATGAAATCTACATGATTGCTGTTGTCATTTAAACATCCATTGTTGTTGAGCATAAGAGTGACAATGAAAGCGCGGGGGTTGATAATGAACATAATTTTTCATACAATGCCAAACACCTATCTATTAGGTTACATAAAACATCAGCACATTAGCATACAATTGCAATGTTTACGTACAGTTAGTAACTATGTTATGTCAAGTCTAAACTGTGTAGAATTACGAACATTTTCATGCTGTAGAATATTTGACAAATCTATGTATCTGATATTTATGGCGCACTACGCTTTACTTTTTAGGACCAAATTTCCAACCCAATCTATTTTTGGCTTACTGAGAGCTTAGCATCTCACCGTATGAAAGAGAACAAAATTGAGCAACAATAATAAGATGTAAGTAATCAGTCATTTTTTTGTAGTTATTTTACAGAAAGTGTATAGCAGTTACCCTTTCATATGTAGCTCTGTTGACACTTATAAAGATTTAAAGAGATCTCCCAGCAAAGCAAAATATAGAATTTTGGGTGTAGGTCAGAGACCTTAAACGCTCCTTAAAGGGAACCTGTCATGTCATTACGTACTTTTGTCAGCCAAGATCATTATACGTTGCCGAAGGCTTTCATCACCTGTCTTCCAACAGGCCCAGTATTAGTCCAAGTATAGTGCACACTCTATGCCTGCCCTAGGCCTGGCACCAGTTTTGGGAGTTGCATGATACCAACCTCCAGTACTGGATAGAAGCTACGGCTGACACAGGGTAGTAATGATGTGACAGGTTCTCTTTGAAATTTACCTTTCTTTTTGTAGAAAGGGGTGCACCACAAAAGAGAAGAGTGTGCTTAATTTTAATTTTGTGACGGTGTAATTTGTTTTTTTAAAAAGGTTTTTAAGCTCCAATATGAAAATATAATGGTTACAGAAAAGGTGTATGCAGTTTTCATAGGCTCTAATGACATTGGTATGTTAATATATAAATATAAATAAGGAAAAGATGGATCCAAATAGCTTGCCCCTGTTTTCTAATCAATTGTTAAATAAAGACATGTTATATATCACAACGGTTAAACCCGTGTCTGTATTGCATGTTTAAACTTTAATACCAACAGTAATAAAAGGTTAACAGATGTTTACTCCAGGAGTATATAATGAGATTGGAAATTTTAGAAATATTCTTATGTTCCTCTTTAACTAAACCCACTAGATTTTACTACACTAAATCTTCTGTAGATTTAGTTGACTAAACTAATTGGGAATTGTTATGACCATGGCAAAGAGAATCAAGCTACAGAGAAAGAACTTTAGGTATAAACCAGCGTTGAGGCTAGGTTTAAAAACTCATAACACTCAGCTTCTGTCCCATTATTTTTGTCCTTGAGTAGAAATGTGCACAATTGGGAGCTTAAGCTTTGCCAGACTTTCTTCATTGGAGTCAATGGGAAGGCAAATTAAGACCTGTATGTGGCTTTTAAGTATGTAATGGGGTAATGGGTTCTAAAAGTGCCCATACACTTTACAACCCTTGCAAGACTTCTGTCTTGCGAGGGTTGTAAAGTACTTAAAAAACGTACGATCTGCCCATCTTGGACAGGCAGATTGTACTTGCGATCATCGCAAGCCCACCCCCCTGAGTGTCGGGCTTCCGATGACTGCAATGAGGGGCGGGCTTGCGATGACTGCAATGAGGGGCGGGCTTGCGATGACTGCGCACACCGGCCCGTTCGGCAGTTGTCGAACAAGCAAGCAGCCTGCTTGTTCGACGGAAGACGTGCGACCGTACAGTAGAAACGGTTGCACGCCTTCCATACACTGCAGGATTCCCCGCGATTCTCGTACGAGAATCGTGCAGTGTATGGGTACCTTAAGGGTTAGGGAAGCACTAAACTATCCTTGACCTGTCTTTTTAAGCCTACTAAGTAGAAATCAATTATATATTTTCGCAGTTTAGCTTTTATTTTGGACAGGGTGGAGAAGTTTAAAACCTCAGGTCAGGTTCTTGTCTGTTGGGGGAGTTTACTTATAACTTCCTGTTCAGCATTAGGAAGTAAGGGAAAATCTCCATCAGGTGCTGTCTATTAGAGCTATTCAAATTCTTGTTTTTAGTACTGTAGGGAGGGGTTAGAACATCTATACATTTATTATATATTTCTTTTTTTGCTGTCTGTGTCCCTGTTGGAGTGATTTCCCTCACTTTTTGTGTGATCACTTGTCTTAGGAAATCTAACTAAGAGAAAAGAGGCAGAAAATAAAACCTGACCAATGTTTTACACCCTAATACTATTCAAAAGTATCCAAAGAAAAAAATATGTACTCATAGTTGGTGTGTGTGTCAACCACATCAAATTCTTTTACATTCTAACCTCCCAGTGTTGCCTTGGTATTAAACAAGCACCTTTTCACATATAAAATATCTCAGTTTGTTTCTTTGATGAAAAAAGTATAAAACAACAATTTAAAACAATGGTAGGGTGAGTAGTAAATCAAATAAATATTTCATGATAAAATAGAATCCATAAATTGCCCTAGGGGAATGTTGCTCTTTTGCTGGATGCTGTTATCGTTTATCATCTTTGTCTCTAGACCCAGACACTAAATCCTGCTTGTAATGAAAGATGGCGATGTATTTATTAAGACGTTCCACTCAGCATATTACACTGCTTTACACATGTTTTTGTCAATGTATATGTGAGAAAACCTCTGTCTTCTATATCTTGTATTAAACCAAATGAGTTCATAATTGATTTTATCCATGGGGTCAGAGGCAGTTGAATGTAATTACAGTTCTGTACTTCCTACATGTCTCAGTTACAGATAATTTTACTTATTTATACTGCATACTGCTAACAGCTTTCCTTGTTCAGGGCAGGTTGTTCTTTTCCATCTTTTAAACTTTTGGTTGGTTTAGCTTGTCATTTAATTTTAAATACACAGATCTGATTGCCAGATGATAAACTTGCCTATGGTAGTATGTGGTTTATAAAATATATTTCCCCCATTTTCTTATGGATCATAAACATTATGGCCGAAGGCAGCCGAGTGAATAACGCAGCCGAAGTGAAGTGAGGCGAACGACGTTCCGCTACTCACTCCGGATCAATCAGTACGGCTGATTTCAGCCGTACATCAACTGAAATCAGCCATACATCGGCTGCCTTCGGTCAGCGGAACATGCTCTGCATGTTTGGCCGAGCCAAGGTGCAGAAGGACTTCGACTCAGCCGATCCAACATCTGGATCGGCTGAGCTGAAGCTCCAACAGCTCACTCGCTGCTGTTCGCCCCTTTTCTCATAGGGGCCGAACGGCAGTGAGTGAATAGCTGAATACTGCCGAGCGGCACTGAGCAGAATAGAAAGTGAAAAGAAAGGAACAAAAAAATAGTTGAAAGAATATTTAAAAAGTGTAAACAAATAGTCACATTTAAAGAAATAAAGATAGTTTAAAGAAAATTTTTTTTAATAAAAACCATTGGGCGATGCTAGCTCCACCCAACTTTTCCTATTGGCCGGGACCTACTAGAGTCTTCTAGCAGGTCCTGTCCAATGAATAACAACTGGGCGGAGCCAGCCATGACGTCACGGCTGGCTCCGCCCAGTTGTTGTTGTTTCATTACAGATCAGCGTCCCCAGGTCATTTGGGGACGTTGATCTGTCATTACAACTGGGCGGAGCGAGCCGTGAGATCAGAGCTGGCTCCGCCAAGCTGTCATTTGCTGGGCGAACAGCAGGCCGTTCTCCCCGCTTCGGCTGTCACTTCGGCAAGGTCGAGCTGAAGCATATGCCTTTGACTCGGCTGAGCCTCTCAGTCGCCTTTGGTTGCTGTATGGGCTTCTGGTTCGACTGAACTGCAAGGCTCTGACGGCCAAAGAGAGCCGAAGGATCAGCCGAAGCTACGGCTGGATCCTTCGGCACTTTAGTGAGTAACCCCCTAAGTTTAACTTACTATACACAGTTGTGACAGTTTTTGGGAACCTGTCCCAATTTAAAATAAAATGTAAGCTACCACTGTTGGCTTTTTGATGGGGCAAGCTGCAGAACTTTTATAATTATCCTTGATTTTTCCTTGCTATTCACTGACTTGGAGCATGTGTACACCCATTGAAGTTAGAACTTGAGACCTGAATATTTATCCTGTACCAGTGACTCATGGGGGCTGATTTAAGGTAAATAGGTTGTTCCCTTTGCAAGGAAATTCATACTTTCCGTTTAGTTTAGTGAATGAGTTGACAATCTGTTGGCTTCCATCATTCAATAACGTGGAAAAAAGTGCTGCTTTTTTTATTTTCCTTGCATATGATTGGGTATTCCTTGCAAAGTGACATTTTGCCACATTCACTAAGCTAAGGGAACATTCCCCAGCAAATTCCTTTGCAAAGTGAGCAACCTATTTGCCTTTCGGTAAATCAGCCGCATTAATCCCTAATCAAGGATGAGAATTGTAGCCCTGCAACTCCTGAAAGAGTTTAATGACAAGCCTCACAATTCTGTGTTTACAGGCTACTTTTAGCCTTAACTGTTTCATCCAAACGTTGCCTGCTATGTGACCATATCTGAGCAACAGCATGCAGCACATTGTAATCTACCGCAAACATTTGAGGCTATCATGTTAACATTCTACCCCTCCTATGAAAGTTCTTTTATTCTTTATTTATATTTTATATATTGGTACACTAGTTTTTTTTAGCTTTAAGAAAGACGTTGTGTCACTCTGCAGTATCAGTAAAGCATAAAATAAAGACAAGATTTTTGTAATCTGTTTTACAATGTCATGGTTAATTAAGCGAATGTAATGTATAAGTCTGGAAACAATATTATAAAAGTATTTTCTATGAAAACATTCCTATTTAGATTTGTAAGAACTTAAAGAAGCAGAAATATTTCTATGTCAGGTCCATGACTTCATTCATAGCTGCCTAGGCTGTGGTTCTTTTGTCTTCTATATCAGGTTACTAGTCAATGCAAGGAATAAATATGTATCTTATAGGCAGATTCTAGTCTTATAGCACATACCCAATATTTTATATCTTGCTTCCTTTGTAATGCTGTGACTGTTTACTGAGATTTCTGCAATTAAACCTTTTTTATATTAGATAATCATGAAATTTTTCATAGATATACTTGACTTTGCAGGCACTCCAAGCATGGCATTTGAGTGCTATAGCTTATTGACAAACCAAGGAAGTTTAACCCTTCATTGAGTAGAGATCATTGAAGTCTGGATGGCCAGACCAAATTTAGAAGCATCATTAGGTATTAGCTAACTTGACAATAACTCTTTTACTAACTTGCCTACCTAAATAATCATTACTTTTTTAACCCCTAATAATAAAGGTAACACAAACCCCAAAGCCTGAACCCAATTTTGCAACTTCAGCATGTGTTGGTAAAACTGTAGATATCCTTGCAACTACTTAGTGTATCCAGGTGAATTATATCCGGTTTTATATGGCAAATTGGGCCTTTATTTGGTGATAAATTGTAATATCTCCTGATTTTGATTTATTAGCAAGGGAAATCTGGCCCAAAATAATTTTTATTTTAATTTTAGCTATATATTTCTTGCCATTACCATGACTACTGATGTGTATGGGGATACTACATGTGTGCATTATTTGTTGCTTGTACCCATAGTAGAGCCAAACAAAGTGTACATTTTTTAAATAATTTTTTGTTTTATTTGTTTTATTCTACCTATCACACGCAGACACTGACACTAAATATAAAACGGTGGTCCTGTGGTTATTCAATGTCACTCAATACCATAGTGAGTGCACGCATGAGTGTGCTGTAAGTTGGGTCTCTGTCATGGCTGATCTGGTGTCATATCCATACTGCTTATGGGAGGCTACCCGATGCAGGCTTTTTGGTGCCCTTCAACTAGACAGATGTATCCGATCAGGTTTCGCTGTTTTGTTTAAACGGGCAGTCACATCTTACCATATGAGAGTTCTGTTTTAAAGTGCTATAAAGGGCATGTAGGATAACCTCATATTCCTACGATTATGTGAAATTTTTTACCTCACTTTTGCGAGAATTATGATGTCACTTTAAGGTCAGAGGTTGCACTTATTTTACAGGTGAGCTATTGGATAAAAGGGACCCTGTGGTGACGCTGTTTATTCTTTACAACAAATTCCAGTAACCTTATGTGAAAATATACATTCAAGTTTTGTATGTAACAACATAGCATACATTGTAGTTTCTCCTGGGAGTCATTACTAATAAACTGGTAATAGAAAAGACAACATTATACACATGAATACTCTTAAGACAGCAGGTATTAATGACAGTGTTGTCAGCAACTCATAGGGAATAAGTTGCCCACTTTACCATGTTTACAACTCAAGTTCCTGAGGTCGTCTTAGTAACTTCATACATTGCTTGATTGTTGGTAAATTGTTAGTCTTCCATGAATGGTCATGTAGTATGTATGGGCGATAGAAAGTGCAAACTAATCTGAACTAACAGGAGATTTAGGTAAATAATATGTTGCAGACTTAGGCTAGGTTCACACCTAGGCGACTCCGGACCGAGGCGCCAATCCGTGCTGTTTTGTGCACTATTGACATGCGGTCGGGAGTCGCCAAGGTGTGAACCGATCGCGCTGTGGGTGCCATTATTTTCTAATGGCACCCCAGTCACGCCGAGCAGATTGCGCACTTTCCCACAGTGAGTCGTTTGTTGCAAAAAAAGGTACTTGTACATTTTTTTAGTGATTGCCTTGCGGATGTCACCCCATTGAAGTCAATGGGGCCGCGCGGCAATCACTGTGTGCACCTGACGTGCGTCCCGGGTGTCATGCGATGTAGTGCAGGTGTGATCCTACCCTTATGGTAAATAGTCAGGTTTATTTAATATTCATCCAACAACTGGGGCAAAATGGTGTTTCAGAAGCATTAGATTCGCCAGCCTGACCAATTGTCTATGAAACATAAAATCAGTTCACTCATCTATACTTTTAAACTCTTTGGAAAATTGACATGTGAGTTGCCTAAAATCACTAATACTAAAACATTTTTTTTGTTCCTGTAGGATCCCCACAGAAATTAGTATCTCCAAAACAAGACTGTGAAGAAAGTAAGCAAGAAAAAGTCTTAGATAAAGGTAGTGAAAGTGGAACATCATGTAATGAACTGTCTACGTCTAGTTGTGATAGCCAATCAGAAGCTAGTACCCCTCAAGAAAATACATCTGTGCTTCAGCAATCATCTTCTCATCAACAGAATACTTTAACTCTGGATCGGCCATCAAAGAAGAACCAAGTCCAGTGGGTTCCATCACCAGACAAACGCAGGAACAGTGAACTTTTTCAAACACTGATTAGTAAGTCTAGGGATAACAACCTTTCTAAAAGGAGAGTCTCTGAGAAGCCAAGCATTGAGGAGGAAATGAAAAAATGTATACAAGAGTTTAAAAAAATTAAAATTCCAGATTATTTTCCAGAGAAAAAACGTCCATGGCAGATGGAATTACTAGAAAAATATAATTTGTAGGAACATTCTATTTATTAGTGAAATATCTGCGCTATGTTTGTGTACTTCTACTAAACTCCTTTCCATACACAAAATACACCAAGTATACAGTTCGGTATATGGAATTAAAAATACTTGTAATACTTATGTGACTTTTTGACATACCATTCAAATATTGAAACTTTCAGATATCCCCACAAAGATTACGCTACAGTGGGAAATTCAGCGTAAAAAATGCATGTGCTCACATTAATGACTATACATTCTGCAAATACCTTTTCACAACTGTATTTATTATGGCAATTTTGATGACTTTTACGATAACAAATAAACAGTGATGACAAGATTGACTTCTGTAGATAAAACCAGTAGACATACAGTATTTCTGAAGTTCCATTCATTCTAAATGCAATAAAAAACTTAGATGCATGAGCATAGCATTAGAAATAAAACAAAAAAGTGTATGATCAGTGTTAATGTGTTAATCGTTGGCCTTTGTCAGTTTTTAATTCAGTTATAGACTTTAATCTGTAGTACTGGGCGTATCTGTGGAAATTAACATGATATGCTGTATGGTGATTTTTGTTTTAAAAGAAGATCTGTTGAACGTGTGAGTGTAATCCATGTGCTTTCCACTCTACTGTATGTATAGGACGTGTTAGTCATTACCCTGGTTACAGAAAATGTATGGCATAAAAAACTATTACATTATTAATCTTCAGAATACATTTTTTCTAGTTTATTATAATGGTGTTAATTGTATTTATATTCATTACTTAAAATATTAATGTTATATGTGGGTTAAATGAAATACAGTTCCTTAACACTGAATTGATCTGTGATTTTTTTTGCACATACCTTCAGCCCCCTTCAATTGCACATTGGAGTCCTCAGGATCCACTGTATTTGAATCTCCAAGCTTTAACACTTCCTAAGAGCGCTGACGACTGACCCACCACTCCTGCCTTGTGCACCTTCTATTAGCCCACCCAGGGCCGTCTTTAATATTAATTGGGCTCTGGGCAACATTTTGCTATGGGCCCCCTAACTCCATCACTCGACCCCCTACTACCTGACCCAGACCCCCGTATCCGCCTACATCACCTTCACCCTAAAAGAAATGAAAAAGAAAATAAATAAATAATATATTTCTATAGTTCAGTGCAATAAGGCAACAGACTCAGGACTCTGAAAGGCAATACTAGTAGTGATAGTAGTGATGGAGGTCAGCTGCAATGAAGCCTGACACACAGGTCTATGACAAATAGCATTGGATTTGTGGCAGAATAAACAGGTATTGTTTTGCACTTTTTGAACAGATAAAACAAAACACTTTCAATGGTATATATACCAGACCAGAAGGGAGCAAATAAGAGGTTTTCATTAGGGATATTCATATGCCAAGTACCATACTTGGTACAAGTACAGATACTTTTCCAGCTCCAGGACTAGACTAGAGAACAATTCAAAAGTTAGGAGGCAGCTGACATTTTAATGAGCATACGGAGCTCCTGGGATCCCTTTTTTTAATGTATTATTTGTTTTCCTTCTTTGTAATGTTAGAAGGGGCTGTGAGGGTATTGTGTTAACCCTGTCTGTACTTTGCTGGCTGATTTCATTATAATTTGTAACATAGATCTGAACGCTCCATGTCCTAACAAAGGGTTAAAAGATTAAATACTTGTTTTTTACATTGTACACTACTGAGAAAAACACATTCTACACAGTCCTTCGTCTTTCTATAAGGACAGGTCACTGTGCAGGTGGACAGGAAAAAAACTTGGATTCAGCCATTTTGCCTACTGCAAAAAAAAATCTGAAAAGGTAAGATTTTATTTTTCAATATTTAATGGTATGCTTTGTGAATGGGAACACCTAGCTAACATATTAAGGGGTTTTCTCAAATGTGACTGCAAAAGTGGAGATACTCTTTAAGTAATGACAAAGTTTTCAGCGAAAGAAACAGGTCCATAGTTATATTATAAAAGTGGTATGAAGATACAAGAGCTGAAATGATCAATAACTTAGTGCAAAGAGCAGTGAAAAGCTGTAAGCTTGAGATGCTTGAACTGTCTAAGCATACTTATCTAACATGATTTACATGATTGCATTCTAAATTTGTATGCCAAGTAAAGAAGTAGTTAGCAAGTGAATGGCAGGCAAAGTATTTCAATGATGAAATGTGTTGGAAGGCAGAGTTAAAGCACTTATGCTATGTGATTCTTCAAGAGCAAAGGAGTGCAGACTATTGAACACAGATCTAGGAAGGTAAAAATGATTTAGTGATTGGTGTGATTTTCAGCATTTTATAAGAACGTGCATTGTTTTCCTTCATATCAAATTCTAAGACATTATCACACTAGTGGAGACTGTATTTGTTGCATTTCCGGGAGTGGAAAATTATATGGAAGGTTAGAGGATGGTGGAAAATGAAGAGTTATTCTTGTGGTGAGTTCTGTGTGGGTACAGGGCATGAGAACGCACATTATTGAAAGTGGATAATACACAGCCTGGTGGCCAGGGGCGGACTGGGCCGGGGGGCAGGATGGCAATTGCCCCCCGGGCCTCTCTGATGCCGTCACGAACGGCCCCTTGACCGGCTCTGTGATTGGCGTGGCCGCTGCTACTCAAGGGGGTGCTCAGGAGGCCCCAGCGGACGACATCTAACATGCGTGATTAGAGGGCCGCGTCTACCTGGTCCAGCCAGCCCGGATCGCCTTTGCCAGACCCACCAGCCCGCATCCACACGCCACACCTCCTCCGCGCCTCACGCGCACTGCCCACATCCACGATCAGCACAGGGACGCGGGGAGAAGAAGAAGTAAGGAGGAGCAGGTGTGAGGGGATGACAGCCGCCGACAGACAGGCCCGATCTCAGAAGCAAGTTGCTGGAAGACTGCTCAGGAACGCCTGCACTTTCCCACACATGGTGCTCTATGATCTATTGCTGGGATAGTGGGATTTGTATTCCTCTATAGCTGCTGGTACATTGTGCTGTATATTATACCATATTATATAGCTGGTGGTATTCTGCATTGTGCTGTATAGGGAACTACAAATCCCAGCAATAATACATTATACAGCGCAATGCGGAATTCCACCAGCTATAGAGAAGTACAAGAAAACCCTGCAATACATTATACAGCGCAATGCAGAATACCGCCAGCTATAATGTACTATTGCTGGGATTTGTAGTCCTCTATAGCTGGTGATATTCTGCATTGCGCTGTATAATGTACTATTGCTGGGATTTGTAGTCCTCTATAGCTGGTGATATTCTGCATTGCGCTGTATAATGTACTATTGCTGGGATTTGTAGTCCTCTATAGCCGGTGCCATTCTGCATTGATTGCTGTATAATTTTATACTTTCCATTTCGCTATATTGCACACCACACTTTTTTTTAACTTCCACCGCCCCAAGCTTGCTCCTGCGATGTACTACAATCTCAATACAAACTAGTAGTCCATCACTGGAGCCATTTGTTGTTATCCTGATTAACCGGTTAATTGAACTTAATAATCGGCTAACTAATTGATTTTGAAAATAATCGTTAGCTGCAGCTCTAGATGAATGGTCACCCTACACCAGGGATCCCCCACTAACCACTAGGGATCCCCCACTAACCACCGGGGAGCCTCCACTGGCCACCACAGAGCCCCACTAACCACCAGGGAGCCCCCAATGGCCACAGTGGAGCCCCCACCATCCACCTGGGAGCAACCACAGAGCCACCACTAATTATTAGGGAGCCCCCACTGGCAACCACAGATCCCGCACTGACCAGCAGAGAGCCCGCACTGACCACCTGACAGTCCGCATTGGCCACCTGAGAGCCTAATTAGGGAGCCACCTCCCTGCATTATGTATCGCTGCGATTTGTAGTCCTCTATAGCTGATGCTGTTCTGCATTGCTATATAATGGTATTGCTGGGAATTGTAGTTCTCTATAGCTGTTTGGTAGTCATTATTGCTGGGATTTATAGTCCGCAGTAGCTGATGGTATTCTGCATTGTTGTGTAATGTATTTCTTGGAATTGTAGTTCTCTATAGCCAATGCCATTCTGCAATGCTGTACAATGTATTTCTGAGTTAGTGGCAGAACTTCCAGGGTCGCAGCAGTCATGCACGCGCATAGCCCTGACGTGGCATCCCTCCACTACCAGTGTGCTTTACATTTCCTAAACTGATAAATACATTCACACTACTGTTACATGGATGGCAAAAGTGGCAGACAGGGGCGGGGAGAAGAGGCAGAGCGGGAGGGGGGCCAAGTTGCTGCACCATGGGCCTCTGGGTTGTACTTGCCCCCTGGGCTAAAAGTTGCCAGTCAGCCCCTGCTGGTGGCAGAATAATCTCTAAGAAGATATACACAGACTGCTTTGATTTACCTAAGGGCTTGTTCACACCAATTATAATGCGTTCTAGCGCGTTTAGCTGCTGTAATGCACTGCATCGCATACTAAACTTCCCCCTGTGTTCTGGGGAGGGATGTGGCTGCAGTGCGATTGGCAGCACCAGAACTCGTGGCACAACAATGCCTGAGTTCTGGTCCAGTGGGGTCGCAAAAAATGCTACATGCACTATTTTTTGTGATCGCACTGGACCAGAACCCAGGCATTGTTGTGCCACATGTTCTGGTGCGGGCGAATGCACTGCAGGTGGGGGCACAGCTGTGGGGCCATTGACTTGAATGCACCACCATGCCCCCTTCCACCACAGAACACAGGGGGGCGGTCAGTATGCGATACAGTGTGTTCCAGCAGCTAACCACTTTAATTGGTGTGAACAAGTCCAGGACAGTTATTTATTTACACAAGTTGGACATTGATTTGTGGTTTTAGCACTGTTATTTATTGAAGCAGTATTGAACTCTCAAACCTTTTTTTCAATATTGCCCTGCTAAGTATTTCTTCAATTTTTTGCCCAAGCACTTATAATCATCATGTTTCCAATCAGCTGATTCCAACTCTCTCTGCTCAGCTTCCCTGAACTTTCTGTCCAATACAAGATTACAAGGGACAGGGCAGTCTACAGCAGCTATCCACCTATCAGCTTGGAGCAATGACGTGCCATGCCTTCTGTGCTGGGTGAGGCACCACCCAGCCCACCGAGGCTCCGCCCCATCCCATACAAAGCCCCGCCCCATCCTGACAATGCTCCGCCCCCATCCCACTGAAGCCCAGCCCAGTAACCAAGCTGCGTGGGGAGGAGCCAGCCTGTCCCTCACTTGCTTATCACTGAGTCATCAAGATTGATGTCCTCACTTTTTTTCTTATTTTAACACTTTGCTATTGGTGCAAGCCATTCACAGAGCTCACGCCTGCAGCACAGAGTAGAGGCTGTGACAGCTCTTGCCTCACCAAGTTAGGTTACACAAGCAGTGGGGAAACCCGCTGCTGTGTAACCTAACTATCTGTCAAAAGCTGGATGCAGCGCTCCATCCATGACAGGTTACACGGCAGGGAGGCTTTCCCTGCTGTGTAACCTGTAACAAGCCAATCTGAATGGAGAAAAAGCTGTCAGCTTCAGAGTTGAAGCTGACAGCTTTTTCCTCCATAATACTAGGTGAGGCTCTGCTCCACACATCAAAGTGGCGTAGCTTGCCTTACCATGCCTATGTGTTTGCCACCTTAAAACATGATATCAGGTCCAGTGCTTAGGTGGCCAGCTGATTCTGCAGGAAATTAAAATGTTTAAAGCTCAAGGAAAAGCATTCATTGTAAGTGATTTCATCAGCATTTGGAAAATCCTAAAACCTTTTGACTTTAATATCACTTTAACAAAAAGGATAATCTTTGCATATATTTGGTTTTGTTTGTAATGCAGTATGGAGTCATATACCTGGTGTTTTATGTACAAAAGGACACACTCTCTAAAAGTGTTCTTATTTGAGATGCACTGCGGGGTTATGCAATTGAGAAAAAAGAAGTGGTCTTGATTATTTTTATCACATTTAATACTCATCTGTCCCACTACCCACACCACTGAACTGTGCTGTGGTGAAGATCTATGCTAGATGAAAGATCTGCAGCATCTGGCACACTTCTAGGTGATTTGGATGTTTGTCCTCTGCTGTTCCGTGGTTCCATCCACTGGCCCCTACTTCACTACTATGACCTGCAGTGACCTAGGAGCCAATAGAGGAAACCACAGAGGGGATGCCAACATTCTTCAACAAGCATAGACCTTTAATGCAGTGGAGCCAGGTGGTGCAGACAGCAGGGCATGTAGGTAACAATTGCTTTCTTTGCAGCAATGACTTTGTGTCCTTTTTTAAGTAAAAACAGTCTCTTTAAAGTTCATTTAAAGAAAAAAACGTTTTATTTAAATTTTGGATAGAGTGGTAACATCTGTCAGGTAGATTTACTCAACTTTGTCCTGGTGACCATCATCAAAAGGGCAAAAAGTAAGTAAAAATCCAAAATGTTGAATGTTTATTTCCAGAACAGAAATAAAGGCAGAATCTTCCAATGGGGAAGCTGGTTCCAGTGACAACTGTTTAAGGGGGGATTTCCCTTACATTGGAGACATTTTCTCTAAGTTCCTGTTGTATCTATAGAACAGAAAGTGAAGGCAAATCTCCCTAATAGGACACAGGTGGCAAAATAATATGACAGGGGTTTTAACAATTCCCTAATATATCCAAAAATGTTTTAAAGTTACAGTTTTAGATATACAATGAAGTACACCTGTGCTCAGGCCATGGACATTATAGCATTTGCATAATCTTAACAAGCAGTAAAAAAGCTTTAAAAAAAGACCTTTTGCCTCTTTACCTGCTTGTACTGCAAAGTAATTCATGTTCAAAGATCTCAACAAAAAGGTGCGTTTCTGTCTGTTTCTAATAGCTTAAAAACTCTTGCTGTGAGTTTCCATTAGAGGGCTGGCAGGCTGCCAAGTTTCTGCTCTTTGTAGAAAATAGCTGTGAATTCACTGCCTGTTGTGAACTTTGAACGTGGATTTGTCCACAATGCCTACAGCTACAGATGTAAATGAGGGCTTGTTTTAAAGTGGTTTTACTGCATGTTCAGAAAATTTAAATAAATTACTTTAGCATACATCATCTGGGAAAAGGTCAGTTTTAAGCATGCTATCATCATATTAATATGTTTATTTTTGTTTATTATATGTTATATAATATATGTTATATATTGTTCCAGGTTTGTGACAGTTTAACTTTCAGATTATTTATATTGTTTGCATATTTACGTATGTCATAGCATACAAAGACTACTATAAAAAAGTAAAAGGATATAACACAAAAACACTAAAACAATACATCGTATTTGTAAACTTCTGTACACTGTATGGAGTTGTCACAGCTAACATAATTACTCTGTTTGAGTTAAAAGGTTGCACATTGGCAGTCAGAGGGCAAGGCTGGGAATGCCACATTGCTGAATGAATCCCATCACATTCAAAATAGTCCCAATTACAGGCTTGATTGAATAAAGCTATTAAATATTTCAGTGAACCAGCCTTATTCAGTCATATGCATGTGTCAGATAAAAAAAACATAGGGGTCTATTCACTAAGCTGCAGTAGGCAGCCGAGTGAATGACCGACCTAAAGCGAAGTGAGCCGAACTGAAAATCAGCCATACATCGGGTGGCTTCGGGCATGCTCAGCATGTTCGGCCGACCCGAAGTGCAGAAGGAGTTCGACTCAGCCGATCCAACATCTGGATCGGCTAAGCCGAACCTCCGGCAGGCTACTCGCTGCAGTTCGATCTATTCTTATAGATGCCAAATAGCAGTGAGTGAATAGCCGAATGCCGCTGAGCGGCATTCGGCTTGGCTGTTCTGCTCTGTCCCTCTGTGGTACCGAGCAGAACAGAAAAATAGTTGAAAAAGTAGAAAAAAATAAATAGAAAACGATTGTGTGGAGCTAGCAGTGACAGCTAGCTCCACCCAACTGTTTTCTATTGGCCGGCGGTTCTGCTGCCGTCAAAAAAAATAAAACTCTCCCGGGCACTCCAGGAGTCTCCCGCTTCCGGCAGCAAAGGAGAGAAACACTGCTTTTTTTTTCTTTATTCTGACACGGAGCCTTGTCAGAATAGAAAAAAAATAATAAATTTGGCCATAGGAATGCATTGCTAGATTCCTATTGGCTATTTCAATTTGCAATAGCAAACTAGCTATTGTACCCGCCCTCTGCTCCTGTCAATCAGTAGTAGTGGACCTGATGGAGATCTGCAGCAGAGGGTGGGTGCAATGCTAGTTTGCTATTGGCTATTGCAAATTTGATAACAGCCAATAGGAATTTAGCAATGCATTCCTATAGACAAAATTATTTTTTTTTGACGGCTCTGTATCAGAATTAAAAAAAAGAAAATCTGTCGGCCGGCCACTCGGCCAGCTTCGGCTTTCAGCGCGGCTCAGCCGAGCCGAGGCATGTGCGTTCGGCTCGACTGAGCCGCTCGGCCAAGTTCAGGAGCTGTACGGGCTATAGTGAATAACCCGTACAGCAGCCCTTCAGTTCTAATGAACCAAAGGGGTCCTGGAGCCGAAGCTATGGCTAGATCCTTCGGCTGCTTCGTGAATAGACCCCCTAGTCACACTTTCCTACATTGTATTTCATACACAGATTTACTGGTTTTTAGGTGTGCAATTTTAACATGCAGAAGTAATTCAAATATTTTTAATATACTGTTATGTTGCTCCTAACACTGACAGCCAAAACATCACTATGTCCACACATTATCAGGGTTATTCACAGAAGGGTGAAGAGTTTGGAGAAGGCAGGAGAAGTGAACAATCTAGGACAACATAGCTGATTGCGAACAATTCTCCAATTCATCTCACTTTCCAGTTCAGCTATTTTGGCCTAGATTGTTCCCTTCACCTGCCTTCTCCAAGCTCTTCACCCTTTTGTGAATAACCCTGTATATATTGAGGTGAGGGTGAGGAGAAACAGGCTGCAAAGTAATTTAGGAAATAGTTGATCTCTGACATTCGTTCAGATGTGCTGGGGGACTTAAAAGATAAAGATGGCTTGTCCATCTGCAGGGATGCTGGGGATTATTTCTTTTATATAACCCCAAATGCACAGTGCCTTGTGTCTGCACATTTTTAGAGTTGACTGTTAACAGTTTTTGTTCTTTATTAGGGCTGTGGAAATTAAAGATTAATTTCTCGATTAATCGTTAAACTTTTTGATCACCTCTCCGCAGGCTTCTGGGAGTCCCGTCGGCGATCCGATGACGTCACGGACATCAACGTCACCGGACTCCTTCCCCAAGTGGCTCCGTCGGCTAACGAAGGTAAGGGGGGAGGAGTCCGGTGTCGTCGATGTCCGTGATGGCTAATGAAGGGAAGGGGGAGGCGTCCGGTGACGTCGATGTCCGTGACGTCACCGGACTCCTCCCCCCTTCGTTAGCCAACGGAGCCACTTGGGCCGGTGAGTTTGCTCAAGAAACTTTCTGCACGAGCGCCAGCCAAGGCATTGGCCTATGGACATACAGCACAGCAATGAAGTAATAAAATGAACTAGGATCACACTAATCCAGCACGTTATTATTCTGAGTTGCCCCACTCAAGCGGCGGCCATATTGAGTGGGGCACGTGAGATTAATAACGTGCTGGATTAGTGTGATCCTAGTTCATTTTATTACTTCATTGCTGTGCTGTATGTGTATAGGCCAATGTAGTTGGATCTGTATGTGCGTTATAATTAATCGAAATCAATCGATTGAAAAAAAATTAAATTAATCGAACACGAAATTTTTTATCATTACCAGCCCTATTCTTTATATACAGTATGTACTTCTAATGTCTCTTTAAAGAGAAGCTGATCAAGCTTGATCTGTGCTTGATCAGCTTCATTGGAGTACAAAGATGACATTGGGGGTCTAAAAGAAAAGGACATGTCACCACTAATGTGCTATCACATGGGGGACTTCTGAGCCCTCTATTTGACAGCAATAAAGTTAAGTTAAAAAAAGTTTGAAAAAATAAGGTTAAATAAAATAAAAAAAACCCGCTTCAGGTGCGTCTACGCATGAAAACGATGATTGTTCCACACATGAAGGGTATCACTAGACACCGGAGTGAGAGCAATACTTGTCAGTCCATCATTCACTGCTAACTTTAAACTGATAGTAGTATACGAACAGACCGCACTATCCAGAGAATTCCAATACTTCAGACTTTATTGAAATTCACAGCAAATCCAGTATAACAGTGAATAAAAGTGTAAAAAGCAACAAGGCCCCTCTATGAATAAGCCTACGGGTGAAACATGTGAGAGGTTGTAGCTGGGTGGGGGTGTGCAGTGCTGGTATTTGTTGCTTTATACACTTTTATTCACTGTTATACCAGTTTAACAGGTGCACGCAATTTCAAAGGTTGACATGTTTGGTATCTATTTACTCAGCGCAACCTCATCTTGTATATTTTAGAAAAAAATGTATTTGATATCTTGTTTTTAAATGCACTAAAATGTAAAGGTTGAAAAATTGTGTTTGATAAACAGTTGGCACCAGTTGACTAAAGCTCTTTACTAGAAAAAAAAAACGTCTTTGAAAATGTTTAAATAAAAACGTATGGCTTCATAGACAATTTATCCGTAATACACTAAAATGCACTAAATGATATTAGGTGAATGCAGGTTGCTTCTAAATTGAGTATGAATCTCAGTCCTCTCGCTCTTGTGCATATTGCAATCTACAGTATCTCAGACTTTCTCCATAGCGGTGTTAGGAGCAAAGAGGTAGGACCTTGACTGCACAGAGCAACACAAAGTCAATTCAGATTCCATCAGCAACCAGCAGGTCTCAGCAGGGAGTGACCTTTAGAACTGCGCATTGATTAGATATTAATTAATTCTGTTACACCGTGACATATTTTGACAACTTCTAATATAAGGAAGATGTGTGCCAACATTCTGCTTAATTGCTGTTTGGATGTAAAAGCCATGCAAAGCCAAAAATAAAACTGCAAGTAAAAACAATGAACAGATATATAGGAAAAATAAATAAAACAGGCATACAAATTGCATATTAGCTGGGAATGCAGCTGTGCCACTGCTGTCAGAGTACATTTTATGTATTATTAATATTTTTTCTTTGTACACATTTTACTGGCTTCAAAATTAGCAACTTGATGATGTTTTTTTTTTTAAATATTCATAATGACCTCTTTTGGGCTTATTTAATAAAGAAAGAGCAAAATGCACTAAAATATAGGCAATAATTTCTCTTGGTTGTAACTCATCTCAACTTACAGTATAAAAGATAAAAAATTACTAACTGCTCTGTGCTTTTGTTCATGCAGTATATATGAGAGGGGAGACTTTTAAGAGTTTGGTTAAGGAATGATAAAAGATGTGAACATTCCAGAGCAGCATTGGCTCAGAGGGGTCAATAAGGGCCTACACTGCTTGTCAAATTTGGCGACCCTCTGCTGCTGAGAATCCCAAATCATGGCTGTGGGTAAATATTGTAATTTACCTCTTTAATTTGAAAACTTTCCTTTTTTTTGATCCACCCAGGGGTAAAATTTTTTGTAATACTCTTTTCCTGTATATTGTGGAAAGGAAATCACCAGCACTCAGCGAAATAATTCAACATGTCCATTTATTGGACAAAAACGTTACAAAAACAAGAGCCAACGTTTCGAGACCGCATGGGGTCTCTTCCTCAGGGCAGAAAGACGTCTTTCTGCCCTGAGGAAGACACCCTGTGCGGTTTTGAAACATTTGCTCTAGTTTTTGTGACGCTTTTGTCCAATAAATGGACATGTTGAATTATTTTGCTGAGTGCTGGTAAATTCCTTTACACATTGTATCTGCACGGTGCCATCAGTGACTATCACTGTGAGCACCATCTTCTGTATAGGCCCGGACTGCTGCAAGGACTCCCCTACCTATCCACTTCTCCTGTATATGACAATCATATTTCCTATAAAATGCAATAATGATGGCCAGAAAAGATAGGCAGAAAGCCATAGTGTTCCCTTAAATTGCTGTTCAGTGGAAAAGTGCCTCCTTAAATTGCTGGACAGTGTATTGTCCTTACATGGTCAGATGAAAGTTCCCCTTCACCCTCGGTGGGCATCAGGAAGTGCCCACTTATTCAGTAGGAGCAGGGCCGTCTTATTCAGTAGGAGCAGGGCCGTCTTTAAGGTGGGGCAAAAGGGGCACTTACCCGGGGCCCAGTCACCCCATAAACTAGCGCTAGTGAAACGTTTCTGGGCCAGCCGTCTAGCCTGCACTACCGCTTTCTGATGCTAGAGGGCAGCAGCCTCCTGTCCCTATGTGCAGCAAAGATCTCTGCAGCCCGGGATATCACCTCCCACTCAGCAGAGGAGGAAGATCGATTTTGCATACACTGCTGCATGGTCCTGCCCTCCTCTCTCCATGGCTGCAGTCTCATCCACCCCCTGTCCAAGGTGAGTGCACATAGCTGCTGGGTTGGGCTTCTATGAGGGATAAGGGGTGGTCGGGTTAGGTGTGGCACTGCTGGGCTATGATGTAATGCTGTATAAAAATAATAATGACACCTGAGCATGTCCCCTGGTGTCATTATTATTATTATTATGTCCCCCCAGTGTCATTATTATTATTATTATGTCCCCCCAGTGTCATTATTATTATTATTATGTCCCCCCAGTGTCATTATTATTATTATTATGTCCCCCCAGTGTCATTATTATTATTATTATGTCCCCCCAGTGTCATTATTATTATTATTATGTCCCCCCAGTGTCATTATTATTATTATTATGTCCCCCCAGTGTCAATAATAATAATAATGACCCTGGGGGGACATAATAATAATGACACCAGGGAGACATAATAATAATAATACTTCCAACTTGGACACTTTTATAACTACCTGTGTTCCCAGGGCCCTATAGATGGGGAACTGACCCCAATTGAGAATATGATTTCAAATTAACCGGTGGGGGAAGCACAGGGTGTCAAGAATATATAACATACTATTGGGAACAATGCTCCCATCCCCCCCTTATTACATTAAGGAGTGGGAACGAGAAATTGGACAGACCTTTACAGCAGAAGAATGGCATAAATTTTTCCTCCTTACTTCTAAATCAAGTATATCAGTTGGTACCCAGGAGAGGAACTTTAAAATAGTAACCAAGTGGTATAGATGCCCAGTGAAATTACATAAAATAGATCCTCAAGTAACCAATATGTGTTGGAGGTGTGGAATGGAAGAGGGCACAATGCTGCACATATGGTGGACTTGCCATGGAATAAAGCCCTACTGGAAAACTATATTTGAGCTGGCAGGCAGAATTATGGGTACAAAATTATTTGAAACCCCAGAAGTGGCACTACTATCAATGCTTCCGGGCTCAGTAAAAAGCATAAAGGGGGGACTGGCATGCCCCATATTGGAAGCAGCAAGGGCGATAATTCCAAGATATTGGAGGCAAGTGATCACCCCTGAGATCCGGGAATGGGTATTGGAACTGAACCATATAATGCGAATGGAAGAACTGACAGCTCGTGCATATAATAGACATGAGATATTTGTAGAAAAATGGAGACCATGGAGGGCTTTTATTGGCTCAACAGAGATGCAACAATACTTATTAAAAAAATGAGGAATAGCATCTTTCCTCGTTTCCCTTTTTTGTGCAATTTTCCCCCCCCCCTTTTTTAGGGGAGGGAACGAGTTTGGATCTAGTGGAGGAGGGGAGGGGTTTTTGGGGGGGGAATGGATGAAGGAGTGGGTATGATAGGGTTTTTTATGAATAAACAGGGTAAGAGAAAAGGTACGGGGCCGTAATTGAGTGGCATTTCAGATAATACAATGCTCTTTGCCCTCTCTTTTTATGGCTAGACAAGTAATGGTGAAAGGTTAGTTTACTATTGAATTAATCAGAAGTACTAGTATTTTTCATCTGTTATGATATATTTTTCACTGGTAATTAAGAATAAACTAAGAAATTTTAGATATGAAATAGCCATATATGTAGAGGTTATTGATATCATATATATGTAATTTATGGAATTGTATGTGAAATGACACAAATAAAAATTTATTCTGGAAAAATAATAATAACAAACAGAATAGAGTCGGCTTCCTGGGCAATCAAGAAGCCGGGCAGTGGGTAATGACACCCTGCCTGGCTCCCTGATTGCCCCAGGAAGCCAGCTCTATGCTACCAAGTACTGTTATCAGCGAGTACAGAAATATAAATATCTGTACTCGATACCGAAAAAACGGTATCGGTGCATCTGTAGTGATGACTATTATTATTATTTTAAAATAATAATAATGACACCAGGGGACATAATAATAATGACACCAGGGAACATATAAAATAATGACGCCAGGGGACATAATAATAATGACACTGGGGGGAGATAATAATAATGACACCAGGGAACATATAAAATAATGACGCCAGGGGACATAATAATAATGACACTGGGGGGACATAATAATAATGACACCAGGGAACATATAAAATAATGACGCCAGGGGACATAATAATAATGACACCAGGGGACATAATAATAATGACACCGAGGACACATAAAAAATAATGACACCGAGGACACATATAAAATAATGACACCGAGGACACATAATAATAATGACACCGAGGACACATATAAAATAATGACACCGAGGACACATATAAAATAATGACACCGAGGACACATATAAAATAATGACACCGAGGACACATATAAAATAATGACAACAGGGGACATAATAATAATGACACCAGGGTACATAATAATAATAATAACGACTACAGTGGACATAATAATAGTGATACCAGGGGACATAATAATAATAATAATGACTCCAGAGGACATAATAAAAATAATAATAATAATGACACCAGGGGGACATATAAAATAATGACATCAGGGGGACATATATAATAATGACACCAGGGGACATAATAATAATGACACCGGGGGGACATATAAAATAATGACACCAGGGGACATATAAAATAATGACACCAGGGGGACATATAAAATAATGACACCAGGGGACATAATAATAATGACACCAGGGGACATAATAATAATAATAACGACTACAGTGGACATAATAATAATGATACCAGGGGACATAATAATGACACAGGGGGGACATAATAATAATGACACGGGGAGGGGGCATAATAATGACTCCAGAGGACATAATAATAATAATGACTCCAGAGGACATAATAATAATAATGACTCCAGAGGACATAATAATAATAATATTGACACCAGGGGGACATAATAATAATGACACCAGGGGACATGCTCAGGTGTCATTATTATTATTGTTGCTATTCTATGCAGTGGAAGTGGTAGGTGGCAAATTATCCACACATTTACCATGAAAATAGAATTATGGGGAGAGTGAAATGCGCTCTTCCCCTAGTTACTGAAGCTGCCACAGGTTGGCTCTCTTGATCGAGAACTGAGCGATCACATATCGCTGATCACTCAGTTCCTGCACTCACTCTCTTTTTGCAGAGAGCGGTGACTGTCAGTCACGGCTCCTCGCAGGAATACCCCCCTCTCTGATCCTCCAACGCTGACTGGAGGGATGGATGGGGCAGACACAACCTCTAGAGAGGTAGAGTCAGTAGTCAATCAGGTGGTGGGGTGGATCCGGACAATATTTTTTGGATCCATCCCAGCTGCAGCGTTGCTCTGCTCTGTCAGCATATAGCGGGCAATATTGCATGGGGGCGTGGTGGGGGGCCCAAGAAAATGTTTGCCCGGGGTCCAATCAATATTAAAGACGGCCCTGAGTAGGAGGGTGATTTCTGCTTACACTGGTGTTTAGTGGGAACAATGCTCTTTCATTGTTGTTCAGTGGGAACAATATATTTGGACTGATGTTTGGTGTTAAAAACAAGTTTGATTTGGTGTGCAGTAGGCAATATGTTCTTCATCAAAATATTTGCAAATATTTGCATTGGTGTTTAGTGCCAATGCCCCCATACTTACTAAAGCTGCCCTACTTGTTCTGCATTCCTGTCTCTCCCTAGTAACATTGGGAAGTAGAACGTCAAAGGAGCCATTAGGTGAATATGCATCTGTTGCAATGGTAGCCATTAACAAAACACTGGGGACCTTTCACAGAACACCACAGATATGGTAAACAGGTCAGAAATTGTCTTCAAATCCATAAAATTAGAATCTAGTATTACAGATCAGGTGCTAATCATGAGAACCTCCTTAGGGAGTATGCAGGTAGAACCAGCATTGTTTAAACCTCATGACATCTATGGACTAGTGTTCTCTTCGCTGTTGACATGTATGATAGATGTGCAATAAAAGTCACTATTTTATTTTTGCTACTATTGGGCTATTCTTTTATTATGCCGGAGTTCAGCTTTTACTGAACTGACTTCATTTCGTCTAGCAATGCCAAACAGCAACTGAAATCGATCAGTGAACTGCTATAGATTAGTGCTATGATAACATCTATGTGAGTACATGAGTGTATGTGAGTGCCAAATAGCACCAAGTTGTTGCTATTTGGCACTAGCTCTCCTTTACAGGGTCTTACGGTAATGGGAATACAAAAGTTCCAAGGTATGCTGGTTTGTTTCTGTTCCCAGAATGCCAGATTAAAAACAGGAAGGACATTTTAAAAATGAAGGAAGGGTGAAAAATAGTGTTACTGGTCAGGTAGACTATGCCCTGTGTATGCACTGATTATAGTTTTTATTTTTATTGGATTGCACATTTAAAACATACACTATGTAGCTATGATGTGCTGTGCTTATATCAGTGAAAAGCAGGAATCACCAGCACTCAGAAAATGATGTATAAATAATAAACGTCTATTTATTTCGACAAGTCATCACAAACGAAAATACCAACACTTTGGGGCCGCACAGGATCCCTTCATCAGGGTGATAATGTGATGAATGAAGGGTGATGATGATGATGATGATGATGATGATGATGATGAAGGGACCCTGTGCGTCCGCACAGGGTCCCTTCATCAGGGTGACAATGTGATGAATGAAGGGTGATGATGATGAAGGCACCCTGTGCGGCCCCGAAACGTTGGTATTTTCGTTTGTGACGACTTGTGCAAATAAATGTACGTTTATTATTTGAACATCATTTACCGAGTGCTGGTAGTGCTGGTAATTCCTGCTTTTCACTGTTATTGTGCACGGTGCCATCTGTGAGCATCACTGCGAGCACCACCATTGCTATTTGGCCAAATGTGCTGTGAGGAGTGCGGAAGGACTTACCATTTTCTATGCTGAGCTTATATCAGCTGCACTGCTTGTGAAAATTACATTACATAGAGATATCTGATATCATGCCGATCTGTAACATTCTCTAAACACCTCCCTAAAATATATTTAATATCTGGAAGAACCTACTTTAGTGGAATCAATTTGAATTCTATGTTACCTTTCAGTGTGTGTAACTGAAGCCTAATCTGTAATTCACTTCACTTCTTTCATTTAACATTCTCTCCAAAAATCAATGTGTATTTTAATATTGTAAGTTTTAATTATACTTTATAAAGAAGATAGGAGATGAAAGCATGGAAATTGTAATTTAAAAGAGCAATAGAAGCTGACTGCTGTTTCCTACACAGTTCTCTGCCTGGTCACAAGGTCTGGCAGAAGAACTCTAATGACCCGTAACTCAGAAGCTCACATTCTGCAATCAATGCTAGTTCATAGATTTCCTAGCTCAGATCAGTGAGAATGGGGGCAGTCATTTATTGTTTAGGAATAATGAACTTAAAAGGAAACTAATACAGCCATCTTGCAACATAAAGATCTTGGTTGATATTGCATTATCATCATTAGAGGTAAAGAGTTATGGTATCTTCTTACTGAGGCACTAGATAAAAGTATTGATTTTTGTGGGGGGTTTCCTGAGAATTGACAACAAAATTGACTAAACTACTGTCCTGTAGCTAAAATTGAGGTTTCCCTTTGACATGCATTTGCTATTTCTAAAAATATGAAAATGTCTTCTCTATGGTTTTCTGCAGTTTTGCCTGATTTTGACACAAAATATTGCTTGCTTTTACTACATTTTTGAAAAATAGGAGTTGGAAACTAAAAATGAAGTGAAAGAGAAATATTGGTTAAAGTAGACCGATGAAAAAATGGTAATTAAAAAAAAATCTTACAAAACAAAAGTGTAAAGAAATAATAATTTGAGAAAAGTTCCTTCATCTATTTTAAAAAAAAGAAGAGTCCATGGGCTAGGAAGCTGTTATGAAACACCACCTAAAAGATTTAATGAAAATGCCAGGTCTCAGGTATCATCCACTCCTTCATCAAATAAATCAGTTACATTTCTATAATAAGCCCTACTTTTCCTGTCTGGGTCAGATCAATATTGTGAAAATGGACATACTCCTCAAAATGATTTACCTTTTCCAAACCATTTCTACCCAACCTCCTAAACATCAAATCTTCATCTTGAACCAAAAAACACCTAGGATCTGCAGAACTACCCTCATTGTTCAAAACCATAAAAATATATCAAGATTTGCCTACTGTGCCATTTTCTAACTGCTGCTCCCCTAATTATCTCAAGATACTGGCTAAAACCTACCCCTTTAATTGCACAGTGGGTCTGTGAAGTATCATCATCCAACTTATGGAAGGAATGATCTCCTGGAAGGAGGATAAAACAGAAAAATACATGACTACCTGGCACTTGTGGGTCAGCTCGCGGTATACTGCGGCGTCTCAGTATACCGTGAGCTACAGCTGGCGGTATACTGAGCCTAGGGTGACGGGAGGATGCTAGTTTGTGTCCTCCCGTTTCCCTAAGGAGAACTATGGGGAAAAGCCTTAACCCCATACTTCTCCTTTAAATCATCTGTTGACTTTGAATCACATTTACACCAAATCATTAGCAACTGGCCTAGTTGATATTCAGAAACTGTCTAATAGCAGTGGATGCACAGGAAGTTGCACCTTTCCCCTTCACCCTTACCCCCTCACTTCTTTTTTTTCTTATCCTTCCTCCTAAAAACTTTTCTTCTCAATAATCTCCGCTAGTTGGGAAAAATGTCTAGAATGAGGTTGATGAAAAGGCATTGTTTCCTACAATGTATCACATTTCTCAAAGTTTTATTGGATATATATTTCCTTGCGCTAATTCTGCGACATCTATTCTATTTTCTACTTTATATTGATACTTTTTTCCAAAAACTTCAATAAACTCAGTCTCCAAAATGTTATTACTCTGGTATCATGGCATCACTAAGGCAGTTTGTTATCGCTCTAGATCCCAGGTTACCATGACACATCAGAAATGTGCACATTCTATAATAATGCCTCACAGATTTGATAATAAAACTTCTTCAAATTGACAAACACACCGTTATGAATTAAGAAGAGGGGAACCAAAAAGTATTTTTTATTAGAGGTCCATAAATGTCATCAGGGGGGATTTTCCCTATGAGGACAAAGTCAGCAATGAAAACTTGACAGAAGTTCTAATCTTTCCCAAGCCTATCCAAATCTAAAATAGTGTCTGCAGGTTTCTTTGAGGCATGGGCAGTTTTGTCTGTGGGAGAGAGGTTGAAATCACTGAAAAACACCATAGTTCTACTTAATTAGTGCTACCTTGTGGTGCAGTTTAGAAGGCCAGTGTTTCTTTACCAACAAAGTAAGCATGAGCCATATGCAGTCAAAGAGGATATAAATTCAGTTGCTCCAATGCACACACAGTAATATTCTTAATGTTACAATATTTTATACTTTATTTATACATTAAAAAATGTATGATTGTGTATAAGCAACTCATCTGATTCATAAATGATACAATGACAAGTTACCTAAAAGGCTGGGCAAAAGGATTCACATACTACTTTAAGTTTTTACTTTACAATATAGTGATATATAGTATATTACAACCCCTAACAAACCTGACTGTTACAGTTGATGGTTAACACGGTCATATCATCTCCAAATATCAGACAATGTTTGTTCAGCTTTAGACAGTGCAGTAACTAATCATTGCTTTAGCTATTTTGCACTAATTGCACTGACAGCAGGTAAGAGAGAAATGGCCCCACTGATGCAATAAGAGACTGGTGGAAAACATTTTCAGCAAAGTTTTCATTTATTAAATTACTGTACATTATCAACCACAAATGTGATATGAGGTAAATTACACAGGATTCCAGTAAAATGGACGCCATTTACTTGTTTCCTGGCATTAGCTACAATTACAGCATTCAGTTAAGATGTACAATGGGCAGCCAAACTCTTAACTGGATTTTTTCTTGCATTCTTCAAATTTAATTTTGGAAATCAACTTCTCTAAGTCCCAGCTCAAGATTTAATCACTCTTATGACAAGTAATATATATTTCTAAAGCACCACCCTTGCCATAATAATTATTAATAGTTGTATTGCAATGTTCAGTTTTATTAACATGCAAGATCTATTAAATGTAATTTACTAGTTCTGTCTGTCTATAGGACTAAATGGATAACTATACTTTAGTATCAGGGGAAACTTAAATAGTATGCAAATACACCTCTGCCTTTTTATTCCTTGTACTTTAAAGAACTGTCCTAACAGGCCTTGTTCAGTGTACATATTGCTTTATTTACATTCATTGTGCTTGTAGTCAGGACTCACCAACAGCAGTGCTGCATTTAGGCATTATGGTGCCATAGACATAACAGATAAAGGTGCCCTTTTGTAGCAGTTCTACACCTTACATCATGCCATTTAAAACTAATTCTAGAATATGCTATTGGAAGCAGTATACATTTTACTTTGTATAGGACTACTCTTCAATTGCACAGGCCTATAGAAAGTTGAAGTGGATACATGTTGCATGTCTAAACTATAAAGAGACTCTTCAAAGCGTAACCTGCAGATACTTCCCTCTAGAGTTCTCATGCTGAAGTCAAGCAGAAATGTCCAGAGGTGGAGAGTAAAGGGAAAAAAAACAAGGATACATGTTTCACAAATTAAACATTTTAAGGTATATCGAAGGTCAAGTACAAATATTTTATATATTGCAACCCACCAGTCCTTAGATGTGGTTGCTGTATTATTTTCCTTTTTTTCTTTACTTTTACTATCTGATCCTGCCAGTAACACATTTACTGTTCTAGGGTGACAACTAGGGATGCACCGATACCAGTTTTTTGGAATCGAGTATGAGTACCGATATTTTTTTTTCCAGTACTCGCCGATACAGAATACCGATAATGCAAGTCCCATTAAGGAAGCCGGGTGCCTTGTAATGACTCGCCACCTAGCTTCCTGATAAGCCGGGAAGCCGGGCGGCGTGTAAAGACTTGCCACCCGGCTTCCCGATTAGCAGGGAAGCCGTCTCCATGCTTCTCGTCACTAGGTGACAAGAAAGCAGGGAGCCGGCTTCTCGGCCAATCAGGAAGCCGGGCAGCGAGTCATTACACCCTGCCTGGCTTCCTGATACCGGAAGTATTGAGCTAGGCATTGGAGCATTTGGGCGAGTACGTGTACTCGCCCAAATACTTGCCATCAGCACCGATATTGATACTAGTATCGATGTTGGTGCATCCCTAGTGACAATGCTGACTCTACTGTATCCAGTGCATTGTTACCCTAGGACAGGATGTGTGTTAGAACTCCAGAACACAATGCAGGAGAGTCCTACCGCACTCCTTACCGGTATGTCCCTTGTGGTGGGTGCTGTAGTGACTGTGGATGGCGCCGCTTCAGATTCAAGTAGTAAAGTATGTCACCAGCACACTGTGGTTAAATCTTCAAGAAGTGAACCTTTTATTGACTACAGAACGCCTTACCGTCAACCACTCTTCCCCTTCCTGTTTGGAGTAACACTGCAGAGTGCAAAGGACAACACTGGATCTTTGGCAGAATTAACAGGTATTTATTTGCACTTATCGCATATACAGTATATAGCAAAACACTTTTAATTGTATATTTAATAGACCTAAAATGAGCAAGTAAGAGAAGGGTTCATTAGGGTTCATACATACTATACTTGCATGTGCTATGTGCTACCCCTTCTAACTGTCCCACACGTGTTTTATGGGTAATAGCCTTGATCAATAACATAATGGGGAGAGCAGCATATCATCAGTGCAGGAATGAGAATAACAAATAAGGCATCAAGGATCTATCTACATGTTGCTAAAATTGGCTGGCTGGAATAACATGGAATTGGATTTGGTAGGGCTTAGCTAATTAATAGAAGTAAGGCGGTTTCAAAACTTTTTGGTTATTACAGTATACAAATCAAGGTGCTAAAGGTTTTGGGGTTGAAGTTCTACAAAGTTCATCTTCATTCAGCCAAGTAGGCATTTATTTTGAAGGTCCAATGTGCAGAGTTAAAAATTGTGATTTACTTATAATTTGATGCTTGAAATACAATCAGCTTCATGGAGAAGTGAAACATGTACTCTTTTAGAACTACACTGAATCAAACAGATGTGTAAAATAGATACCTTTCTGGGGGGTTCATAGTCCAAATGTGAAAATACGCTGCTCTATTCACTGTACAGCTAATAGGTGCTGACTGCAGACAGGTTGAACACAAATAAATTAATATTTACACTGCCCTGGGTCTGCAATGGCAGTGTGTGGCCTTTCAGAAAATGTTAACAGCCAAATTTAAGCCAAAACTTCAAGAATTATGTCTAAAAACATCTGTAGCAGTGGAAGATAAGATGCATCTGTAAAGGTGCCCATACACCTTACAACCATCGCAAGACTTTTGTCTTGCGATGGTTGTAAGCTAATTAAAAGCTTGTACGATCTGCCCTTCTTGGACAGGCAGATCGTACTTGCGATCATCGAAAGCCAGCCCCCCTGAGGTGCGGGCTTCCAGTGACTGCAATGCTAAACGGGCAGTGTGCACTTGCGCAAACAGGCCCGTTCGGCATTTGTCTCCCGAGCATACCACAAACCCGCCGACAAACGTACGATTCTCGGCGGGTTTTCAAAGATACTCGTTAGACAAAAGACATGCGACCGCACAGTAGAAACGGTCGCACGCCTTCCATACACCTTGCGATTATCGTACGATCATCGCAAGGTGTATGGGCACCTTTATAGACCCACTTTGCCTAAAATATTAATTCTGAATAATAATAGCTCTGAAAAAGATATCAAATAATAGTAATTACATTTAAAAAGTAGGTATTTGGTTGTGAAGTTAGTGAAAACAATTGTATATCCAGAAACAAAAATTAACCAAACCTGGAATTGACCTTGAAAAGTAGGAGCTGTTGATGGCTATATTGTTGGTATATGTAACAGAATTGAGGAAAACACCAATGTACCTAAATATCTGAACATACACTGAGTGGCCAGATTATTATGACCACCCCACCAGTACTTCATCAGGCCACCTTTTGCCTTCAATACTGCGGCGATTCTTCTTGGCATTGATGCCACGAGATGTTGAAAGGTGATGCGAAGAATCTGACACCATGCCTGATTAATAGCACTGTCCATTTCTGTGAGATTTGGTGGTTGTGGAACCAGCTGCCTGATGGCTCTTTCAATTTCGTCCCACAAATGCTCAATTGGATTGAGATCTGGTGATTGTGGGGGCCACCTAAGCAAGGTAAATTCTCCCTCATGTTCTTGAAACCACTCCTGCACAATACGAGCACCGTGGCATAGCGCATTGTCTTGTTGGAAGAAGCCATCTCCATTGGGATACGCCATCAACATGATAGGATGAACTTGATCAGCAACGATACTTTGGTATGTTGTGCTATTCAGACGTTGTTCCACACGAATTAAAGGGCCCAAATCATGCCAGGAAAACATGCCCCAAACCATAACACTGCCCCCACCAGCTTGAAGGGTTGTACTCATGCATGTGGGGTGCATGCTTTCATGCTGTTCCCGCCAAATTCTCACTCTGCCATCTGCATGATGCAACTGGAAACGTGATTCATCGGACCACATGACTTTTTTCCAATGCTCGACTGTCCAATCCTTGTGTTCCTGTGCGAATTGGAGACGTTTTACCTTGTTAACTGCAGACAGCAAAGGCGTTCGAACAGGCCTTTGGCTTCCATATCCCATACGATGCAGTGTACGGCGAACAGTGCGTTCAGAGATCATTTGAGATGATCCCTGATTAAGATCTGCAGTAATTTGATGCACTGTTGCCCTTCTGTTGTCTGGTACCAGTCTTCCCACTCTCTCAGTTCTGCCCTAACATTGACTAGTCGCTGACGGCCACAATTTGCACGTTCAAACCCAGATTTTGGGCTGACAGTCCAGTCTTTAAACACCTTAACAACAGCTGCTCTTGAACATTTAACAAATTCTGCTGTTTTGCTGATACTCGCTCCATGGCTCCGAGCGCCAACAATCATCCCACGCTCAAAGGCTGTTAAATCGCGTTGCTTACCCATATCTTCAGAAAAAAATAACTTCTACTGTCGTGGTAAACAACCTGCTTCCCTAGTTATAATGGTCTGGCCCTCTAGCAACTTCAGCGTGAAATTATAGCTAATTTGCCTACAAACGTCAGGTGGTCATAATAATCTGGCCACTCGGTGTATATGAGTGCTAAAAGACTTTTGTGTTGTAATGTTATTCCAGCAATTCCTAAAAAAAACATTGCAACTAAGGGGAGGGTACGTTTGCAAATAAATCTCCCCAAGACTCATCCCTGTTCATGTTAATGACCCACTGTTTTTTTCAGAATTCTGAGCAGAGCTTGAGGAATTGTTAGAATTTGGTATCATGGTCAACATTGTGATCTTCCTTTTATATCTCCTGGGTGAGTAAAATGAATTCTGTTAAAATTACCTTGGTACTGAGTCTCCTAAAGTTCTTTAGAACCTTACCCACTAAAACCACAAATGCAGATTGACCTTGTTTACAAAGGGATCTCCTTAAAGTGCATGTAAAAGCAAAACTATTTTTTTCGTATTGGATATAGAGTGGCAAAGAGTTTAGATCCCATGTCAAGTTTTATGGTTGTCCATGTCTCTGCTGAGGAGAAAGAGATGAGAAATCCAAAAATCTTGTCACTGGAACAAGTGTTGAAGGTAAATCTTCCAATAGGGAATTTCCCTTACTTTGAGGAGCTTTCCTCTCACTTCCTAATGCATTTCAGGACAGAAAGTAAAGGAAAATCTCCATAACGGGACATAGACAACAAGAAATACATTTTTTTGCCTGTAATCTGCTGCTACCGTTGCTACCTTTTTGAATGTACAATATAAGTACCACAATTATTCTACCCAGTCCAGTCTTATTGAGCTTATACAGCATCAAAGCCCTGATGAACGTTGGCTGTTTAATTACATTCTAGCATTATTTATTTAAATTCCTTTCTGGACTCTACAAACTTTGGCTTGGCACTTTCACCACTTTTCTTACATTTTGGATTTCTTCCAGGACCATCCATTGGGCATCTCTGCACAATATGAGAGCAGCCTTACCGGAGCTAGTCAGTTGTACTAACTGAATGGGTCACTTGCAATATTGGGTAATAAAACCAGGAAATCTATCGCATCTTACGCAAATACAGTAAACTCCCAGTTATCCTGTACCCATGGGGATTGGTAGATGCCTGCTGGCTAGATTCTGCAATTGGCTATTTCTAATTGCCATAGCCAATAGAAGGCTGGCTATTGCACACGCCCACTGCCCGTTGTTTACATTCACCTGCCAGCTGGGGAATCTAGCTGTTGGCCGCAGCAAGATGTAAATATAGAATTTTGTTAACAACTAAGTAAATTTAGTTGCTAAAACAATTTTACTGTACATTTTACATTTTTATATACTGTACATTTTAAATTGTGTATGAAAAAAAAAACATTACACAGTCAACCCCACATCTAAACCGCTTGACTCAGGCTCTGCCTGTTTCTCTTCGTCCTGAACCACTGAACGTTTTATTTGGTGATGTTGACCTTTACAGATTATTGTAATTCATTGAATACTGTGTTAAATAGTCAGTGGGAGACATGTGAAATTTTCCTTCATTGAATACGCTGTTCAGTTATTCTTCAAAGTTTTGATTTTTACTTACAATAAAACTTTTCATAGAATCCTGCTGTTTCTAGTGCTGAATGATATTACAGTGTGTGAAGCTGTTTCGTTAGTAATTTCCTACTGCTGTGATATACTGCTGGTTTGTCAATGTAACCAAACATCACAGGCGGTATTCTAAATGCATGTCAGAATGCTGAAGCTAAACACGGCCATATTGATTAAACACCTTGCAAGTCTATTTTCAGCTATAGAAAAGTATACGGTTTTAATGGTGGAATAATTTTCTAGACTACAGAATGAATGATTCGATATTTGGAACTCGATATGTACTTGAGTCCCCGGGCCTTTTTCACCCTAAATCCCCCTAAGCTCCAAAGCGTTTTTTTCTTTTCGGCGATGTCACTGCTACACACATTACATTTTTCTGGTTTTGTAGCCTACCCTAACATATACATCATTTTTGTCAGGACAGATAGGGCTAGAATTTGGTAGAAAATTTGGATAAACATATTTTTATTTTCCTGATTTTTATCGAGAATCAATAGAAAAAAAACTAAAGTGCATTTTCCAATGCAACATTTGTGTAAATTGCACACCCTCATGTATTTACCCCAAAATGTAATCAACAAATTCAGTTGATTACATTGATATCAGATTAGTGCAATCTATGTCTTATGTAGTAATGTACAGAGCGTAATCTGGTAGGGTTCGGATAACCAGAAGCCTATGGTATATGCAACCTCATAGTAACACTTCCATGCAGAGGAGGTCAAAGTTGCTCTCGATGCTCCCGAGGACTCTGGAGTTGGGGACAGAGTCCAAGCAGACAGCGAGTGACATGGGTGCCAGTGGTGATAGCACCGTGCCAGCTGGAGTCCAGATGCTGGTTGCAGAGCAGGGCAAGACGTGTTATCAAGGTCAAACGAGCCAAGGTCACACCAATCGGACAAGCAAAGTACAAAAGGATCAAAAGGATGAAGCAGAGGCAAAATCGAGTAAATTATCCAAGGTCAAGGGCAGACAGCAAACAAGAATGGTCAAATAGCAAATCCGGGTCAGAAGGCAATACAAAGCAAGGAACACAGGGGAGCTGAAAGACAATCCAGCATTTTGGAGACAGGCAGGCTGAGCTTAAATAGAGAGATCCATTAGCCCATTGTGTTACTTCCTGTGCGCGTTTGGCGTGCTTTTTCGTGGCCGGTCTGGGGTGCGCGCACATGCGTGCAATTGCCTGTTTTCCAGTGGTACGGAAAACGGGACTCCGCGCATGTGCAATAACAGATGGTGTCTGACAACCAATGACGCATCCCTACCTTACGTTATAAGTGTAACACAGATTTAGCAAGCTATGTTACACAGATCGACGCTGCTGATTGCCCTGGATGTACAGCTTCCTAAATCTGTGTTACACCTATAGCACATGTTTCGGGACTTTGTTTAATCCAAAAACATGTGCTGAATAAATATGACTTTTTATTGAGTGAAATCCATCCTCCTAAATACCCTACAGTTCCCTATACCCACTGAATAGGCACCTCTGCTACACAAAGAAGCCTCTAGGCTTTTCATATAGCTGTATATCACATTAGTGAGATTTATCTGTAGCATAGCGGAATAGTAAACTAGTTAAATAGTAAACTAGTGAACGTAGACACAAAATAAACTTATAACCCTTTTATTACCTTAGCCTTTTATACTTACCTAAGCCTGATAGCGGTGCTGATTCTGGAGGACAAGTAATCCAGTGCTGAAGATGTGCCAATGCCTGCTGGTCCCCAACAGTCCCTTTGCGCGAACATCATTGCCTGCAGACTCTTTTCTGGATAAAGAGGACCCAGCCACTGGGCAGCCAGTAGGAAGTGTTAACATGGAATCAGTGCAATTCAGCATAGAATCAGAGATTAGGGACCACAAATCTACTGTATGAGGCCCGGGGGGCAATTGCCACCCTGCCCCCCGGCCCAGTCCGTCCCTGGTACATAGATGCAATAGTGTTACTTTACTAAAGGAGAAGGCAATTTTCACATTGAAAAGTAAATTTTACTGAGTTCAGTGAATAAGGTGAAGTGAAGTGAAAATTCACTTTGCAAAGGATGCCCAATCATGAGCAAGGAAAACAGGATTTTTGCTTGCATATAATTGAATGATTGAAGTGAGAAGAGCTTCACCTCATTCACTAATGTAAGTGAAAATTCACTTTGCAAAGCACATATGCTCTACAACCTCTTTGTACAAAGGTCCCCCCATGTCACACTACAGTCTGCCTTGTCCCTGTGGGCTGTCTCTTCAGTTTCTGTGGGTTATGGACAATATAATAACCATTATCCACAATGACTCCACCTCGAATTTTCCCCCACCGACTTCACAGCTTAAATCGTTTGCAGAAGTTGTGCAAGGATTTGCAACATAACTACAGGTTGTGCAGCAGCATACAATCAGAAGAAATAGCTAGTCCACCTAACATTCTGTAACTTTCTAGTTATTTTCTCCTGAATGGAACTCTTCAAATTATGATAGCATGAAGGTTTATAAATACCCTCATATTTACTGCAGTGCTACTATCTGCTCGATATTGCTCTTTCACATTGGCAGCTGGAAAACGTAAGGCCTAACCATAATTTTTCAGATACATATTACACCATGTGTGTATTATAAAGCTGGTGCAGACTTTCTGAAAGAATAGGCAGAAGAGTTATTTATTACTGCATAGTAAAATATAATAAAGTGTTCTTTATTAAACAACGGGAAAAAATGCAAAGCAGACAAAACTTTTTGTATCTGGCTCAAGGTTCATATTTCTGAATGCTTCTAGGGTGCTGCTGCATGCAACACAATATGCAAACTACAGTGACATTGTACCAGAATCTATTTGCATAGTTACATAGTAGGTGAGACAGCTCCATCAGGTTCAACCTATATAGAGTGTGCGAATGTGTGTGTGTGTGTGTGTGTGTTTGTGTGTGTATACAGTAAGGCATTCCAGCATTTCCCATAACCTTGTATATTCTGTGAACTGAGACACTCATCTAAGGGTTTTTTTGAAGCTGTTAATGTTTTCTGCTGATGCATACCTCTCCCCCTCTTCTATGTCCCGATCCCTCCAAAAGAAATTGTTTTTCTGTTATTTCCCAGTCACAATCCTCTTCCAGTAGTAAAAGTTCTAGCTCTTCCATTTTGTTCACCAGTCTTCTATAATTTCCAACAATGCCTTTCAGTTTTTAATTAAAATGTAGGTTTTAATTATTTTTATAATTGTATTTATTTATTTTTTTGCTCTCTATTGGCCCACTAAAAGCTTCTGCCCGACTTTCATTATTTAACTCTGGTAATTTACTTTCCCTCCTGTCTGTTACGGTCCCCCTTTTTTCTCCTCTTGTGCCTTCTCCCCTCTCCTCTGTGGTAAGCGGTCTCTTTGATCTTTGTTTTTAACTAGGCAGAAATGTGCAATGGTTTATTGCTAGAGTGGGGGAATCTGAGCAGAAAAGGGAAAAAACAGTAAATGGGAGGGGGAGCTCTAGAACTGGTCATGTGGATACTGCCTTATAAACGTTTTTTTCTTCTTCCATTTCAACACTCATCCAAAACACCCTGAGACTATGGGGTTCTCTTCATCATAGACATTGGTATCCTTCGAACTCTTTACTCATGCCATGAATCAGCAATAACTATTTTCACCTGTGAAACATTATCCAGATTACCTTACATTGACCCAATCCAGAACCCTAGAGGTGCCCATACACCTTACGACCGTTCAAGCTTACTTGCCATTGGTCTCCACTAACTGCAAGAAAAATTGTGGAGCTGTCAGCATATTTGTCCATATATAGTGGCCTTGTGAATAGATACAGAATTACTGATCCTTAAATGTTCTAGGGTCCCATTCCTTCTAAATGCAGTGAAATTCCTTGTCATTGGGGATCCCTGCAAATTCCAACCCTGAAGGAATGGCTCGAAAAAATGAATAAGGTGTGCTTCTTGGAACTGACCTATACTCAAAAGAGATATATATATATATATAATAGCCATTTTAAAAATTTGGTCAGGCTGGTTAAATTTAAAAAAAATCAACTCAGGATCTATCTGCTATGTCTTAAAACAGAGTGTACCTTAGTCCATTTCCTATGTGGGGGTAAAGAAGGGGACTTGGTACTCTGTAAGGGGAGAGGAAGAGTACTGGTTTATTATGTGGAATCGTTAGAAAAGCCTGGCCGGCACATCCATGTCAGGACCAGAAGCAGACACTCTAGTCAGAGTATATAGAGGTGAGTTTCTTCACCTCTAGTAGCCACCTTTCCCATAAGGCAAGTGTGCTTACTGGTACTCAGATGCCCCCAAGACTTGGACTATATACTCTGACTATTAATGTCGCAGGGGGTCCCCAGGAGTGAAGCAGTAGTACTGACTGGTGACAAGATAGAAGACAGGAACAGGATTGAAGATACAAGACAGGACTAGGACTAAAGATGCAAGTCAAGACTAGGATTCAAGATCAAGACAGGGACGAGATTCAAGATATACTAGAGCAGGATACAGGCTTGTGTAGACACTACTAGACAAGACAAGACTGGACTATCACAAGCCCAGAGCCCTGGGCTTGTGATGCTTAAATATAGCGCCACTAGCCCATCCCATGGCTGAAGGGTGTGTGTCCCGGCTCATTAACCCGCAGCTAAAGTAGAGGTGTTAAGGGGTCTGTGTGTAGCCAGACTCATTAGCCCACAGTTGACAAGAAGATTAGGATAGGTACAGTGGCAACAAGAAACCACTCGAGGGAGCTGAGAGGTTGTGACAGGCATAGGAGCATTAGATGTGTTCTTAACAATCTACTGGTGCTAGGCTGGATGGGAGGGTGTGCCAGGTATACCTATGTATTATGTGCATACTTGGTGAGCATTTTGCCAGCACATACCTCCTAGCATTAGAAGCTGAGAAAATGGGATAACCTTGAAAGGAGCAAACATGTGGTGCACGGAGTGGGCCATGGTGAAATGTAAATGTGGCTAAATTGTGCTGGATATTGGGCATGGTCTAAAGCAGGCCTTCTTAAACTTTCTCCACTCGTGACCCCTTTTTGGCCGAGGACATTTTTAGGGGACCCCAGCATCGGACGGTGTCTCTCCCCTCTTTCCCTCAACGTCGGTGTTCCCCCCCCCTCCCCTAGCGTCAGTCGGTGTCTTGTACCAAGTGCACAGAGGTGGGGGGTATGCGACCTTAAAAACTACACTACACTGCACATTAAACGAAAAGAAAAAAAAATCTTGCTTTGAGCCCAGGCCTCCCCGGCCGCCTGGGCCCCTCACACAACCCCCCTGATGGCGGTCCTGGCCGGGGACTCAGATCGCGACCCCCTTGTTCACTTGTGGGACCCCATATGGGGTTGCGACCCACACTTTAAGAAGCACTGGTCTAAAGGAACATGGAGCAATAGATTCTAAGCCTACTTGCTATACACACTGAATACACTTTCCGCAGTCCTTGTACCCACAGAAATATACTAGCACGCCCGCTTACATCCAAGAAGGTCCCGGCAGGCCGTGTAAGTACAACGGCTGGCCGGGAGGCAGTTAACTACTGTACCACAAGTGAGAGTTTCACAGACACACATAAACCTAAAAGATCATCTTTAAAAATTAAACAGAAAAAGAACAAACACTTTGTCTAACCCTACTTTAAAGAAGAACTTCATTAAAATAGTCAGAAACTACTTTGCAACCAGCAACTGTTAGGGCAACAAACACTTTAGTCAGGAGTATGTAATGTACAGTGGTAAGTACTTTGTTATGTACCACACAATGCTTTTTTTGCAGTGGTCAGCAGTACGTCTCATAGTGCCCTTTATATTGCCAGTCAGCTAGAACAAAATATGGCTGTGGTCTGCGGGAGAGATGGTCCAGGGGAAATATGTCTGGCATTGGTGGATAGGAAGAGGAGAAAAAGGCCAGTGTTAATGCAGATAGTCAATAATTGAAGGCATGGGTGGTAAGTATAAATTCATATTTGTACTCTAATTTAACTAATTTTAGTTCCTAGTCTCTGCTTTTCATGAAATGTACATAGTGGCCTCCTGACTATCATTTTAATAATGCTGAACCTTGCACTTCTGACATGTGTTGTTGACCTTTGACCTTCATGCTGACTTGCCTCCACCAGCTGATCTGGCAAAGCTGCTACCCACATCTGCCTACTCTTGCTGACCCCAGTGCTGTTTGTATTTACTACACAGGGACTGACAGAAACCCGGCATACACAGATCTCTACTTTAAACTGCATCTGCAACTGGTAGGCATGGCTGCAGCTCAAAAGACTGTGCTGTGGAAAGAACCCTTGTTACATCAAATCCCCAATGTGGGCAGTGAATGCATAGGGGGCCCTATCACCCTTGAGGCTCGTGTGCAGCGTACACACTAGGGTCCGGTCAGTGCACAACAGCATATCCTAGTTTCTGCTATATTCATTATTCACATGGAGATTTTTATTTCACATGCAAATGTTTGTGAAAATTAGTAGCTCCTGCCATCTGGTTGCCATTTTCAATTGATGGGCAGGGGGGGTTGGCGGCGCGGGGGGCGTATTGTGGAACCTGGCCTTGGGGCGGCAGGGGGAGTAAATCCGGCCCTGACTCCATGCCAATTTTCTGCTCATTTTAAAGATATACTATACCTGCATTAAAATAGATGGTAAAAAGGGGGGGTGGGGAGTTTGGACAGGCATACAAAAGTCTACCTTTCATTGTACCCTGAACAAATTGGAAAAATGTATTAAGATCATTTTTAATATCACTAATAAATGTATTTCTGTGCGATGGTTGGGGTGGGGGTCAATGAAGCTGTGGAGGCTGCAAATGACTGTGTTTACCATTTAGCCAAGAATTATCTTATGCATTTTTTCAATAAAGTACTTTATTTCATCTTTTTACATAAAACGTTTGGTGGGACTCCTGCAGAAAATGCTCCTGTCATGTAAAAAGTTGATTTTTATAATTAACTTTTTGCCTATCCGGTGTTGAAGGGATTATATGGTGTTCTAACATATTTTCTTAATTTATATGTTTGGTGCGAAAAACTTAATTCAGCCCCGGACACAAAGGCCATATGACATTGTGGCCATTTACGAAGCCTGGTGCCTGTGTAAGTCCTGAAGTGTATTCTAAGTAAGGTAACACTTTCATTAACTCATAGGTGGCAATGATGAGGTTACTCATCAGAGTGACTCTTTATGTGATAATCAAGCTTTCAGCACCTAAGGCAAATACAGCTACACATCTCATACTGGAAGGTTTCTTCATACTTTACTTTCTAATTTTTGTGAGGTTTGGAGGTGTCATCTTTGCAATAATTCTGTAGTACTTTGGGAGTCATGCTTGCCCTTGTCAGCTTCCTTAGCTAATAATGAAAAAAGAAAGGACTCAGCATTCTCTGACATCTGATTTGACAGGATCAATATTATAACTGCCCCAGCCTATGAATCATTAAATTCAAAGTGATTTTCTCAGAGGTTCTAGAACTGTAGGAAATCTCTCCCCAAGAAAAAAATTGCCTATAGTAGGCTAAGCAGCAGCTGCACTACACCAGCAGCTGCACTACAACACACAGCTGCTGGTGTGTGCTCCCAGACACAGTGCTGATGCACCAATCCTGGAACATTGCACTTTTTTGTTAGAACTTTATTGAAATGTCACCAGTGACATTTTTTGTCCCCTAGACGGCCTGTTCACACCAATGCATTGCGATTTACTCCCACACCTCCTGACCACAATGCGTTTAATGATGTGGTTGAAAATGCGGAACACTGGTGTATTGTCTTACTTTCTTTATTAAAATACCTCTTTGAAATTTAAATAATTTACCATTTAAATGCATAAAAATGTTTAATATTCTCCACTTTATCAGGCGAATGAGAAAATGTGCAATTAGAAACAGTAGAGATTGGCTAGAGATTGGACAATTCTGGTCTTTTTTATACCATGGTTCCACAAACGGACAAATTAAGAAATTTTTTTACTTACATTTAGTCGGCTTTAAACATGGAATAAAAGATTTGCTGAGCACAGTAATCATCTATCTTCCCCCGGGAGGCAGAGCAGGGAGCCAGGAGTCAAAGCCAGGGGTGGATGTGGGTGGAGCCAGTGGGGAAACTGGGAGGGGCTAAGATCCTGGGAGGCAGGGATGGGAGGGTCCCAGAAGCCAGGAGGTGGTGCTGGCTACAGGCGGCTGAAGAGGAAGGAAGATACTCCTCCATCCTCCTTCAGTGCTCGGCAGGGGAACACAGATGTCAATGGTTGCTAGGAACACCGTGGTTCTAGCAAGCAGTAACGACACAGTAGGACATCAGGTTCATTGGCGACCGCGGTCCGGATGGCTCAGCCAATGGGTCCTTGTCCGGGCCGTGGTCCACCATTTGCAGAACCCTGATGTATAGGATTATGTGAATAATTATATTTTATTCATGATTATAGTATAGTAGTATGTGGTGTTGATTAGGAGGTTTGCGCGCAGTACACAGAGATATAGATTTGTGTGATTTAGTGGTATTTACTGAATTTAGTACTCGTGGCTGGGATAACTATTGGCGCAAAGCTTTTCTACTATAGTGTTTTACTTACCTGATTCTGGCTCACCCCATCCCTATCCAGGCTACTAGACTTGTCCCTGCAGCCTCTTCTCCCCTTCACTCCAGTGATCTAAGGACAGCGGACATCATCACGTCTTATGCAGATCCATGGACCTGCATTAGACGTTAGGAGGCCAAGGGACATTCCAAGCAGGAGAAGAAGTGAACGCTGACCACCTCAGGAGCCGGGATCAGGATCAGTAAAACAGCATCATTTGAGTCCCCTAGAACAAAGGAGCACTTAACCCTTGCACTGCAAGGGTAAGTTTTTTCTTTGCCCAGAGATGAGCTTTAACTACCTGTCTAAAAACCTTGTCATGTGGGCACTTTTACTCTATTTGCTAGGGGTATACCAGTTCTGGGGCATTGAAGCAATTTGTCATATTCTTTCTAACTTCAATTTTTTTTCAAATAAAAATTGGGATGTAAAATTAAAATATAGAACATTATAGAAAAAAAAATAAGAACGCAATGAAATATATAAGCGTTATCAAAATGAGGAGTAATTATGAAGCGTGCTCTAACTGTAAATAATAACAGTAATAGCTTATTCAAGCATAAAGTAGTTGCAGTAAAGGATCTTGCTGTTTAATGTTAATATTGCTTTTCACTTTGGGTGCATTAGTGGCATAAATGCTTTTTGAGGGTTTTTTCGTTATTGTGTTTCTTCATCATTAAGTTCTCTTTTTTCCTATTATCTAAGAGCAGCAGGAAATTCAAATAAACCATCATATCCATCAGCCGAACAGTGGTACTTCTCTGATTTATCAAGGGGAGGGTGATACACTGAAAGCCTAATTACAGTAAATGAAATGAATGGCAGCTAAATATTTTAACAAAATGTTGACCATAATACTAGCGTGAGGCCATTAGATATGCGGACTCTGCTGATAATTATCCTCTCCCACATGTAGCTGCTATTAACAGAGTTGAGGTGACATTTGTATCTCTGTATTTGTATCTCTGTGCTCGATAAGCAAACAACAATGGGACATTCACATCTCAAAGAAAAACTAGAGTGAGATTTCATCCACAATAATTATAATCTCTCTCTAAAACAGTATTCTTATTTATGCCACTAAGGCACCCAAAGTGAAAAGCAATATTAACATTAAACAGCAAGAACCTTTACTGCAACTACTTTATCCTTGAATAAGCTATTACTGTTGTTTTTTACAGTTAGAGCACGCTTCATAATTACTCCTCATTTTGATAACGCTTATGCTTATGCACACACAATGTACTCTAAAATGTTTACATGTTCTGAACAAGCAGTAAATGCATTTTAAAACAAGCCACCTCTGTACCTATAGGCATTGTGGAGAAATTAAAGTAGCATTAAACACGCAAACCTTTTTTTCAGTAATTAATTCAAATCAAACAAATAAACATTGCCCAGCAAAGTTTTTCTTATATTTACTATATCATGTTATTGCTATATCATATTACCAAACAGCTTGCTCCAACTCTTTCAGCTCCACTTCCATGAATTTCCTGTCGAGGACAAAATCAAAAGGAACAGCACAGTCTCCAGCAGCTGTCTATCTACCAGCATGGAGAAGGGAGGAGCTGAGAAGAGGGGAGTGAATTGCTTTGCTGTGCCTCTGTGTTTGTGGCTCCATAAGACTCTGCAAGGGATAGGAGCCACCCTAAAACAAGATATCAGGACCAGTGCTTAGCGGACCAGCTGGTTCTCCAGAAAGCTAACATTTTTAAACATCAAAGAGCAACATCCATTGTAAGTGGTTTAATCAGCATTTGAAAAAGCTTAAAAACCTTTTGACTTTAATATCACCTTAATTTTCAAACTCGTATAACAGATGAAGCAGATGTTTCCAACCTGTTAGAAACGAACTGAAACCCAACTTCATTTACTTTGTTGTGATCTTGGATTGAACTAATCACTTCATAATACAAGCAGTCAGAGATGGCTTGATTTAAAGCTATTTAAAGCTATCTCACTGATTGTTAATGGTATGTAAATAATGTAATATCTATAGTCTGGGCACAGATACACTTTAAAATTTGCATTGGCCAAAAATAACTTTTTTTTTGGTTTCACAGATCTCCCCACCTTTCTGTACCTGCACAGAAATACAGTTACAGTATATGGTTGATGTCCAGCCAGGAATGGCCATATGAATGAGGCTCCCATGCCTGAAAAGTTATAGTAGTACTTTTTTGATGCACTGCACCACTCAGCATGTGTGTTGTGGTGTGTGGCAGTGCAGGTGTATTGCAGCGTTCTTACTGACTTCTCAGTTTTCTCTTAGACTTTGCTCATCTAGTGGTGTATGGCCATGAATGGCTGTATGAGTGAGCCTTAAAGTGACACTAAACTCAGGAGTTAAAGGACAATTAAACCCTTGTGTGTTTTTGCATAAATCTACTGCTAGCAAGCAGTAGATATATGCAAAAACATAAAAAAAACTAAAAAGTTAACAAAAAGGTTCGAACTTACCTGTGTCTCAGCCACACGCACCCATCCGAAGATCTGAAGATTCTCGGGAGGCCGCAAAGGATGATGGGGTGGACGCATGCGCAGTAGAGATCTTCAGCCAGGAAAAGAGGAGAGATACATGGTAAGTCAATGCAGCAGCGTGCACACACACAGACTCAATGGGACAGGAAGAGAGAAGAGTCAACGCTGGATCAGAGACCGGCACCAGCTGGAGGGACTACTGGAAAGAAGAAGATCGTTGGATTAAGAGACATCATTTAAGGTAAGTCCTGGTGCTGACACTGTTCTTCCTTCTGGAGGGGGGCTACTTTTGTTCCCCATGGTCCCTGTGTTTGTTGTAAAGTAGCCACCACTCCAAGCTTATGTCTGTGATGGGCTACAATCTCAAAACAAATTAGATAACTAAACATGAGATTGTAGTCTATCACAGGAGTTATTTTTGGAGTGGTGACTACTTTACAACACACACAGGGACCATGGGGAACAAAAGTAACCACCCTCCAGTAGGAAGGACAGCATCAGCACCAATTCAGAGATGATTTGAGGATCTACAGCTGAATGATACACAAATAAGATACATTTGTGTTAATAGTTAAGGTACTTGAATGCATTTTTTATATTTAACTCCTGAGTTCAGTGTCACTTTAAGGAATGAAAAGGCTGCATTAACCAAATTAATGTTTGAGACAAAACAATATTTTAAAAAGGAAGGGTCTTTCGTGATACATTCATTTTAAGGCTTCCCGCAGGAAAATGTGGCACCAAAACTTAATGAGGAGGGCACAGCGTGCTGACTGGCATTTACCGATTGGTCTCAAATGAAAAAACAAGCCATTTTATTCCTAGCTGGCTTCAAGCTCTGCAACTCACAGACAGATAACTTTGTGTTTGCTATCTGTGTTCCATTGGGGACATTTCTCATCACTTCCTATCATCGGGAAACAGGAACTGTCTTCAAGGTGAGAAGAAAATCCTGCGAAAGAGAGGTTAATATTGTTGCACTGTGGCAACAAGTTAAAAAAGCACATTATGGGCATTGGTGTGCTGTGGTACCATTCATTCTTAAAAGGCACTCCAATGCACCTTGCCTAGACAAGCACATTGCAGTGCAACACAACACACAGTAAAACACCACCATGTGTCGTGGTGTACTGCATTACATAAAACAGTGCACATACATTTTCTGATGCATTATGATATTTTAGACAGCCTATTCAAATACATGGGATGCTTTAACAGAATGAAAAGGCATGCCATGCATTAACACACAGCAACAATGTGAATACAGCCTTAGTCAGTCATTTTTAGAACAAGTGCCCCATTGAAAGACTTCCCCTCACGTCTGGTTCCAGTGATATTTGTATTTCTTCTAATTTTATCCTGGTGAAAATGATTGTCAGGATAAATAGAGGGTGAATCTCAGGGACAACAATAAAAACCTGACAGGGGGTCTCACCATTCCACGCACTATCCAAAGCTGAAAAAAAAAAGTCTGGGCTTTGGATATACTTTAAAGGTAAATTGAGTGAACGTGACCTGTCATGTGGAGTTTCTCTTCAGACAGAAAACACCAGAAAAAATGATGGTTTGTAGGAGTGCCTCTCGGTGGGAAAGAAATTTGAAAAGTAATATACTGTTTGCAACTTGTATTATATTAGAAGCGACAGAATATTCAGTGAAGATGGAGTGTGCAGTATGTTCTGTTTAACCTGCTTGTTCCATCACTGACTCTCTTACAACTCTGATGAAAGTTCTGCTTCAGAGGATTACAGTGATTTAAATGCAAAACGCAGGGATAGAGCCTTATCTGCCTTTAAGCTTGGGAAGGACTTTGAGATCTCCTTGTCTACAGCACACATGCCATACTGCAAGCTTAATTACATTTTTGTCCCTTTCTTGCTCTAGTCCATTAGGAGAAACACACAC
>NW_017306292.1:2230331-2245147 GCF_000935625.1 Nanorana parkeri | reverse complement strand
TATAATTTTTTTAACATTAAAATTGAGGTAAATTAGATAACATCAATTATAAACGACTTCCCTTTTTTGAAGTGCATTTCAGTGTCACAAGATCTGTAGCCTGCATTGACTCTGTCACAAATATGGCCAGATTCAAAGCTTTGGTTTGCATCTTTTATGTGTTATTTTAGAAATTCTGGTTTCCTCCCTGCGCTTTCCTATGACCAGTTTTCTTGTATCTGGCTTTAATCGGTGCCTCTACCCTCTCCACACTTGTGTCACATCTGCCGGTATCTATTGATCTTAGACCGGTCCTTCCAGCCTCTCAAGTTATCATGTCTTATACTGTGTATTAGACGCGAGGACACCGAGGAACGTCTTAACAAGGTTAATAAAAGTTTTGCTGGAGTTCTTCTTTAGTATTTAGTGATTTGACCTCCCAGACAGTTTCTGCTCTTTTTTTGACCTCCCAGACTTGCTTGATTCCTGACCTGTATTGTCATTTGGTTTCTGGACCTGCTTCTTGTATTTTGTTATAGCAGGTAATGACTGATTGGTTGTCTAATTTTCTTTTTTATAAATTCTTTATTTAGTCATTTTTTCAAAATTTTAGACAATACGTATAAAAGACAGTGCAAAATGTGGTGTACAATCAATGCCGATATACACTTACAAGGTCAACTTAGTGCTATTAAAGCACAGTATTTAACCATACATAGAACAATGCGGAAGGGTAATAATAATTAAAAAAACAACATTCTGAATCATGAGGTAAGGACAGAGAGGTGAGGTCCAGTGTGCGTGTCGGCCTTGCTGTCGTTTGAGGCGTCTGGTAGTGTGGGTCACTGGCGTAAGCCTTTATTGGTATGAACTTACTCCATCGGTTGAACCAATGAACTCCATCCAAGGAAACCAGGTACTGGAGAATGAGGTTGTGAGGTCCTCCATGAGGTAGATGTCGTGAATGTGAGTTAATACCTGACGAATGGATGATGGCTCGGATTTTTTCCAGAAAGCCGGTATGCAAGCCCTGGCCGCGTTGACTATGTGTCTGGTAAGTGAGCGGGAATAAACTCGCATAGGGATGTTGTTGTTGTGGAGGAGAAAGAAGGCAGGGTCTCGAGGAACTGGGTCATCAGAAAATTTCTGGACCAGAGCGTGCACCTTATCCCAGAACTGCAGGAGGACCGGGCAGGACCAGAACATATGGAGCATGCCTGCCGAGGATTGTTGGCACCTCCAGCACATGTCCGGCGAGTCCGGGAACATCGCATGGAGTGGAGAGCTTGTGGTGTGCGATACCATCTAGTCACTATTTTGTAGCCCGACTCTTGGTACCTATTGCTAAGTGAGGATCGCTATGATAGAAACAACAATTTAGTCGCGGCTTCCGGCGGTATAGCGATCTGGGGTTCCTCCTCCCATCTCGAAAGGAACCACAGCGGGGGTGGGTCTGGTAGCTGGATCAGTTGCGTGTAGCAAAAAGAGAGGGTGTGGCTGGGGGTGTCAGTTTGGGTGCAGAGTTGTTCATATGGGGTGAGCGGTCTTTCGTGGTTGTGTACCGGAGGGTTGGCGGAAAGGAAGTGGGTCAGGCGTATAGCGGACCAAAAGTCAAGAGGGCCGTATTCCGGCAGGGTGCGAAGGGCGTGTGTGGAGGGCCACTCCGAGTTCTTCAGTAAATGCATGGCTTTGTGGATACTCAGGTCCCTCAGGTTCGGGTATGCGCGGGGTCCTACACCAGGGGGAAAGGAGGGATTGTCAAGAATGGGAAAGAGAGGGAAAGGGGTAAAGGAGAGGGATCCCTTGACGAAGGCCGTGCATGCTAGTTTTAGCGTGGGACCAATGGTTGGATGCGTGCGCAGTGGAGGTGTTGGTGGGAAGGTTGGCCAAGGGATTGTTCTATGTCAATCCAGAGTTTGGAGGGAGAGTTGTGGTTCCAGTCAATTATGCGGGCCAAGTGAGTGGCAATTTAGTATTGGTGCACATTCGGGAGGGACACCCCCTTGAATGCTTGGGTCTCCGCAGTATATCGTAGCTCAATCTAGGTGGTTTACGAAGCCACACAAACTCTGTAAAGGCCAGTCGTACGATGCGGAAGAAGGATGGGGGGGATGTGTATTGGCAATGCTTGGAGGGAATACAATAGACTGTCACGAACTCGAGCCCCGTCTCCTCACACAGCCACGGCGCCATCTCGTTCCTTGGAGACGGGCCGGCAGGCTTGCGTCCTCGGCTCCTCCCTCCAGCCGTCTCCCTCAGACTCATCACACATAGGAGTGAGGGCCTAGCAGACCGGCCCTTCGGAAGCGTCCCGATGCTAGGAGACGTTCGGGAGGGCCGCTGCTGACTGCTCCGCCCCCAACACACCTGCCTACTCATAAAAGCCTGGAAGGCACACTTGCTCAATGTTCTAGCGAGGTAGAACGTTGAGCAATTTCTTAGGGCTCACACCTCTGCTCCAGCATATGAACCTTCCGCTCCAGAGCATTGTAGTCCGGACTTCTTCCAGCACAGCAGTGATCCTTCGCCCTGTACTCCTGAAGGGGCTCTGAATACCTCAACAAACCGCAAGTACCACCTGGACTCTGCATTAGTGTACATTGCCTGCAACTCTGTGGGGTTTAAAGAGACACTGCTCTTTAAGTTGCTCTGGAGTACTGCTAATTACTGTTGATAAAGCCTGCATTCAAGGACTACTTGTGATATCTATGTTACCCTGCCAAGTTGTTTTGCCGTTGCTATAGTGTTTAGCATTAGTGGAGTGAGCTACTGTATACCAAACCACAAACAGGACTATTTTTTCGTTATTCCTCTGCTAAGTTGCTTGTAGTTGCTATAGTGTTTATGCATTAGTGGAGTGAACTACTGTATACCGAACTACAAACCCCCACAGGCCCCTACTAACCACAATATTGCAACAGAGTCACTTGTTGTTACCTCTGCAATTACAACCAGTGGTGGCGTATGATATGTTAAGGGTTCCAACCCCACTCAACCACACTAAAGAGTGTAAGTGTGAACCCCCACCTGAGCCATCCACAAAGCCTCTCCGCAGCTGAAATTCTCAGCCAAACTCGCCGATTGTTATACCGTGGATGTCCAGGTTGGCTCGGACCGTGCGCAGAAGAGGTTCCAGAGACAGCACGAACAGGAGTGGCGAAAGGGGGCATCCCTGACGTGTGCCGTTTGATATAGGGAACGAAGATGACGAGGTGCCATTTACCCTTACTTGGGCCGAGGGGCCGGAGTAGAGCGCCCCAATCCCTCGCCTCCCTAGAGGGTATAAATCCAGTTTGATCCGGGTGAATGAGTTCCCCCAGGTGGGGGACAAGGCGTAGATAGAGAATTTTGGACGAAAAGTTTAGTGTCCACATTAAGAAGTGATATCGGCCTATACCTAGGGCATAGTGACGGGTCCTTCCCTTCCTTGGAAATGACAGCGATGTGTGCTCTGAGAGAGTCAGGTGGAGGAATGTGAGCCGTACGTAGTGAGTTAAGTGCATTCAGGAATGGTGTGGTCAGAATTGGGAGGTACCTTTTGTAATAGTTCAGGGAATAGCCACCTGGGCACGGCACTTTGCCGGATTGGGTAAGTTTGAGGGCATTCTCCAGTTCCGTGGCAGTGGGGTGAGGGAGGGAATACCCGAGTCTTAGATATAGCGTTGCATACGAGATAGAAGGACTGAGGGGTTCTGGGATGATGTGGGTTGTGAGATATTATAAAGAGTTCTATAGTAGTCAACAAAGGCGTCTGCAATATCTGACGTGAGTGAGGATTTGTCACCCGATGGTAGGGAGATTGTGGGGATGAATGTCTGTGAATGTTGCTTGCGAGTGGCCCTCGCTAGGTATTTGCCACATTGGTTGCCATATCCGTAAAAGATACGGCGGCATTTAAGCAACGCAGATTTAGCTCTATCGTTGCATAAAGTGCGGAGCTGTTCTCTCACTTGGAGTAGCTGAGCTCCAGTGGTTGCCTCAGCTTGACGTTTTTGGCATGTCTCAAGTATGTGTATCTGGGACAGGAGAGCAGTCATTTCTCTTGTCCTCTGCCTTTTGACCCTGGAGCCATGGGCAATGAGGAGGCCCCGGACAGTGGCCTTGTGAGCCTCCCAAATCGCGTATGGCGATGAGTCTGGTGTCGTGTTTTCCCTGAAGATCTTGCTCCGAGAGTCAGCAAACCCGGGTTCCTGGAGTAGGGAGTCGTTCAGTCTCCACTGCCAGGGTCCCAGAGGGGGAGTGCCCAGATCCAGGAGTAGTGATATAGGCGCGTGGTCCGAGACGGTGATATTCCCTATATCGGTGTGGCTGATCCTGGAGAGTTGGCTATGGTGGACGAGGAACATATCAATGCGGGTGTAGTTGTGGTGTAGGGAGGAGAAGAAGTAAAGGGGTGGTGTAGGCGCCAGACGTCTAGGAACTGGTGTGAGAAAAGACAGCACCTGAGGCGTCTAAGAGCCACAAAGGAGAGATGGGAGGAGGCCCTCGAGGTATCCATGCCCGGGTCTAGGATAATATTAAAATCGCCGCCCAGAATCAGTAAGCCCTCCCGGAACTCCGACAGTCTGGCCAGCACACGCTCTATGAATGTGATCTGGTGCTGGTTGGGGACATAAATGTTTGCAAATGTCATCACTTGGGTGCCTATAGTCCCCTTCAGGAATATGACCCTGCCCTCCTCTCCCACATGTTGGTCTAACAGCGCCCAGTCCCCTGTGCGTGAGAAGAGGATACTCACTCCCCTGGAACGCTTGTCCGGCGAACCACTGTGAAAGGCTAACGGGTACCTCTTGGTCTCTATGCGGGGTATGTGATCTGTCTGTAGGTGCGTCTCCTGTAGGAGCGCCACTTCGGCTCCCTGTCGATGGAGGTCACTTAGGATCACTCTCCATTTTTCGGGTGTGTTCATCCCTTTCACATTCAGGGATATGACTCTGAGTGTCGACATGGCCGGGGATGGGGGTGAGGAAGCTCGGATGTTGGGGAGTCAAGGAAGGGAGAGGGGGGGGGGCGAAGATGGGTAGGAGGTGGGTGAGCAAGAGGAGGCAGGGGGAGGACAGGGGAGGCTAGTAGAGGAAGGAAGTAGGGAGGCACAGATGAACCTGCCAACCACGGGAAGGGCCGGGGGAGGGTGGGTAGATTCTATATGGGGCTGGACTACCAGCCAATCGGGACACCTCCACCTCCAAGCGTACTCAGGGGCAAGAGAGAACCCTGGCCTATTGGGGGGAGGTGGGTAGGCTACGGCGGCGGGTCAGGGCCCAACAACTTGCAAAGTATTAACTGTAGCAATAACAGTGAGCCGCTGCCAACCGCAGCATCGTATATTTAAAAAAAAGAAAAAGTAAGACAACAATAGAGGTCAAAAGAGAGACAACATTTGAATAAACAATAAGGCGCGTGCTCCTGCAAGGCCTGAGGAGGGATTACAGAACCACGTAAAGACGCAGAGGGAGGAGGACGACCAGCCCCGTTAAGGGCCTGAACGTCAGCCCCCACACGCATGGCAGGCGTAAGGGACACAGCTTAGTAATTAAAAGGAGGAGAATAACATATTACATAATGATGGATAACCATAGGGATACGTCACCCAGAGATGTAGGTATGCAGGACCCAGTAGCGGGTGGTGGCAGAGTTTCGTATCTGTGAGATGTGTTCAGCTCAGTTTGTAAATCCAAGAGAAGCCGGCATCAGGGGGGACATGTCCTCTGGTAGTGGCCATCAGCCGGTGGAAAGGGAAGTCAGGAGTTTGCAGTTCCCCAAGGACCAAGTCCCAGCCGGTACAACGATGCCTTCCACGCCCAGGAAGGGAGATGTGATGGGTCAGACTATGGCCGCTGACAGCGTCCCGGGTCCTGGAGGTGCCAGCGCCCTGGTTCGCCGGTCACAAAGTGGGGGTTGGAAACAGCGGTGCGATGCCTTCTGATGTTAGTAGTGGGCAGGGGTCCGGGTAGGTAAGGATCTCACAGTTCTCTCGAAGTGGGGTCCCATCCATCAGGACGCGCAGCCGGTTCTGCCGGAGGTGGTCTCTGCAATGGGAGTTGGGATCTCGCACTGGCGGGTGGTCGGCGTAGTTTGCGTTGGGATAGAGAGTGGGCCATGTCAGGCAGGTCAGGTTGCAACCAGTCGGGGGTCTCCACTGGCTCTGACCCCAGGAAGGAGAACAACGCTGGCAGTTGATCCAGATGGTGTAGTATAAACGAATCCCCGTCCTTGCAAATACTCAGGCAGAAAGGGTATCCCCAGGTGTAGAGAGCCCCTGCGTTCTGTATTTCGGTGAGAAGTGGCTGAAGCATCCGGCGCATTAAGAGGGTGCGTTTGGACAGGTCGGGAAGAAGGGTGGTGTCAGACCCCTCAAACGCAACCGTTCCCTTGCGCCAAGCTTGATGTAGAATGGCCTCTCTCACAGTGTAATAGTGTACCCAGCAGAGGACGTCTCTGGGGCGCACGTCTCTGTCTGGGCGCTGGCCCCCAATCCTGTGGACCCTGTCAAGTTCCAGGGGGGAGTCAGGTGGTTTGTCCATCGCTAGGTTGAGGATTTGGGTCACTGCTGACTTGAGATCCGAGGCTATGGTCGTTTCCGGGAGGCCGCACAACTTAACATTATTGCGGCGGGAGCGGTTCTCCAGGTCGTCGTGGGACAGTGTCATGGAATTGATCCAGTTTTCATGGTGGAGGACCCTGGATTCCAGCTCCGTCAGTCGCTGGGACACAGTGTCATGATCCACGTGCATGAGGTGACCCGCTCCTCCAGGTGAGACACCGTTGATGTAATCCCTGCTATGTCTCGCCTGAGAGCTGTTTCCATATTGGAGACTATCTCCTCCATGTCTCGTTTGGTCGGGAGGGAGAGTAGGATGGCTGGCATTTCCCCCGCTGTGAGTGACATCCCGGGGGCGGCAGCGTCTTTCAGAGGCCATACCTGTAGAGGAGCGGGGTGCCTTGGTCGCCGGTGTCGCTCAGTCTCCCGGCCACATGTGCGGTTGGGGTCCCGCTGAGTCCCGGGGATCGTGTGCTGCTGTAGGCCGCGGCATGTCAGGCGGCGCCATGCGGTTCGCCTTGGCTGAACGTGGGGAGACGGAGGGAGACGAAAAGAAGGGGTGAAGGTCTCCTGGGTTCCTCCCAGTGTCGTCTCCTGAGACTTTGCCCCTTTTGTACATCTGGTAGGGTGAGTTGTCTGGCGGGATCTACTGTTTGATGCTTTGGAGGCAGCGGAGCTCAGCAAGGTAGCGTCCTCACACCGCCATAGTCAGGCCACGCCTCTGGTTGTCTAATTTTCTGCCGCTGTGCTGACCTCCAATCAGACCCTGGCTGTTATTCCTCATAATTCGTACTCTGCTTGATCTTTTTTGAACTACCAACTGCAGCCAGTGAGACAATGATAGGAAGTGCAGTTTGGGAATCATCCTGCAGCCAAATTTACTTCCAGGAGTTCTAGCGGAGACCAGCCACGTTCAGAGTATGCTCTATAGTAAGAGACTTTCATGACTGCTGGCAAGTAAAGTACTTTATTCACTATAGTTATTTAGCTACTAGACCCTTTTATAGTAGCAAAATAACCTGATTTAAAACCTGCTTCTGAAATTGGGCATTTCTATTGCACATATTTGCAAGTGTACATCAACATCAGCTGAGCCCATTTCAGAAAAAATTTGGTTAATTTCAGTATTTGTAATTTTATACCACTTTATCACTACAACTCCCACACAAGTCACCAAGTCACACCGCTCAAGTTCACTGTCTTTTTTAAATACGTAAGAAACAAGATCAATACATTTACATTGCATTAATAACAAAGCGCAACTCTATACCATAAAACAAAAAACAAACGCAAATTTAAAGAGTTTAAACAATATGAGCAATAGTTAAAAAAATAAGGAGGTGGCTGGGCAATACAGTGGCAGAAGAGGCTCCTTCTCCAGGTAAACTACCACAGCATGGCACCTAAGAAGGTGCCTCTGCCTTGACCTGGCCCTGGGTGCCCTCTGCAGTAAAGGATGTGCAGTAACGTGGGCACCCAATACCAAAACAATGTAAATCACAAATGTAAAATATGAATGAAAAAGGAAAAGTGTACCTAAAATATGTGTAATCCAAGGTACCCCTCCGTGGTGCCCCGTAATATACTACCATAAAATTTAAAGTTTTGATGTGAATGGTGAACTCCCAGGGCAACCCATTATCAATTAATCAATTAAGTAATGTGAACTACCATTCCAGTGTTCAGTGAGAATACCCCTGTAGCCAGTAAGGGATTAATAAAGGGAAATTAATGTTGCAGTAGCAAAGTTAAACAAAATCAGAGAGGGGTTCAGAAGAGGCTTCTCTGAATAATAAAAGGAATGGTGGAGACATCTTAGGATTTCTTCTCTCAGCCAGGGTGTTTACTTTTACCTTTTAAAATGGTGAAAGGTTCAGTTTAAAATTTAGTATAGACTTCATAAAGTATTCAGATCCTTGCATAAGCTCAGTCATCACCAGTTTTCTTTAAATTTTCCTGGCCATATTGACATCATAGCTAAATAAGTTAATTAGAGGGGAAAAATTAGAACAGTTTGGGTTTTCTAAAATGTCAGGAGTGAAAAAATAGTCTCAGAATTTTACTTTTGCAGTATTTGCATAAACTATCATATGGGGACATAATGAAAAAAATATGTTCCTGTCACTGCAAATATTCTGCAGCACTGAGATAGCAGCTGATGACTGCAAGCCAGAGTCTTCCATTATCCTTCAGGTCATTCTGCTCAGGTGATGCTTTGCATGTTGAAACCATCTGTTCCCAGTGTACACAAATTTCCCAGGGACATGATTCAGGAGGAAAATAAATTCCTTCATATGTGGGGAGGAGATATATTTTGTGAGCCTTTTGGTTTCCACATGAACATTCTTCATACGTTTAGCAGAAAACAACCCCCATTAAATGTATTCTGTTACCAAGAAAAACACTAATAAGTTAAACTTTGATACCCATTCCCAATTCCATTTAGAATTGCAATCCTCGATCAAGTATGCACCAAGTGAATTTTTTTTTTATATCAGAGCCACTATACTGTATAATGTTGCATTTGTAAATAAATAAATACATAAATTCACAGGGGCTGAAGAGATCTTCTTGGCTCCAGAGCGGGGAGGTGGGATCTAAAAAGGTGCCCTGTAGAGGAACACTAGGAGGCTTATTCACAAAAGGGTGAAGAGTTTGGGAACCGCAGGAGAAGAAAACAATCTAGGACAAAATAGCTAATTTGGAAAAATTCCCAAATTCATCTCCCTTTCCAGTTCAGCTTTGTTGTCCTAGATTGTTCACATCTCCTGCCTTCTCCAAACTCACCCTTCAGTGAATAGCCCTGTAGGTCTTAACCAGAGCTGATCTGGACAGCGCTATGCTGTTAGTCACAACACTCATGAGTGTTGACATGCATTCACACAACACGGGAAAACCCATGATGCGCTTTCTGAAAGCCTCTGTGTGTGTAATTGCAGATTTTACAAAAGCCAGTCACAAGCTCTAAAACATTGCTTATTTTGAGATGTAATTCGTATTTCTTTAGGTAACAGGGGGTAACATGACACACTTTAAAGGAAGGTTTTGTAATAAAACTATTGTACTACTATTGTAGTTGTTGCATTGTTAAAGCACTTCTCCCTGCAAGGAGTTAATCACCACAGCCTGCAAAGATAGTGTTAAAGCTGTGAAGATACTTGATTGGTTGAGATCACTGCAGCAGGGATTTATGGGAGTTGTAGTGCTGAGGCAGGAAAAGATAATGTTACTTCATACAAGTCTAGCTGAAGAGACTGACTGATCTCTATTCAGCAATCTCTGACTCTGCTGCTTTGGAGGATTTACCTGTGGCCTCAGAGACTGACACCGCTGCATCCACGAGCAAACGGACGCTGCTGTGCCGGTGTGACTGTTGCTGCCAGAGAAGGAGAGACTTGCTGCCCTCTTGCATCGGAAACCTCATCAGGAGAGCTCAAAGAGCTGTCGACTTGAGAGGGGGAAAGCCTTCTCGTTGGCCAACAGTGGAATACCCATCGAATACCCATACCCATACTCCTGTTGCAGGAGTAATGAGAGGCCGATGGCCTCTTGTTATTACTAGATTCAATCTGTATCTGCAACAAAGTTTGCACCCCAACGTTGGCTAGCCTAGAGTATTGCTACTGGCCAGTAATGTAGGGACCTGGGGACATTTTGGACTGAGTCATTATTAACACAGTAGCCATAGTCAGTGAGTATCTATTCTAGTATCTATTCAGCAAGCTAAATATCGTATATTAGAGGGATTAGACAGCTGCAGCTGAGGTGTGTCTAAATAGCTAAAGTGTATGCATGCTTATATTTGCAAATGTTCTTTATTTTCTTTGTCAAAGACAGAATATTATTTGTTTAGTAAAGCTTTCATAAAAACACACAAGGTGTGCTGGTGTGCTGTGGATCCATTACAGGTGGTTCATCACAGAGGTGAGACAGAAGTACCCATTTACTCCAGCGGCTCCTTCGGGGATGAGTGCTACACTATACTGACAAATCACCTGATTTTTGGGGAACAACATTTACATAAATGTTTACTTAACAAAGACTTACAAAAAGAGACAATTTTTCAGTAACCGTATTTTTCACTCCATAAGAGTGAAAAAAAAATGTCACTCGCAGTCAAAAATGTCTGTGCGTCTTATGGAGCGAATATTCCCCCCAGGTCTCGACAATCTTCTGCGCCAGCAGCCCTGCCGCCTCAGCTGTCACACACACACACCACACGCGTCCAGCGGCTCCCGCAGGGTGATGTGTGTGTGTGAGAGCTGAGGCGGCGGGCCTGACAGTGTCTTATAGAGCCAGCGAAGCAGCGTAATTTACCTCTTGCATAATGCCGCTGCCCATGCTGCCACTGTCTAACTTCTGGGTCTGACCGGCTTCTCACCTTCCTGTGTCATGCCACATGACAGGGAAAGGGAGGAGTCTTGGTATGCAGAAGTTAGACATGGGCAACACGGGTAGCGGCACTGTGGAGACGCATCTTATAGTCAGGTGCGTCGTATGGAGCGAAAAATATGGTATATCACAAAAAAAGAAAGAAAAGGCAAGACTGCTTTGGAGTAGACATCCCTTGCTTTGCCCATCTTCCTTGGCCAGTCATGCTGCTCACTGGGCTCAACATTGAAAAGACTGTCCATTAAAAAGAGCAGCGAATGGAGCAAAGTCTTGTGACTGCAATTCATCTCCTTCTCCACCTGCTACGTGATGCAGTGGAAGTCCTACAACATAATGTTTTGCTCGCACTCAACTGTGACTCAACTGTGATGTTTGGGGAATTAGCTGGACGGCAGGACACAGGCTTTATCAGACAAATCACAATTATTTTCCACAGCAGCAACATAAACAGTAATTTCTTTCTTCAGTAAAACTTAACAGATTGCTTTCTTCCGCATAGAAATGGTAAACTATACTGTTTGCTTTCTTCAGCACAGAAAAGAATAACAATAGCCTCACCAGCTTGGATGGTTTCAGTCCACAAGGTGATCACACTCTTAACGTTAGAGTTTCTCTCAGCCCACAGGCTCCCAGTAAAGTTCGGCTGTTTCACAGCACCAGTACCTTAGTCTCTATCTCTCTCCCTCTGTCTCTAGCTTCCTATCCTTTTCAACACACTTCCTGCAGCAGGTGTTAACCGATTTCCGTCCCTTAAAGGGACCACAACCCGAACAAAGGGAAATATACACCTCTCCCAGGACCCATCATCTGGCATCCTGTACAATACTTATGTTGAAGCATCACTGCATGCAGTGTTGAGTGCAGAACATGCATACAGGCGCAGGTGACGTCTACCATGTGGCTCTAGATAAATGGATGGAGCAGAAAGTATTGATGAAGAGCTCTTTCAAACAAAAACACTATGGTTGGCCATCTCCAAAATAGAAGGCTGCAAGATGAGCAGGTACCTCTTGATGGAGAATGAGGCCAGCACAATGAACTAAAAAACAGAAAGAACAAAAAAATAAAATGTGTGGATTTAACACAGTTGTTGAATACCATGAACATATTTGTGTACTAGCTAGTAGAAGTCTGTAATGTGTGACATACACCAACTATGGTAAGACCTTCCATTTGCATAGGAAGACATCAGCATATCATTGGGTAAACATTATTGTGGGTAGAGATTAAGCTTCCAGGCCAAGTTGACCTGGCAGCTGGGTTCAGCACCCTTCTTCATCTCCTCCTTTCCCTGTTTACATAAAGTACTTACCATAGTGGCTGAGCCTAAACTACCAGCTTTAGCCACTATATCTAATGAGCTGCACACAGCACACATGATTCACAATCTCCAAATTAGAAAGTTGACTTGACATGGCATATAGATATTCCACACTCTGGAGCTGTTGTAAACATTGGCTACATATATACCTTAGATAACTAAAAATCAGTTTTACCGTAAATGTAAGGGAATACTGGTTTGTCTGGACACAGCACACATGATTCACAATCTCCAAAATAGAAAGTTGACTTGACATGGGATATAGATATTCCACACTCTGGAGCTGTTGTAAACATTGGCTACATATTTACCTTAAATAACTAAAAATCAGTTTTACTGTAAATGTAAGTGAATACTGGTTTGTCTAGCCTTATAACCTGAGCCTTGATTCAACAGACCTTTAAAAATAAATGCCCTTGTGTTATAATCACGCAAACTGAAATAGAATTGATATCTCCAATCCTAAAATACAGTATGAATTACTAAACTAACAGCCTAGAAAAGGTGATTAAAAGTATCTGCAGGAGAATCTGCTTTAATGACGGATAATCAGGTTATGAGTGAATCAATTCACAGTTGGATTTATCTATAATTTGTTATTTTGCTTTGATATTCTGCAGCATAACAAGAGCTTCAATTGTACTTATTACTGGTCTCCATGGGCATCATTGTATTTTTATTGTATATGATGATTTACTACTTTAGACTATAAAATGTGCATAGGAAAGGTTTCGAGCATGTGTGGCATTTGACAGTTTATAAAGTAAATATTATAGTAAGCACCCTTCCTCTTTGAAAAACAGATGTTGCAAAATGTAAGCAAATGTTGCATCATGTGGCAAATGTACTGTACTATATAAATGTGGTGAATGATTTGTCTGTGAATATTCAGTGAATATCTACATGCATATGCCCTTGAGTAGAAGTGAATTTGTGATAAAGAAGTGATCATCAATAAAGAGTAAGTTCTAAGCTAATACTGCAGTAATGGATAAACAATGATAGGCTGAATAAAACTGCTGACTTATTGGGGTTGATTTACTAACCTTATAAACACACCACGAACATGTATACACCTCTGTAGTGTATTCCCTCTCAGCATGATCTATGGGTGGAATCTAAACACCTTTGTTGTGTGTACACACCCAGAAGGTGTGTTGTGCAAAGCCCTGCATGAATTACAAGGTGATGTTGTGTAAATTAGCTCTACATTGTGTTGCTTGCGTTGATGAATGCAGGAATGTAAATGCATGCGCTAACCATTTTTGTCTAAACTGTGAAGCAGCATTATATATGCATCATGTGCATGATTTTTCCATATATGGCATTAGTGGAAATATGCTTTTAGAGACTTTTTGGTTGATAAATACCCGTGTGTATTACCTAGTGCGTGCGTGTGTTTAGGTTAGTAAATCACCCCCAGAATCTCTTGGGCCAACAGGAGTGAGATATTTCCTTTGTAGCATTGACCCCTTTATAAGGGTGTCTGGATACTGGATTTAATTTTTTTAGACATTTTGGAAAATCCACCTTTTGTTGTCCATATTGGGAAGGTCATGCTAGAAATTGCTGTAAGAATACATTTATATCAAATTATTTAAAAAAAAAATGTCATGTCACCAAAATGTCTATCCATAAATAAAACACCAGCCATACATTTCTACTTTTAAAAATCTACCCCAATGTCTCCAGTATATTGTTACCCTTCAATAGCCAAATAAAATTTGTATTTAAAAGCAGAACAGTGTAAATTTAGGTCTGTAAAATAATTAGTTGCATCTTCTTGCTGACTCAGTCTATATGACTTTCAATCTACATTTTAATTCTCTGCTTGTGTCATGTTTGACACGTTTATGGTGAATCACATGAGACATCATCCATTATCATCAAAGTCAGATTATGTTTGACAAAAAGACTTTGCGCTATGCAGTATTTTGCATAATTTGGGATTTAAAGCATAAGCAGTTTTGCAATACAGCTCATTAACATTCTGTCTTTGATCTCTAAGTGCTCTTAAAAAGTACTGTAGCAGCTGTTTTTTTTCACGGGACCTTTATCATAACCTGTTACATAAGATATAAAGATGAGGGCTGCAGTATCACAGCCTATATTAGTGTGACACTATCCTGATCAAAAAATGAAACCAAGAATTACTTTGAGTAAGAATTACTAGAATGACAAATCCTTTGCTGTTCCAAGAGATTATTTTCTAGAACAGGAAACTTTTCTAGAACAGAGTATAGATAGGCATCATCTAGGAATATAATATTTTCATGTGCATTCACGTATTTGTAAGAATAAATATTGCTCCATTGTGATATTGTGCCAGAATTAACTTTTTTTGTGCTTTAGCTAAACAAATATTATAACACTTCCTTCATTATAAACTCCTGAATTTAAGCCTTAACCTTGGACCACTGCTATCATGACTGAGATTATGCTACCATGAGTGCTTGAGATATGACAATGTATTTTCAAGATTACAAACCACTATTCACAAAATTCTTGTTCCCATAGGAGCTCACAATTGAATATTGTTATTATAAACACACAAGCATATATATATATATATATATATATATA
>NW_017306292.1:2224077-2230303 GCF_000935625.1 Nanorana parkeri | reverse complement strand
CTATCGGGTTGAGGTCAGGACTCTGTGCAGGCCAGTCAAGTTCCTCCACCCCAAACTCGCTCATCCATGTCTTTATGGACCTTGCTTTGTGCACTGGTGCGCAGTCATGTTAGAACAGTAAGGGGCCATCCCCAAACTGTTCCCACAAAGCTGGGAGCATGAAATTGTCCAAAATGTCTTTGTATGCTGATGCCTTAAGAGTTCCCTTCACTGGAACTAAGGGGCCAAGCCCAACCCCTGAAAAACAACCCCATACCAAAATCCCCCCTCCACCAAACTTTACACTTGGCACAATGCAGTCAGGCAAGTACCGTTCTCCTGGCAACCGCCAAACCCAGACACGTCCATCAGATTGCCAGACAGAGAAGTGTGATTCGTCACTTAAGAAAACACGTCTCCACTTCTCTAGAGTCCAGTGGCAGTGTGCTTTACACCACTGCATCCAACTTTTTGCATTGCACTTAGTGATGTAAGGCTCGGATGCAGCTGCTCGGCCATGGAAACCCATTCCATGAAGCTCTCTACGCGCTGTTGTTGTGCCAATCTGAAGGCCACATGACTTTTGGAGGTCCATAGCTATTAACTCTGCATAGAGTTGGCAAATTCTGCGCACTGTGCGCTGACCCTGCTCTGTCATTTGATGTGGCCTACCACTTCATGGCTGAGTTGCTGTTGTTCCCAGTTGCTTCCACTTTGTTATAATACCACTAACAGTTGACCGTGGAATATTTAGTAGCAAGGAAATTTCACGGAACACCTGAAACCAATGATTTGGAGGGGTGTCCCAATACTTTTGGTAACATAGTGTGTGTATATATAGATATATATAGATATAGATCTATAGATCTATATAGATATATATATAGATCTATATATCACAACCCTAGTTTTTTGAGCATTTGAAAAAGAAAGGCTTTTTGAAAATATGAGGGGTCGGACATCTCTATAATCAGAGACACTCATAGAAAAGAAGGCTCATATGGAATGAAAGTACATCATACCTCCCCTTACAACAGATATCAAATTCCAAAACAAGAAACGTTCCCATCTAATATGATCCCCACCTAAAAATCCAATACTTGGGCAAAACCATGAGCATCTGTCAACAGAGTTTTTATACTGGTTTTTATTCATGCTTGTTTACTTTTTAATAAACCTTCTATATGTCACTAAAAATAATGTACGTACACATGGACTCCTGCCAAATTCCATTCCAATGTCACTGAGATGACAATACATATTCATGAGATGTTTCATTCATTATGCATGGAAAGTTATATAAGACAAGCAGGTCATAACTGATGGGTGTTCCTTATAATCAGCTAAACCTAAAATACAAATTGGCTTATGTAGCAGATGTCCATAACACTCACATCCAAATACATATGGCAAGGTTTCAGGAGCTTATCAGAATTCAACGTTACTCATGTTCTAATAGAACACAGTCAAAAGGTATATGCAAATTATTCTTCCATGATCTATTATTTCAGCCTGGTTTGCAGCCTGTAAATAACAAGATATTAGTGTACTTGCCTGTTGATTCGCTGAATCCAGTTCACCAGCCTTTTTTTGCATTTTTTTTTGTTAAATTGTTTTTCAAACAAACAACATGCAGTCCTACTCCTTCCTTCAGAAAATATGAAAAGTAAAAAGTGTGGATCCGCGCTTTATGGGTAGCCCTTAAATATATAAATATATATAATTAAATATATAAATATATATAAATTAGATAATATGAAAAATCTGTAATATTCAGTGTCTATCTATTTAAATAATTGTAAATAAAAAGTGTATCCACAGTGTAAAATATCCAGTATCAGAATTATATACAGTGTCAAAAATTACAATATATAATATATAATATTTTCACTCTTGTGTCTTTCAATAATAAGGTGATAAATTAGTGTCAAAGCATTTTTGTGAACAGCTGATAACCAGCATAAAACTTTATAATAGTCCCAAATGGTGATCCATTTATCATAAAAATTATAGAAATTAGAAAACCGTGATATAATTTAAAATTGGATCCGATGAACACTTCAAGCAAATAACTCCAGTTGGTGAATCAGTTGGTGAATTCTTCCCACACCACGGTGTTGTCAGTGTTTTCAAACTGCCCCCTTTCGGGTGTGTACTCACCCCACAGTTGAGGTAATGAAGCAAAAATCCCAAGTTAGAGGGTCCACATCTCAAATGTTTTCTTTTGGTAACATTCCGTCCGTTATGGGTTTACATAAAAAAGAGAAACCTCCTCATGGTGTGGTATGCATAAACATTTATTTGTATAAAAACATAGAATCACTCACAGTTTAAAATCGAAGAAACCGGCCGGTATAGTGTAGCGTCTCACTCGTCTGCTAGTTCCTGGTATAGCGTGGTATCGAATTAGAATAGACCCGCCCCGACGCGTTTCGTCGCACAAGACGTCCTCAGGAGGTCATAGGTCTGATATGTGAAAATATCAGACTTGGCCACAGCATTTTAGTGTTGCTGCATGTACAAGAATGTTTTTGTTTTATTATTATATAGATATGCACTCTACATTTGCACTTGTTTCTTGCATTGCATTTGTAAAGCTATTCACCATAAAAAGGCTTGTTCACACCATAAGCAGTGCGTTCCAGAGCGGTCAGCTGCACTGTATTGCATCTTGGCTGGCTTCCTGAATTCAGAGGCAGGAGGGGGCGCATCTGCAGTGTGATCGCCCACACTGGAATGCATGGCACATCAGTGCCTGCGTTCTGGTCCAGTGCAATCCGAAAAAATTGTGCATACAGCATTCTTTTCAGATCGCACTGGACCGGAATGCAGGCACTAATGTGGAACGCGTTCCGGTATGATCGCTCGCACTGCGGGCAGGGTGTGTGGCTATTGACTTTAATGCACCGCCACACCCCCTCCCGCCCCTGAACATAGGAAGCTGGCCAGAATGTGATACAGTGCAATCCAGAGGCTGACCGCTCTGTAACGCACTGTTTATGGTGTGAACTTGCCCTTTTACTGCAAGCAGCTAAAGGCGCTGCGCACCAGCGTGTATACTACACTTAGGTACTCGCAGTTCAAGTTCTTTTGCAGTATTTACTTATTAACAACTTGAGAGGAGGAAGTGGGAAAAGCAGTCCAGAATAGTCTAATTATGTCACACCGCTTTCAGTTTAAACTCTTTAGCCTCTGTAGGGTGCTTAACTTCACTCACTTAACTTCAGCCACAGAGTAGCTGCTTGGGTATTTTTCCCCACCAGGATCCCAAGGAAAATTTAAAGCATTAACTCCATATTTCTCCAGCCCTTCAGCCCTATTGGCGGCTGGGTAAGACCAGTTCTGTACATTGTATGCTCTGTTATCTCTTTGCTGGCTCTCTCATTAGAACTCTCCTCCACCCAAAAGCTTAAGGCTAGGTTCAGACCTCAGCAACACTTGGGCTTACATCTGCGCGGCAATCACTAAAAAAAGGTACCAGTACCTTTTTTTGCAACACACGATGCACACATCTTTTAGCCGTGATCGCGTTCAATTGAACGGGCGGAATCACAGCGGGAAACCACACGATCCGCCCGGCGCAACTCGGGTGCCATTAGAAAATAATGCCTCCAGCGCGATTGACTGTGGTGGGCGACTCCGTGACCACCCGGCAATCCGCACAGTTTTGTGCACGATTGCTGCGCAGTCAGAAGTCGCCCAGGTGTGATCCTAGCCTGAAGCTTAACTTTGGATAAACTTTAAATATTAAAAGTTAACCCCTCCCCTTTGCCCCCAGCTGATAAAGAATAGAATGATTGTTTATTTCTGGAAAAGGATCTAAAACAGAGCTTCATTAACTTTTCTCCATGGTCTCACAATACCTGGCAGTCCATTCCTCTGCTCTCTAGCACTTGAATTCAGGAAGGCACTTCTACATCATCATGTACAATGCAGGGCCCAATGCAGGCAGTAGCCATGTCCCATCATGATTCATGTTCAATTGGCATGGGAATTGATGTTCCTATGGGAAGATATACCCTCGCATCTTGTTTTTGTGACATCTGTAAAGTTCTGGTTTCCCATCAATTTCTGTCTCTGTATCAACGGTCAACAGGGCAAAAAGAGAGGTATCTAATAAAGACACAGACAGCAACAAAAATCTGACAGACTATATGACCCTTATATACTTTATCCAAAACCAAAAGAAAATGTTTTGGATATACAGTAGATACACTTTAAAGTACAGGTTCATACAAACAATTCTAGCTATCTGCTTCTGTAGGTCAGCTAACTGTGTTTTAGCAGCCCCTAATTTTGGAGGATGAGCAAACTCTTAAAAAAATCTACATGTAGATGCCTGCACGTGGGCACTACAGAGTCACTTGTGAATGCCAAATTGTATAAAAAAAACAATAACAAAATATGTTTTTAAATAATATATATCATAAACACATAGGTGGTAGAGGTAAAGATTTGCTTTTATGTACACAAATGCACATCTAACTTTTTTCAAGAGCAGCTGCATAGCTTTTCACTTTCAATAGATATTAAATTAAACATTTTACACAAACTTGAACAATCAGAATGGACATGAAATGGCTCAAAAAGATCATGTGGATTTCTTTTTATTAGCATGAGCCACATATCCATTTATTTTTGCTACTTCCTTGCTAATCGCTGTGCATTTATTTTTTGTTGAACAAATGAGGCTTTATTACTTGCATCCTAATGAGAACTTTCAGAAGAAATCAATATCTTTCCTGTTGATATGACACTGTGTACAAGGCATACAGAATTTGTGCGCCGTACCAAGGAAAACATTATAAAAACAAGTATCTTGGATTAACTCATTTGCAGGAAGGAAAATATAATTTTCTGCAGGAGAGATCTGAAGAAATTAAGTGGAAATAATACCAAAGTAACAGATAATTTATTTCCATTCAGAAGTAGTTTATCTTCTGTTAAAAGAAAAAAAGGAAACATATTGCTATATAGACATATGTAAGGTAATATTAAAGCATAAGTACAAATGCAAAGAAAAATCTAAGACTACATCCACACACTCTCCTGCTACTAAGATAAAGTAAACCCCATTCAAGTGTACTCTCCACAACTCCGCTTTATGTCAAATACTTCTTTGTTGGAATGTTTTAGACTGAAAAATGCTAAAGGTGCCCATACAAATGCCGATTATCGGCAGGTGTATGGAAGGCGTGCGACCATTTCTACTGTACGGTCACACTTCTTTTGTCTCCCGAGCAGGCTTGAAAACCCGCCAAGAATCATACGATTGTCGGCGGGTTAGTGGCGTTCTCGGGAGACACATGCCGCACGGGCCGGTGTGCCCATGCGGCATTGCAGTCATCGGAAGCCCGCCCCTCAGCAGGGCGGGCTTGCGATGATCGCAAGTACGATCTGCCTGTCCAAGATGGGCAGATCGTACGTTTTTTAAATTACCTTACAACCATCGCAAGACAAAAGTCTTGCGATGGTTGTAAGGTATATGGGCACCTTAAAGGTGCCCATACACCTTACGATTATCGGACAAAACTTTTCGTCCGATGATCGAACCGTCGTACGATTTTCGTACGACGGCCCCATCCTGCCCCGATTATCGCAAGGTTGAATCAGCGGTAGTTAAAAAAAAACACCTGGACGACTCGCGGTAATTGACCGCAATTATTTTAGTTTGCGCATGCGCAGTGTTAATCATACGACTTTTGACGGACGGAAACGCCACCAACCATGCGAACATCGTACGAGCGACCAAAGTTTTCAAACATGCTTGACCATCAAAAGTCGTACGATTGTAGAGTACTATCGGTCGGGCACTCTATTCACACGTTACGATTGTCATACGAAAAGTCGATCGTATACGCTTATCGTACGATAATCGTAAGGTGTATGGGAACCTTAAGACTTGATGATCAATTAATCAAGAGCATTTGATTAGCAGCACCTGACTGCTCCTTAGCCTCTTAATTCCTATTTAAGCAGCAAGGCTGTACTTTTTTCACACATAACCTCCATTTTGGCTTTATGTTTGTAAAAATAAAAAATGACACGGTATAATATGTCATGTGTTGTTGTTCATCTGAGGATGTATTTACCAAATTTTAAGACCTGCTAAGGACCAGATAATTTTTATTATGTTCTGATACTTAAAACCATAGAGGGTGTACTTTGTTTTTCACACAACTGTATATCTGTGTAAAGCCACCAACAGAGAGAGTCCCATTTAAAGCATGTATTTATATACATTTGG
>NW_017306292.1:2212195-2223792 GCF_000935625.1 Nanorana parkeri | reverse complement strand
ATCCAAAAAAAATAGATCACCTATGGCTCATTTCCCAAGCAATATGGCCAGCTTCATTCCGCTTCCATTTTTCCCACCTTCCTGAGGGGGCTTGGTCTCATTGTATGTCAATTTCAGCTCTTATATGTATATTCTGTTAGTTCTTGACACCTTGTTGGTTAGGCAGTCCTCTCCCTTGCTTGTTTTTGATGATGGCTTTTTAAATGGCTCATTGTCTCCTCCTGTTTACCTGCTGCTTTGGCTGCTTTTTTTTTTGCTTTGCTATTCTGATGGTTTCTTCCAAGAGCCACTTGCACCTTTTGTCTGACTTTTTGTATGGTATGTGTTCACCTGCTGTTTCAATGATGGCCAATTGAATTTCCTGCCACAACTCATTGAGCATCTTCTCAGCAGTATTTAGCAGTTCCAACATATTTTTCACTTAAATTCACTTAAATTGCATATGTGGGAGTTATTTTGGTAACGTCGAACTTCTTTGGTGGTGCTGTTTTTTTTGATGTTGCTAAGTTTGGTTGTGATCTTAGCAACCTGCTATTTATGAACTGGACCATAGTCGATGCCTTGAAACCCTTTGATAGCAAGAACTGAACTGGTCAGTCAATGATTACATAGGACATAGTTGATCTGATTGCAGTGCAGTTCAGTTAGTGAGGTCCAACTGTATAAGGAACATTTGGTTATTTAAATTAGGCGTTCATAATTTCAATTTTCATGGCATGACTGTACCAAATCATCACCTCTGTCATTCCTCTCCCCATTTCTGAAGCTGCAAATTATCCCTACCTCTGCTTGGGTGCTAACTTTTGCATTTAAATCACCCATTACATTAATAACACTGGCATATAAACCTTCTGTTTCAAGATCCGTTGCATCAGTTCTTGTGGCGTAGACTTTGACAACTGTGATGTAAAGGGACTTGGCAAATATTTGGATAGTCATAGTGCAATGCTTGACCGCTGGGAAGCTTTCACTGCTCAGACAATTTTTGTTTTTGTTTGTGAGGAATGCCACTCCATTCTTTTTCCTGGTGTTGTGTTCTAAATAATAGATAGTGAGCTCCATAGACTGCAAATATGTGTTGTCTATACAGATCACTGACACCAAGCAGTTTGATTCCTAACCTAACCATCTCCCGTTTGACAATATCCAATTTACTCTGACTTATTCCTCTGACATTCCATGTAGCTATCCAATTCCTTTCTGTATGACCTTAGAAGTTAGGTCGCCAGGTCTTTCCTCAACCATCCCCTTTTCCCTGAAATTGGGACCAACATGCAGAATGTGATAACACATGTGCATGGCTGGGTTTGCTTCTGAATATGACTCTGAAATACAAATATTTATACCACTTTCTCTAGATGTTTACTACTGAGCCCTTCAGAACTAAATGCACACTATACAGCCTCTTAGAATCCTTTTTTATGAAGAATCCACTGGATATTTTTTTCAGTTAATGGTAAGTCAATTAATTTTGGTTAATTAGGAATTTAGAGCTTATTAACTGGGTTTAATTAAAGAAAATAACACCCAGCCAGTAATTTACATGCACGTGAACTGTAACTGAGCACCGTTATTTAACCAATAGCTCAATTAAACCCGATTTCATGCTTCTGAGATTATTATTCAGGATATCTGAAATAATTAGCGTATGCAAATTCAGAAAAAAGGCTTTACTGATTTAAACTTCTCAAAATATTGGTCTAGTTCTACAACTAGACCTTGGCATAGCTAGCCTTAGATATGAGGAAAGAACTCAGAATCAGTGTAGTATACAGGCCACCAATACAGTCTGAGGATTACGATAATCTATTGATTGAGGAGATAACTCAAATAACAAAAAAGTTAGAAGTTTCAGTTATGGCTGATTTCAACATGCTTGACGTTGATTGGAATTTTCTAACTGTGCTTACAAGCTTGACATGAATATGTTGGAGGATTTGAAAAGTGTTTCTCTAAAACAGTTAAAGTGTCCAATTAGAGATCATACTCCAGGGTCTGATGTTTTAATGGCAGGAAATTTGGGTTTGAGTGATCACCAATGTCTATGATTTGACATTAGAACAAAACCTGAAAATTCATATTCAAAAACAAAAGTTCACAAAACACTTTAAAATCACAGTCCCATTTCCCAAAATTCTTCCCATCCCCAAATCTCCAATTATACTTAAAATATTTAAAATATAGATTTCAGGTATGTGTTTGTTAGAGACAAGCACCAGGACAGTTAAGAGACAAGCAGGTTTTATCTTTTAGTAAAATTTAGAGTGCATTGTTTGAGAGACGATAGCCACAAAAAGTATACAATGGCTGGACAGTACGCAAGCAGCCATATTTGACCAAAATTTTAAGTGATCCTAAACTCGGGAGCTCAATCCAATCTTAAATATGCATTCAAGCACTTTAGCTGATAACAAAAATGTTCCTTATTTGGGTCTCACTAGGCTGTAGATCTTCAAATCATCTCTGGATTCATGCTGGCACTGTCCTTCCTTCTTAAGGGTGGCTAATTTTGTTCCCCATGGTCTCTGTGTGTGTTGTAAAGTAGCCATCACTCCAAGCTTGCTACTGTAATGGACTATAATCTCACATTTAGTTTACTAATTTGTATTGACATTGTAGTCCATCACAGGAGCAAAGCAGCAGAGCAAAGGATTTACCCTGCAGCAAAGATTAGAAATTTTACAGCCAAGGTTGAGCTGTGGAAACCTTGTTTTGCCTTTACAGTGCTGGAGCACCAGAATAGGCTGCAAACATCAAGGTGCAATGCAGGATTTACCCTGCAGCAGACATTAGAAATTTGGCAGCTAAAAAAATATTGTGTGGCACGTTTACTGTTCCTGGGCACAGGAATAGAATAGAAATATAGGACACTATTCAGGATTTACCCTGCATCAAATATTAAAATTTGGCCTTTGAGGTCAATCTTCAGAAAGAATGTGTGGCACCTTTACATTGCCAGAACACTGGAATAGGCCAGGAGAGGTGGCAGGTATCGTTTTTAATTATTGATAATCCAAGATTGGTTCATTTTAATGAAAGTATGAAAGTTCACACTGTCAGGTAGCAGATTGGCCCCTTTATAACAAAACCTCTGCACTAAAGGCCCTCTCGGAGACCCAAAGTCAGAAGCTCGAGCACATATTTGCAAGCTCCAGCTAGTGGTCCAGCCAATAGACCTATAATCAGGTCTGGAGCACAGAAGGTTGAGTAGCAGAAGCTCCAGTTGGCTTTGTTCTTCAACAGCCACAATCCAGCATCAAGTCCAGAAGCTGAATCAATCAACTCTTGGACTTATGCTCTTGTTATTGAGCACTCCATGGAAGTGCATGTAGAAGCCAGTACCTGTAGACTCTTCCTGTTAGTATGGAGGCACAGGCAGAGCTGAATCTGCTCTGTCCAGCAACTTATGTTATAGATGTCTATTGCTGGTTGATGGCAGCCAACAGATTTCATCCTGCAAAGTTGCAGGGGGGGGGGCTCGATCAGAACTCCGCTAACCAGATACAGATCTCCAATTAAAAAAAATGAATGCTTTTGAAAGAGTAAAAAAAAAAATAATCTATTAAAATTATAAAATGAAAAACCCTCTCACCATTAATCCCAATGGCATGCCAAATACGTTGGATGTTCTTGATGATATTTGCATTTTTAGTGCAGGCAACCAGAATTTTACCGCAGATCTGTGAAAATGTCACTAATGTTATAATTTTTGTCCACCTAAACCCAACTTGATCTTCTCTAAGAGCCCATTCAAACTATGTGTTACATTATGCATGTGCACCAAGGCAGTGCAGTACTGTGCAATAAAGTGTGCTGCATTAAAATATAACTCTTATTAATTTTTAATTCCCCCATAATTATAAAATATATATTGAGCCAATGTTCACTTACCCTCTTCATAATCCAGTGATGTCACTGATGTCTGTTATTCTTCTACCTATTTTCTTTGAGCCAAGTCTGTTGTTTATACGCTGCCCTACGGGGTATGTCATCATGCAAACTGGGCTCACAGTACTCCAGGACATAGGAGCGCTTACACAATTTTACGTGAGCACTGCTCAGTCCTGGGAAACTACCTGCCTCCTACTGCTAGAGCTGTAGAAGTAGAATAAGCATGTGTGGTCGGGGCATAGTGTGTAGAACTGGCTATGTGACCTAAAGCTGTTCCTGTATATGGTATAAAAATAGTTGTCAAAGCTAATTAAATATTCATTTTGTAGTGAAGGAACACAGCTGTACCATTTATTGGTGTGACTTTCTAAATTGCAACACAAACCATGAAAAATTAGCTTATTGGTTTTGCTCAAAAACAGAAAACATACACAGTTTACACAGAAAACATACACAGTCTTAACCCCTGCATTGCCATAAAAAACACAAGACAGGCATGCAAATGCTAAAAATACAAAGCAATCATGTGTCCTTTCCCCATTTACCACAAATATATTATATTGCTTATACTATACTATTACATCTTCAACATTATTTATTCATATTCCATAAAAATTGCCTGGAGCAAAACCATAAATATATGTGATCAGGAAACTATAGGAACCCCTGACTGTAGGGAAAAGAAAACTATAAGAACCACTCCAACTATCATCTTATATAGGAAGCCACTAGAAAGGCCCTTATACTTCCTTGGTACTTAAATGAGTTTACTTAATGTGGTTTCCATTTACACACATGCATCAACAATGCAGTATTGATCACTACGTTAAGGCAGACATTCATTTTGAATGTGCTATAGGCACAAATTTCCTGCAAAAATTCTTAACCCTTGCAGTGGGCTATCCCCGCACTACAAGGGTTAAGTGCTTGTTTTAGTCTAGGTGCACAAATAACATTAAATAAGGTATACTCACCCTTCTCCACGCCAACAATTGTAAGTCCCTCAGCAACCTAATGTCCAATATACAGTCTATTGCATATGATAACTCATGAGGCCTTAGACCACTGGAGCGGAGGGGTAGAGAAGTTGAAAGGACACCCGTAAGAATTTTTTTTTCTGAGTTATTCGTTAACGTGTTAAGAAACAGATATGACCAGTTCACCACAAAGAATGACATGACTGTGAGTGTATTACTCACAGCTGTCTTTGTGTGTTGATGTACCATGTAAAATAAAGGCAATACATTGCAACACATTCTGAATTTTACTGTGCATTGTCCGTAAAATACAAGTGTACGTTTTCTTAAAAAAATACAGCAACCCACCCACCGCAGCCCTCCTAAGCTCAACTATACAAAAAAACCCACCCCAGTGTCTTATTCAAGCTCAAGAGGCCTTCTATGAGCTGTAGCTGAGTTTTGTTACAGATTGTACAGACCCCTAACCCATGGCAGGGGGATCTGCAGCAATCCTGCCATCTGTACAAGCCAATTCTGGTCCTAACGCATGGGAAATTTCCAGTGATTAGTATAACAACTGGCATGTGACTGCTAGAAATGTAATAATTAGGCTGCTCAGTATTGGAGTTCCACCAACACATTCCTACTATCACATTCTGGAACCTAGTTGCATTTGTAAGGGGGAAAAAAACTTGTGCACTGTAATGCTGATCCTTCAAGTAACAAGCAGATTGTACAACCTCTACATATAGCAATAACGTTGTATTGCAAGGGCTTGTCTGATGAGATGCAAAATGAATGTACTGTTTTGGCAGTCCCTCACAATAGTCCATTATTTTGCTGACACATTAGTTTGGGACTGATTCATAAAATGTGGAAAAATATATAAGCAAAAGAGTTGTTTTGCTTATATCAGTAAATAATCAGATTTACCTTTGACTGCGGTTACAAATGTGAGTCTTTCGGTGTAAGTATCCATCAGCTTTGAACATATGGGTCTTGTAATTTTTGCACAGTCTCTTGACAAACATGGTATAGCTCTGTCAGGTTGCATTGGACACTGTTTTCATGCATTACCACAGAATCTCAATTGGATCGAGGTCTGGACTTTGACTAGGCCATTCCAACACATCCATTTTCTTGGTTTCAAACTGCTCAAGCGTGACTTTGGTTTTGCATTCAAGATCATTGCCCTGCTTGAAGAGAAACCTCTGCCAAAGTCTTGGTTTTGTTTGTACACTGGAAAAGGTTTTCTTCTCGAATTCCTGCATTCGGCTCCATTCACCTTGCCCTCTCTCCTTACCAATTTCCTAGTACCTACAGATTAAAAGCTGTACTTTTTGGTGAGGATGGCATTCCCAGGGATATGGGAAATGTTGACTTTTTGAAACTCAAAACCATGTGGCTGCTGAGGCTCCAACCACATTAGAACCTTTATACACGTTTGCTGTGTCTACAACAATTGTTTTGGCAAACGAAGTCAATGTGTATTTCTCACTCTTCTATTAAGTCCAGCTTTTGTTTGAGGTTATTTGCTGTCCCATGGATAGTTTCTCCCATCTCAGCTATGGATATCTGCATCTCCTTCAGACTTACCTACGCCCTATTGGTTTTGTCTTTGAATAATGCCCTTCTGACTTTGATCATTCATTTTGGTGAATAACCTTTTCTAGACAAAGTATTTCCATTGTTTAATAATGGTTTTAATAGTGTTCTATGGCATGCCCAAAGATTGGTACATTTTGTTATAACCCAGCCCTCATGGTGGTCCAGAACTTTATTCCAAGCTTGTTTTTAAGGTTCCTACGTTTTCATGATGTTATTTGTTTAGATTTGTTTTCTAAGAGAGCCTATAGCCTTCTAGAAGCAGAGTTATCTATTGTGAGATCATGTGACATTTTAATTGCATACAGGTGGACTCCATTCAGCTAATTATGTTTTTACAGCAAAAGAGGTGAATATTTATGCATTTAAGACATTTCACTTTTCACTTGTAAATAATTCAGAAAGCTGTGTTGATATTTTTCCTCTTTTATATTAAATATAAAAGTCACATAAAAAATTGATGTTTTGGAATTGATTTACTAAAGCAGCATAGCAAGAATATCAGACAGACATGACTCCTAGAGGCACATGCATGATGGGATTTATTAGTTTCACCACAGCTGAGGTTGCCTATCCCTTCAGTAGATCATGTTCACTTTGCATGGGAATTTTCACTTAGCTTAGATTATGTGATGAGAATTCACTGTGCAAAGGTTAGCCAAACACATGCAAGGAAAATGTAGTAAAAATTGATTTTTGCTTGCAAATGGTTGGTTGAAGTCAATGGAGCTTCACCTTATTCACCAAACTAAGGGAAAGTACCCTTGCAAAGGGGAAATCCACTTTGCTAAGTGCACAGCCTATACTCCTTTTTACTCCTTTAGCAAATCAGGCCTGTGGGGAGAGTGAATCTTTATTGGAAGCACTGCATGTGTTCTGTCCTGGTGATTGATGGTTTCATGCTGTGTTATTTCTCCAGATATGATTCTTTTTGGCTTTGCACATTTGTGGATTGTACATAGTTTTCTCAAAGCTAGAACTAAAAAAAGCATTTGAAAACATATTGTCTATTGTTACAGTACTACCTCCACACAGGTCAGTATATTCTTTATTTTACTATTCAGTGTTATCAGAGATTATCAGTCCAAGGAATACATTTCAAACATTTGTATGAGATTCCAGACTTATTTCAAGAGCCCTGTTCTTGTCCATTGCCTATTACACAGACCAATGAATCCCTATTATTCACAGTAGATTGACCACAAAATGCTAATGAGATTTGTGCAGTGAAAGTTGATAAGAGACCATTCTTATCACTGAGCTCATAGCTCATTTCTAATAAGATAGCATAAAAATCTGCAAATGACATGTTCTCAGTCCGTAGTGTTGTTTCTAGGAATTTAACCTCCCAAGCCAATCCATTTCTGCCATCTCTGAATCCTTTACATACGATTTTAGTTCTGATGTATGACACACAGACTGCATGCCCACAGTGAGTTATAGCAACAATTTTCACTCTGGCTGAAATATAGTCATTTACGAACAGAAACTAAAAACAAGCTCAGTCATGAAGGGGTTAATGTCATAATAAATTTCCTGAAATAATTTTCTCATTAGCAGACACAGCTAGAAAACACAGTCTCACAGCAGGTAATTGTATTGCTTCCTGGGGAAGTAAAATGATCTGGAATACTACAGCTTTAGTTCATCTAATGACAAACAACTGACAAAAGATATTAATTAAGTGATGATATCCTATATTACTGCAGTAAAACAGAATATGCCTTAGTGTATGCTTCCCTGCATAGAATTGTACAAATGTTTTATGGTTACACTTTCAGAATGGAACTCTCTGTTGTGTAGTACAATGTATCCCTATATGGATAATTCAATAAATAATGCAGCTTTTACTTCATCTATGGATTCTGTTTTTTCCCACCCTAGGCAATTTTCTGCACGACGCGCTTTCTCTGTTATATTTAATAGGACAAGTGGGTAGTGATAGTGGCAATTAAAGAGCATTTGTACTTTTGTAAGAAACACAATGCTATGACGGGGTAGATGGGCGTAGATGCTACACTTGGTTCCCCCATTATTTGGGCTCCATTCACACCAGATCTGTTGCATTGCAATCTGTTTTTTTTGATTCAGTTGCTAACGCAGGGGCACCGAAAAATGAATGGGTTTGATTGGGACCAGTTCAAACTGCTGCGATCGGTTCCGTTACTTTTTTTTCAGCGTAGCATAACAGAACAAAAACTAATGTAATCCCAATGCAATGCAACAGGATAGAACAAAACAATACATAGATGCTTGTCCACTCAGGACATGTTAATTAAAATAAAGATTGGCAAAAAAAGAAAAAATTAATTACAAAAAAATACCCTCCTTTAACTTGCGATTTCCTTTCGATTTTAGTGTGAATGGGCACTAAATGTGTATCTAAACCCACCAAAAAAAATAAAATTTTATATATTATGTATAGATGTGATGGCTGCCTTTGATTTCTTTTTTCAAGGCCCAAAACTTTTTCAGCAAGTACAGAAAATCCATGTTGATCTTGCCAGGAATGCAGTGTCTATGTCACTTCCTGTGCACTTTAAGGGCTTATCTGTTTTGTGTGCAACTGTAAACTTCTTGGCCCATCAGTTCACTATGTAACGGAGGTAATTTAAGCTGTTGATCTAATTGTTTCCTATGAGACAGATTCATGAATGAAATCTAGACATTCTACCTTCCTGCTATGAGGAGGTATGAGGTAACACTGCCCCCATATAGATAATTTGATTTTAGCGGGGAACATTTTGTGCATTGTAAGATGGTGTGAAATTTTGATCACAAAACATTTTCAGAATGTTCGTATTATTTCTGCTAGTATGTATGTGCTTTTTACAACTGTATTATTGTATGTATTAACTTAATAGTATACATTTTGCCTGAGTTTTTTGGCTAAAGCGACACTAAACTTAAGAGCAAAATCTTAAAAATATATTCAAGTAGCTCAAATTTTAATGAAAATGTATCTTATTTGTGTATCACTCGGCTGTAGATCCTCAAATCATCTCTGAATTGGTGCTGACACTGTCCTTCCTTCTGAAGTGTGGCTACTTTTGTTCTCCATGGTCCCTGTGTGTGTTGTAAAGTAGCCACTGCTCCAAGCTCACTTCTGTGATGGACTACAATCTCAATACTAGGGACGCACTGATGCCATTTTTTTCCAGGCCGAGTATGAGTACTGATACTTTTCCTCAAGTACTCACTCATACTAATTACCGATACCTTTTTTTTAGTGTTATGTGACAGTTTTTCTAAAACAGTACAGACTGATTATTTTAGGACAGTGGCGAAGTGCCATGGCCTGGTTGCAGCTGTAGAGGGACTACAAATCCCAGCAATACATTGTAGAGCAATGCCAAATGGCAAGCGGCTGTAGAGGACTACAAATCTCAGCAATACATTATACAGTAAGGCAGAATGGCACCGGCTATAGAGGACTACAAATCCCAGCAATACCTTATACAGCAATGCCAAATGGCAACCGGCTTTAAAGAACTACAAATCCCAGCAATACATTATACAGAAATGCAGAATAATACAATATGAAGCTACATACTCTGTGCTGCTCTAGGTTGCCTGATCTCAGGAGCTGTGGAGGGTCTCAGGTGGGCTGTGCAAGTTCTCACCAGGGCTATGCAGGGTCTCACCAGGACTGTGCAAAGTCACACCAGGGCTGTGCAGGGTCTTGCCAGTGCTGTGCAGGGTCTCAGGAGGCTGTGCAGGGTCTCACCAAGGCTGTGCGGGGTCTCACCAGGGCTGTGTGGGGTCTCACCAGGGCTGTGTGCACTGTAAACAGGTGTTGCAATGTCCCCAGAATGCTGCCATGAGCTCCCCAGCAATCGTGGGACCTTACGGCAGCTGAATCTATTTAAACATAGGGCTGGTATTGGCTTTTAGTAGCGGGGCAGTTACAAATTAGGAAACTAAATGTGAGATTCTAGTCCATCACGAGAGCGAGTGATCAAGAATCAACAACATTTCATGTCATCGGCAAAGTTGCCAGCGACAATCACTATCAATGCAATGTTGAAGGTGAGCAATGTGTAGCAGAGCACAGCCCAATGCTCTAGCAAATTGCCAGCAACTCCAGTGATTAAAGCGCTAGCTGCAATCGCTGGCATTAGTGATTTGTAGCAGAGATTAATTTCTGCTACAAAATCACCCATCTGACATCAGCTACAGTATGTGTTTGTAAAGCTTATTAATGGTTTTGTTATGAAAATGTTTTTTGCTTTAGAGGTTGCCTATGAAGCTTTTATCAGCATGCTACATTGCTGGGAGAATTGCAGCAGAAAAATCACTGCTATGACGTTAGCTGCAGACAGATTAGCACCAATTAGTGAATACATTATCATGAAATATAGAAGAACCTTTACTTAGCATTCTCAGGCAATAACTTTTGCATAAAGCTTCTTTCAGGCAAAAGGAGTTCCTGTTCAATAAAAATAAAATGATTTTAAAAAGCCTTCACGTAACTGGCTGATGATTATCAATAGGTGACTGGAAACAAAGCCCTGTTTGGATGTAAATAGCCAAATAACAAAATAAATTATAATCTTAAAAAATATACAATACAAGGTTGTCATGCCGATCCCTTATTTCAAGTCAGTATATCTAGAAAAAGTACAAATAGAAAACAAAACACAAAACCCGGACTACATGTAAAATTAAAGGAATTACTATATGTCCGAATATACGAAAAATGTTTGTTTGAGAATGTGCGGCGGCCATGTTGGCCACCGACGTGTTCTGTGAATGCGTGCCACCATCTTGGAGGCAGGGAGCATGATGTTACATGATGCCATGCATGCGTGGCGTTAGGTGACGTTACACGCCGCTATAAGCGCCGCCATCTTGGCGTATACCTAAATATACACCAAGATGGCGGCGGCCAACACGTGCAGTGTTATATGACATCATGCGCCCTGCCTCCAGAACACGCCAATGGCTGAATCCAAAATAGCATAAAAATTAGTTTTGTTTGATGAAACAAATGAATGAACATTTTTAGTTTTCATTCATTTCACGTGAAATGAACGAAAACTAAAAATGTTCAAAATGAAATGAACGGGGGGCGCGAGGGGGGGGCAGTTTTCACTTTTGTTAAATAATTTTTTATTTTTTTATTTTTTACTGTTGGGGGGG
>NW_017306292.1:2201760-2212164 GCF_000935625.1 Nanorana parkeri | reverse complement strand
GGTGGATGAGGGAGCGCTGTCATGTCGGATGGCCAGCGGTGAGGAGGAGAGAAGCCGCCCCGAGGACGGGCTGTGTTGACCGCCTGGCGCCTTTGTTGCCATGGCGCCCTGTGTGGCCGCACAGCTCGCACACCCCTAAGCCCGGCCCTGCGTGCACTGGTCTGGCAGCTTTAGGCATCACCCGTTTTCACCTGCTGATTCTTATGCAGCTTCTCAGCCAATGGAGTGCTGTCAGCTTGTGGTCAATCCAGTGGTTCCTCCCTCTTGCTCACTCTATTTAAACTCAATGCAGCTCGCTGCCCAAGCAATGCTTTTCCAAGCTAGTTGCTGATCACCTGGTTGTTGTTGAAGCTGCCTTTCTTGTTGCTTATCTGTGTACCAAACTTTGGCATGTCCCTGAAAATCCTTGTTTGCTGCTTGCCCTGACCTTCGGTTTGTCTCCCGTTATGAGTGTCGTTAACCTGATCTAAACTCTGGCCTTGTCTACCATTGTCCGCTGTTAGCAGAGTAGAGTGAATCTAGGGGTTACGACCTTAGGCCAGCTTGCAGAGCAGTCCATCTCCACAATCAGGAGCCCTGCTCTCCCAGAATGTGAGCGGGCTCTCAACCTCTGGTTCTGCATTGTATGCGATGGTGTTGGAGAGCCTTGACCAGTCAAGCAGCTAAGAGGTGCAGCTTTTGGGGACCAGAAGTATAGAAAGAAGGAAGACTGCGGGAGCAAGAAATAAAGTAAATGTTTCACCATATTTCTTTCTATAGTGGGAAACACTTGTAGTATGGGGTGAGGGGGCACTGCAAGGTGGAATTTTAGAGATACCTGGTGTTCAGCATAAAGCACTAAAACCTCATTGTATACTTGATTGTCCCTTTACCAATGCTTAGCAGAAAAGGTGCATATTTTGTGCCAAAATGGCACAACCTTTAACACAAGAAAATATTTGTAACTATTTTTCACTGTGTAATTTTGGACTCTCTTGAGATCAGTCATTTCATTAATACTGGAACTTTTGTATGCAAAATCAAGCATAATTCATCACTCACTAATAATATTTACAACTAACAAGAATGGAGAACTTTAATGCATTCTAATTAAGCTAAACTTTCAGAGTGGACAAGAAAATAAATTTGTTAATTATCGTGAACATGCCAACAATATTTATTTACTCTTGTGCAGCAAGATGGATATTACAGGTCACATACTAATTTATAGTTCCCAATCACATTGTGTGTTTAATGCAGTAAATTGTTTTCATAAATAATTGTATTTTATTTCCGTCGGTGTTAAAAGTAAACTATTCTGACACCGCTTAGATGGACTGTGTGTCTGCAATACATTAAAATTCATGATTTTGTGGTGATGAGGGACAAAAGTTCTTTGGAATGCCACTAGCAGAGCAAAACAAATAATTATTTTCCATTTATCATGGTTCTAATTCCAGGGCACAAAAAAAATAATAATAAAAACAAATGAGAACAAAAATCAAATCACTGAACTGCTGCACAGGTTTAAAATTGACATCCAGAAACAGAATGAGAATTGATTTCAAAATCATTACCACATAAGACAGAAACATTTGTAATGAAAAATTACATAAATATCTTTATTCCGACAGTTGGCGATGTGGATTCCAAGCTCTCTGTGCCCCTAAGCCACTGTAAACACATATTCCATTTATTTGCTTCTTATGCAATAAATCTGATGCACAGTCTTGAGAAAAGTTATTTATAACCATGAAATGCATAAAAAAGTCAAACTTTCTGCTTTATTCCAAGTCACATTGGGCTCGTATGGTAACATTCCCCATAGCTTTTTGTTATTGAAAGTGCATAATAGTTACTGATGAAACATGACTTTGGCTTAAATATCAGACATTGAAATAAATTAACCTTACGATAACCCTGAATTTGTACATGCCGAAATGAAGGGCAATGCATATTAAAACAATCCCAAGGACTACTCTAGCGATAGTGAAATAAGCGAGTCATATAGTCGATATATAGAAATTCCATCACTTCTATATGAATATGAGCACAATCCACAAGAGAATGAGAAGCATTCAAAATGCTTACATTAGACATTATTATCTGTCAGATTTTGGAAGAATGTTTCCCTTGACGTAACAGAAGTAGATAATCAGTCAGAATGACATTGAACCAACAAGCTCCATTTTCATAGTCTTACCACTTACCATTTCTTCAATTACAGAAGTTTTGGAGGGAGTCTGTGTATGAGTGTGCAGTCCAAAGTGTGCCCATGCTCCTCAGAGCACTCCATAATCTAACAGACCTGGTCAGGCACACTCCTTTTTTCTCCTACAAACCTGTGTAAGGACAGTCAGAAAAGAAAACAAATCACTGCACTCTGGTCTGCAGAAACTTTTCTTCTTTATTAAACAGCATCATGGCCCACCTTCTTCAGTTGTGAGTTACATCAAGTGCTATTTTTTATTACTATATAAAAAGTGCTATAAAACATCATAACTGTTGTGTCCTGTAGTCTGGGAGGTAGGGATGCACCGTTTTTTCAGTATCGAGTACAAGTACCGATACCGAGTACCGATACCAGTACTTCGGCTAGCATGGAGCCAGATTCCTGGGCAATCAGGAAACCGGGTGGCATGTCATTACCCGCCGCCCCTCTTCTTGATTGTCTGGGAAGCCAGCTCCATATGGTCACCGATGCCGCCCCGAGGCCGGGCCTCAGTGGCCTTGTGGGAAATCCGGGCCTGTCCATGCTGTTTGGCTGGGAAGATAGCTTCCTAGCCAATCAGCATGGAGCCGGCTGTTTGGAGCCAATCAGCAAGGAGCCCACCACCCGGCTTCCTGATTGGCCAGTAATCCAGATCCATACTGCTTGGCTGGCTTGATGCTGATTGGACAGGAAGCCGGCTTCCCCGTCAATCACCATGGAGCCAGCTTGCCGGCCAATCAGGAAGCCAGGAGGCAGGTCATTACCAGCCACCTGGCTTCCCGGTTGGCCGGGAAGCCGGCTCTATTCTGTTTGGCCAGCTCGATGCTGATTGGCTGGGAAGCCGGATTCCTCGACAATCAGCATGGAGCTGGGCAATCCGCATGGAGCCAGCTTCCTGGCTAACCAGGAAGCTGGGCAGTGAGTCATTACCCACCCTGTTTCTGATTGGCTGGAAGCCGGCTCCATGTTACCTCATGGCACTGCCAGTCAGAGAAAATCTTCCTCTGACTGGAGGTTCCGGTATTGGGGGTAGGTATCGGAGCATCCCTACGGGCAGGCAAAGTAGTTATAGCAGGGGTGGGCAAACTCCGGCCCTCCAGCTGTTGTGGAATTATAAGTCTCATGAGGCATCGCAAGATCCTCACAGCTACAAGCATGACTCCCAGAGGGCCAGAGTTTGCCCACCACTGAGTTATATAGATTGCTTCATTAAAGCGACACTAATCTCAGGAGTTAAATCTTAAAAATACATTCATGTACCTTAACTATTAACCAAAATGTAGCTTATTTGTGTATCACGTTGCTGTAGATCCTCAAATCATCTCTGAATTGGTGCTAACACTGTTCTTCCTTCTGGAGGAGGGCTACTTTGTTCGCCATGGTCCTTATTTCTATTGTAAAGAAGTCACCACTCCAAGCTTGCTCCCGTGATGGACTACAATCTAACGTTTAGTTTACTAATATGTACTGAGATTGCAGTCCATTATAGAAGTGATCTTGGAGGGGTGTCTACTTTACAACACACACAGGGACCATGGGGAACAAAAGTAGCCACCCTCCAGAAGGAAGGACAGTGTCAGCAATTCAGAGATGATTTGACGATCTATAGGGATACACAAAAAAGTTAAATTTTTGTTAATGGTTAGGGTACTTCAATGCATTTTTAAGGTTTAACTCCAGAGTTTACTGTCACTTTCACAAGTTGAGGCATCCATTAAAGTATTATAACAGGAACAGGAACTGGAACTAATATTTACAGATTATAGAAAGTATTATACATGTAGCAATTGCAAATAGGGACATCATTCAGTTGATTCGGCGGTTCGTCCAAATCTGAAATAATGAATTTATTATATGCCCGAATATATGAAAACTACAGTACATTTGAGCAAACATAACTTTGTTTGCCGAACGTGCGGTTTATGCCAAGATATACACCAAGATGGCGGCGCCCGAACATACATATGACATCACCCTACGCCACGCACGTGCGGCGACATGTGAGGTCATGTGCTCTGCCTCCAAGATGGAGGCACGCATGCACAGAATGCACCGGCGGCCGATGTGGCTGCCGTGCGTTCTGCAGTTTCAATGTGCGGTTTCGGATTTGGAGGCTCTTTGCATCCGACTCTGAAACAGCATAAAAACGTATTCCCTTTTACAAAACAAGTGAAAATGTTTTTCATTTTCATTTGCTTCGTCCAAAACTAATTTTTTGGCCGTACACATGTCTAGTGTACATGGTTCTATTTTTTTTAGTTCAAACTGCGGGCTGAACAAAAAGATAGAAATGGATTCCTCTATCGACGCTTACAAGCATTGATGGACGAATCCACCACTGTTTGCAGCTGATCGAGGGATGTCCGGTGGAAGGGTTGTAAGAATTTTTGGCTGGTTCATCAGGAACCGGACAAAATTCAAATGTGTGTATTCTACTTAAGCTGATTGGAACATTTGGATTGTCCATGTTTCTTTTCTATTTTTTAACAGCACCATTTGCTGCAGCAAGGGTTAAAATACCCTGTGCTTGCAGCATACTAGAGAGCTGGACCACTGTTTAAGAGGATAGCAGTCCAGGCCTTCAGTGGTCTGAAGCTCCTTGGTCAATGCTTTAATCAGTAGCTGAAGCTACCCAGGGAGAGTGAGCATTGTTGATTAGAGCACACGGTAGATGGGTGTCTGGACTGCTGTGATCTGTGTTGAGCATCAATCTGGCAATTTTTCAATTGGGGTTTTGAAGGAGTTGTTCCTGTAAATCCTTTCCAGCTAATACCAGTTACAGTCTTCTCTCTACATTAAAATAAACAATTAAACACATTTTACCTGATAGCTAAACTATGTTCATCAAGTGACTGAATCCATGAAAACATAGCATACCCCAGTTGTATTTGGTAAGCAGCCTTAGGCTGGCAATCTGTCACTGCTTTTCACCACAGCAGAGGCAAGCCAGTCAATGTATGAAATATAATTAAATTGACACTAGGTATTGTTGACTAATGTGATAACTATAGATTATTCGTGATATGAGTTTTGACTTTAGTTAGCCATGAATGTGATATTGAATATTCTAGAACGGCCTCTGTCTGTCTGTATATTCCTTGCAAATCTAAAAAACCAATCCTTTGTATGTAATGTTTACTAATAATAACATGTATATGCCTTGGTACAGTCAGGATCCGCTGCATCTGTCTCTTTCTCTCCTGCACATGTAGAATTAGTCCAACAGCTGGCAAGAAATTCATTGCAGCTCTGCTATTCATATGTCCTTAATAATGGCATAGCTTTGAACTGAATGATGATTGATGTTGGCACTTTTTCTTGATTACTTTGGATAACATGAAAAATCTTCGTGAAGAGCATTCACAGAAACATATTTATACAAACAACCTTTAGTCCACTTGTATATTTTCAGAAAAATTACACCACAACTATAGTTCCATTAATGTGATGAGCTAAAATTATAGCTTTATACTGATTTGCCACATGACAAATGAACACAAACATTAATCTTGCATTGATGGGAGAATAGTAGTGGTAATTAAATGGCCAAACAGAACATTCAGGGAGTCATTGCTTATGATCTGGTGTTAACTAGTAGGTATGAGCTAATCGATTTTGACAAAATTGATTTAGCTACAAAATTACCAATTTTGCTATTCACAGAAACGTATTTTTTACTCACTATGCTTCTTATGCTTGAAAAATATTTTTTTCCATATTTTTTTAGGGGCTGTGTGCTTTTTTTAGGGTGTATTGCAGTTGTTCAGTTAATTCAGTAGCTATTTAAAACCCATTGCACTCAACACCAACACAAAAAGTCCTAAGTTTGCTATTTCTATTGATTCCACAGCGTTTAACCATAATGGTGAAAATTTGCTGAAATCTCCCAGTTTTCAACAATTAATTTTGCTTATCCCAACAGAGGGCTGCTGTAACTGTACAGTATGGCAAGGTCTAAAAGTTGTTCTCAGCATCCTTGCTAAGCAGCCACAAAGAATATCAGGGATAGGTGGATAGATTGTCTGCAAATAGGTAGGTACGGCTAGGTAAGACTTTTCCTATTAGTACACATGTGTTTGAGTTGTGTGCTTTTCCAAGCCCGGTATATCCTGGCTAAAAAAGTTCTACAAATGAGGTATATGCCCCAATGTGATGCCTTCCAAAATATGCATGCAGCAGTCAACATACTTGATGTCAGATTGGAAATTTCAAAAGACCAAAAACACCTGTAACCTGTAATTCATCAAAAATGAAGGCAGGTAAAGACTTCTGTTATATAGCCAAAATCTATATGGACAAGAAGTTCTGGAAGTGCTAGGAGGTTCAATCTTGGGATTTACTTTGCATTTTAATTTCAGAACTTTTTAAATGCTACACTTTTCTAAATATTTTGTAGTAAGATTCTGGTCATTTGCAAACATCTCTCTCATTTTCAAGGCAAAAGAAGCCTGGCAGCATACTAGGTGGTTGGAAAGCTAGAGCTTTATTAGAGCTCATCCATTCCACAAATGTCCCAGCCAAGGTCCACCATCTTTGACACGTTTGACATGTTTCACTCAGTCACAGGCTTAGTCCTAGAGACTTTTCTATGACTAAGCCCGTGACGGTGTGACACACTTGAGAGAGGTATGGACCACGGGTGGAATATTTGTGGCATGGACAAGTTGTAATAAAGGTAGTTTTCCAACAGCATTACCTGGTGTGCAGCCAGACTTAATTTGCCTTGGACTGTGATTATAATGAGCGGGGACGTGCTCTGCCAGTGGGCACATGGGTGTATCCTGATCTAGCCATGAGGAAATGGAGTACATACCCTATTCCTACATTTCTCTCATTTTGGTGTGCTTCTACTTCTGCTTTGTTCGAAAGTTCTATAGTAAACCTACAATGTATTGCTGCAGTAACTGCTAAGTGTAGTTGACAGCCTGCAAAAAAAAAGAAAAACCTCTAGGGAATGAAAATGTAGTTGTGCATAATTTTTATGGTCCCCAAATTTTCATGCACAGAAAATATTATGGACCGATGACAGCTGCAGAGATTTTTACAAGCTGAAAATCAGATTATGAATCCAACTTCTTGAAACAACACCATGGTGTATAATACATCACATATTCACACATCACCTTAGAATTGTGATAGCAGCTTTCTGCCCTGACATTCAATCAGAGGGGAAACACATTAGGTTAGGTTAGGTTAGGTAAGGTTAGTAAAGGATGTAAAATTGTCAGTCTGCACATACCTCCACCTATTAGTAAAATCTTAAGCATGATGGTTTTTTTCTTGTCTCTCTCTCTGGCGTGTATGGCCTTTTATTAATTACTGGGCAAGACATCTCCTCCAGTGGGCTTGAGGAGTAGAACTGATGGCTTGAAACAGTTGCCCATTTTTACAGGATTTAATAAAAGGAGCACTATGTGAAGTATTGGTTGGCCATTCTGTTGCCCATCCATAAAGAAAGGTAGAGCTGCGATCAGACTTTAAAGAAGAAGTCTCACTTTGTATTATTTTTACCAGCTCAGTCACCTAAGACTGAGTAGAAGCTGAGATCCAGACGGTGACAGCACCCCTTCCCCCATTCCCAACCACGCTCTGCAAAGGAGGCAGACTCTTGATTTACAGCACTTATGTCACTGTTTCTGCACTTTCCAGACACAAAATAAGACTTCCCTTACAGTTCTAGTGCCTGTTCTGATTCCAGTGAAAGATTGCCCCCTCCCTCTGCAATCCTGTGATGTTGCTTGTGTTGGGAAAATGCATGGGCTGTGAGATAAGAGCTGTCAATCAAGAGGCCAGGAGTAGGTGGGGGGGAGGGGTGGCGTGCTGTTACTGCATTGATCTCAGGTTCTACTGCACACAGAAGCGTGGGATAGAAAAGCAACATATACTGTGTGAGTTTGGTTACTGAGCTGTGAAAAATAATACAAGGTGAAACTTCTTTAAAGCCCATTTCTAGCTTTTTCTTTTTAAAAAAAAAAGTGCCAATGTCTTTTTAAAAATAACAAAAGAAACAGATTTTGCTGTAATACTCTTGCTTTGTCAACTGCAAAATCACCACTATAAACTCCAGACGTAGTTTTCTTCTCGGTAGGTTGACACTCAGAGTCATATAACACACCTCCTGGGCTCACAGAAAAGAGGGAAGAGAACCCCACATGACATGTAAACACACTGAAGACACCTGCCAAAAACATATGTATACAGAGATTTTTTTTTTTTTTATAGGTAGGGGGGTTGACCGGGGGGCTGATTAGAGGTATTATTGTGGAATTATCATATTTAACTGTAAATCTGCACAGTCATAAACCTTTTAAAAGTCACCTGGGCTACAATTGGCTTTAATTGTAAAACCTGGCACTGAACTTTTAGGAAGAAAAAATTGCCCATGTGCAATAAAATTATGGAGATGAAACCAGCTATAAAGTAATTTTCTGTAATTAATTGAGAGATCAAAAAGGCAAATGAATCCATTAACAAGAAAACCAACCTGACAGCTTCATTAGACTATTGTAACCCTCAGCTAAACTGTCCACATGTGACCTGAGACAATTACATTTTTCCATGGCATAACTGCAGGCTGCATTGCCTGTCCTATTTTTCTAAATTTAGATATATAGGCATAGTAGCAATGAACTGTTCAATGAGTGTAATGTGCTCATTAGTAAAACTATAAAAACATTAACATATCTTTGAAGCAATAATTATAAGAACAATATGAAGCCAGGGCAGAATATCCTGCAACTCATTTATGATACTTAATTAATTGTATGCAGAATAAATGAATTGCATTTTCTACAAGATGGAATAGTATGTTCATTTCCTTGCAGAGATTCCACCTATGTTGGATTCACTGATTACTGAACCGGCAATGTTGAATATGATTGGTGACTCTACTGTACCTGGTGCTGGTCTGGATCAGGAGATACACTCACAGGCTGGAATATTATACAGCCATTGTAGTGACTCCTTCCTTATTACTTTACAGTCACCAAAAAACCCTAAATTTCAAAGAAAGGACTCAATTCATCTTCTTTTAGAGGGCATTTAGCATTGCCACATAAAGCAAAATAACATTTTAAGATTTACCATTGTTGGCTAGCTTACTTCCTTTCATGAGCATTGCTTCGACTGTGGAAGATATGGGAAACATTTGGGTTGATTTATCAAAGGGAAATTGGCTGTTAACTTTGCAGGTAATTTTTCACTTTGCAGGGGAATTTTCCTTTAGCTTAGTGAAGTGAACGTGGTGAGAGTTCCATTTGCAGAGAATATAATTTTCAATCTTTCCCTCTCTACTAGCATCTTTCCCTCCACTCTAAAGCATGTGCTGGTCACCCCAATACCCAAAAAATCCTCACTGGATCCAACCAACCTTAATAATATCAGACCTATCTCCTTACTCATAACAACCTTTTGGACCCCTTACAGTACGGCTTTCGCCCCATACACTCCACTGAAACTGCCCTCCTAAAACTCACTAATGACTTACTAACTGCTAAAAACATTGGCCACTACTCCTTACTCTTACTATTAGACCTTTCTGCTGCTTTTGACACTGTTGACCACCCGCTCCTCCTCAAAAAACTCCACTCGCTTGGCCTACAAGACTCTGCTCTCTCATGGTTCTCCTCCTACCTATCTAAGCACTCCTTTAGTGTCACCTACAAATCTAACTCCTCCCCTCCTCTTTCTGTAGGGGTCCCCAAGGCTCTGTCCTTGGACCCCTTCTTTTTTCTATCTACAACACCTCTCTTGGTCAATTAATAACCTCACATGGCTTCCAATACCCTATCTATACCGATGACACTCTAATACAGTGTTTCTTAACCCCTTCATGACTGAGGCCCTTTTTTCCATTGGCGACGTACACTGTACGTCGTCAGTCACGAAGGGGTTAAAGTCTGGGTTGTGACCCCATATGGGGTCCCACAAGTGAACAGGGGGGTCGCGATCTGAGTCCCCGGCCAGGACCGCCGTCAGGGGGGTACAGCCGGTACTTGTGTGATTTTTTCTTATTTTCGTTTAATGTGCAGTGTAGTGTAGTTTTTAAGGTCGCATACCCCCCTCCCCCCCCTGTGCACTTGGTACCTTCCTGAGCACGTGCATGCAGGAAGGTTTTTATTTTATTTATTTTTTTACATTGACGGAGCTTCCTTTAACCCAGCAGAAGTGAACACAGCTGCTGTAGGTAAAGATAAGGAGGGAGAGGGGCCTTA
>NW_017306292.1:2194667-2200939 GCF_000935625.1 Nanorana parkeri | reverse complement strand
AACACCGACCGACGTTGAGGGAAAGAGGGGAGAGACACCGTCCGATGCTGGGGTCCCCTAAAAATTTCCTTGGCCAAAAAGGGGTCACGAGTGGAGAAAGTTTAAGAAGGCCTGCTCTAATATATCTTTCTACTCCACAACTCCCCCCCACAGTGTCCTTCCGTGTCACTAATCTACTAACTGACATATCCGTCTGGATGTCGCAACACTTCTTAAAACTCAATCTTTCAAAAGCTGAGCTCATTATATTTCCTCCCGCCCGTGCAGCTTCCCCCCAACTTTTCCCTTGAGATTACTAACACAACTATCCATCCCTTCCCCATGCCAAGGTGCTAGGTGTCATCCTGGACTCAGACCTCACCTTTCTTCCCCACATCCAATCACTATCCAAATCCTGCCGCCTTCACCTTCATAACATCTCTAAAATACGCCCCTTCCTCACCAATGAAACCACTAAGCTCATCCACTCACTTGTTATATCTCATCTTCACTATTGCAACTCCCTTTCCATTGGCCTACCTCTTCACAGGCTATCCCGCAAGTCTATCATGAATGCAGCTGCTGGACCCATCTACCTAACCAACCGCTCAGTGTCTGCAACCCCCCTCTGCCAATCCCAGCACTGGCTTCCACTCACCCAAAGGATAAAACTCTAAATATTAACAACAACTTACAAAGCAATCCACAACTCTGCCCCCGGCTATATCTCAAACCTTGTCTCAAACTATTACCCTAACCGTCCCCTCCGCTTTTCCAAAGACCTCCTGCTTTCCAGCTCCCTCGTCAACTCCTCCCATGCTCGCCTCCAGGACTTCTCTAGAGTCTCTTCCATCCTATGGAACTCTTTACCCCAACCTGTCTGCCTATCTCCCTATCCCACCTCTAACTAACCACTGAACCATCACGTTCTCAAAAAGTCAAAGCTACCTCCTCATGTACCACTTGCCGCTACCTTTTAGATTGTAAGCCCTCATGGGCAGGGCTCTCCTTACCATCTTGTCTTAAATTGTATTGTAATTGTAATGTCTTCTTTATATTGTAAAGCGCTGCACAAATTGTTGGCGCTATATAAATCCTGTATAATAATAATATCCAATGATGTGCAAGGAAAATAAAAAAACAGTGTTTTGCTTGCACATGATTGGATGATGGAAGTCGGCAGAGCTTTGCCTCATACACTTAGCCAAGGTTAGATTCCCTTGCAAAGAGAAAAATGCCTTGCAAAGTGAATATCATATCTGCTTTTAATAAATAAACCCCATTAAGTAAAGTAATTTGATGATACAATACATGCTTTGATTAGGAGTATGTTATGTACAATACAACACATTCAGTACACTGGTTACATCTATGTAATGTACATGGCATTCGGCTCGGCTGTTCTGCTCGGTCCCTCAGAGAGACCGAGCAGAACAGAAAAATAGTTGAAAAAGTTGAAAAAGTAAATAGAAAATGATTGTGCAGAGCTAGCAGTGACAGCCAGGGAGAGTTAGCTGTTTGGAGATCAGTGTCCCTGGTTAGCAGGTAACCAGGGACGCTGATCTCTCTGCAAGTGGCCGGAGCCAGCTGTAAGATCACGGCTGGCTCCGCCCAGCTGTCAGAAGCAGTTGTCGGCCGGCCAATGGCCGGCCGCTTGGCCAGCTTCGGCTTTAAGCACGGCTCAGCCAAGCTGATGCATATGCGTTCGGCTCGGCCACGTTCGGGGGCTGTACGGGCTATAGTGAACCGAAGGGGTCCTGGGGCTGAAACTAGCCGAAGGATCGGCCGAAGCTACGGCTAGATCCTTCGGCAGCTTTGTGAATAGACCCCATAGTGTATACAATGCAGGGGTCAGGGCTATGTAGTATGTAGAATGTATTGTGAGTCACCTAGCACTGCCACACATCACATTTCTCTACTTTCACTATAAACAATATCTTCCTTCCAGTAGAGCAAAGCAACTCTGTTTAAACATACGCAAGTTAATATTAAGCATAGTGGTAATTTCTCAGTTGGCTTCCTACACTCTTGCAGGACTGACAACTCATTCATCTGCCCCCTTGTAGAGAAAGACACAGCATGAGAATAGAAAGGTATGGGGTAAAAAAAGCTGTTTTGGCCATTAAAAATTATATTGATGGAGGGAGCCTTGTAGCATCAATATAAATGGTCTAAAATAAATAAATGTACCATGAGTCTATATATCAATATGTGATAGAATACCCTCCATACTCCTATGTCACCTTCTTTCCATATACATATCTGATTAGGACATAAAATGAATTAACCTTTATGGTTGGTACTGAATTAATTAATTTGATGGTAGTAAATAATATTTTTCTTTTGTACTTAATTTGATAACTCACTAAGCCTTATGAATTATTTAAAACTCCAGAATCTGTGGGTATACATTTCTAAAACATTCCCCCACTATACCAGAATCTTTTTATTTTATATAAAGTGATCTTCTGCACTCTTTCCTAACTTTATCAAGCTAAGGCTAATAGGAGGAGATTAGTAATTAAATCAGGACTTCTGAATTATAGAGGCGTGTCTATGACAGCCAGGACTGTGCAGGACATTATGGAACCCAGAAAAAGAGCAGCAGCCATGAAAACAGGCTACATTAATGAGACATAAAGCTGCAAGAAGAAGTTTAACAATATGCACCCTGAAAACTTTGGACGTGTGTAGTAAGCCCTGCTCTTCTGTCTTGCCTCAGATCAATGGCCGCACTTACTGGCAAAATGACAGCCAGGACTTGTGCATTACTGGAGCAGCTCTTGCTTCCACTGTTGACACTCCCAGAACCATGTTTGCAGTGTCAATAGGAATTTTTAATGTATCAATGTGGTTACTGATAAATATGGTGGCTCATTCATAGCAGATTAAAGGGTGGCCTGCATATGATGGCATTTGCTGCCATATAATGTTATCTTTCTCAATTTTGCAAGTTAAAAATTAATTAAACTTTTTTAACCCATATTTTTTTTGTTCCCTATTTTTTAACAAAACATTTTAAAACATATCCAAAATTAGAAAAAAAAGCTTTATAAATAACTTTGTCATGCTTTGTAATACAAATATAACAGTCCAGGCACTTAAAAAATTCACTTTATAGGCTGTGTAGCAACATAATGCTTGAAATGGCGAGCAATCGTTGGTCAGTGTGGCCATGGGGACTGTGCTGACCAATGAGATTCGTCATTCCGGAAGAACGAAGACTGAGAAGAGATGCTCCATGGTCAGAATGTTTATGTGGCCACGCTAAAAAGTGACTGCATGCTATCACAAGCATTATGTTGCTAATCTGCTCCCAGGGCTGCACAGTGGATTTTATAAGTTCCTGGACTGATACACCAGCTGGCATAGGTGGTGGGAGATGGTGACTATGGTAGCTACGTGCAGCAGGGACTGGGGGGTGAATAGGGAGAGTGTTGTCAGCTAGTTCACGTTTTAATTTTTTGTGAAAGGTGAACTTATTCTTAAAGGTATCGCCGAATCAATAGACCAATAACTCAAATTAAAAAAAAATGCTCTAGTCTATAAGGGGTATACAGGGGCCATCAGTGCACAAGGTAAATAAATGAAGATAGTATTAAACTCTCTATCTTTTTTTCAATATTGATTTCAGATCAAACAAACATACAGTGCCCAGCAAAATATTTATTTTTATTTGTTCACAAACACTTACAGTCATCATGTTTCTAAACAGTTGGCTTCAGCTCTCTCAGCTTTGCTTCCCTGAGCTTCCTGTCTATTACAAGAGCAAGAGGAACAGAGATGTATTCAGCAGATGTCCATCTACTACAGTGGTTCTCAGCCTTTCTAGGGCCAGGACCCCTTGGTAACATTTGCCAAGTTGTGATGACCCCCCACGGTAAAATTAATATTTTTATTATAATAATTATTATTAGGGATGCATTATCGGTACCGAATACCGATACCGGTTCTGTGTGCCCCGATTATCAAGAAACCGCCGCCAGGCAGACTAATTACAAGTGATGTCGACAGCTGTACAGCTACTGATATCCCTTGACCGGCTCTCCCTCTGCACAATTAGTCCTGATTGCCCGAAGCAGGGCTAAATGTAGAAAAAAACACTCGTCTGCTGTCAGCTCCTCCCCGGCCGTGGCTGCTGCAGCAACATCTGGCGGCCGGCGGGAGAACTGACACTGCTGCGCTAGAAGGAGGCTAAGGAGCCTCTCACCTAGTGCAGCAGAAGACACGCGGCAACCCACTCAGCAGGGGATAGCGACCCACTTTTGGGTCAACGACACACAGGTTGAGAACTGCTACTAGCTTGAAGAGTGAAGGAGGGAGGAAGGAGGAGCAAGGAACTGAGAAGTGGATTTCCTTGCTGTGCCTGGATATTTGTGGAGGCATGCACAGCTTACTAGCACACACAAATGTGGCTCCATAGGACCCTGCAACGGAAAGAAGCCACCCTAAAAAGTATATTAAGGCCTAGAGCTGTCTCTGCAGGAAACAAACTTTAAACATCCAGGAGCAGAATCTAAGTGATTCAATCAGCATTTGAAATAGCTTAACATTTTTTGACTTTAATATCACTTTAACTTATGACAGGGATTGTTCTATCTCTTTTAAATTCTTTATATGCATTATGTTTACCCTAGTGAGGCACTCCTTGACTTGTGACCAGAAGGCCTTATTAAATACTCGTTTATTTTGATCCACGATTTCACTGTTGCAAAACGATTTCTTGCAAAACATGGCTATGTGACTCCTTACACCTTGCTGAGGTTAAATCTACACTTCACTGGACCTTTTCCAATGAGAAGCTTTCGGCCAAATTGCTTGACACCATGCCAAAGTATAAAAATGTGCAAGATCCATGGATCGCTTGCTACTTACCTCATGATTTTAAACATTAGTAACTAGATATTTAGGCCAGCTGGCTGTCTACTACGTTGGTGTGGCCCTCATCCCCGGAGCACCCAACACTCCACCCCTCTTCCTCTATCTTCTTCCTACTTTCTTGGTACTTGGTACTTCCTCCCGAACCCTTTCCCCTCTTCTTTTCTTTTCTGTATTGCTGATATTTGCTGGGTGCTACCTTCTAACTCCTGTTTTATGCAGTGGCAATCTATGTGCACATGCTTTGATTTTTGTTTGCATATGGAACTTTTGTACACCCACACTTTATCTGTGTATTTGCGCTTTTTGTACGCTATTGGTTGTGTCTGAATTTTTCAACATTTGTAAACCCAATAACACATTGAACGAGAAAAAAACAGTCCATTCACATACATAGGTGTAGAATCAGTATGTTACCTCATAAAATAGATATTACATTATTGATAGACTCTAGTTTTAATGGCCATCAGGAATATTTTCTTATGAACTATATTTTTTTTTCTCCACCTCAATTGGCTTCTTTCCCTGCTCTTCTCTGAAGACACCACTAGAATTATTGCCAGTATGATGGTGATAGGCTATAAGTGATAACTTGAGAAATAATCTCAGTAAATTTATTTACATACAAACAAACTGAAAAAAAATCTAATATAGTCAACAAAAAACATAATCCCACTGTAATAAGTAGCAAATAATGCAGGGTTATTAAAATGTCATAAATGTGTTAATGCTTTAGAGGAATTATTCATTTGTGTTGTTTATCATTGTAAAATGAATAGCACTACAAATTCAGTTAGAACTTTTTTTTTCATCTGCCTTCATGATATTTGTGAAGCAAAACACATAGACATTTTAACACTTGCTTTGCATTTGCTTTTAACTGACTATCAAAGTCTAAGCATTACTATCTCTACTTCATCAGATCTTGCATGTTTCCAGAATTCCCTAAATTATTTTATTTTACAGGTAGGCAACTGTATGCCCCAATTTCGTGTGTTTAGAACTCGTTTTAAAGCACAGCAGTGCCACCTGGTGAACTTTTATTGCAATTCCCACAAGGTATTCAGCTTCAATGGCACAGCGGATCTCGGGACCGGCAACGGCAGGGACAGCTTCTGATACAAGAGATCGAGCGTCTCTAGAGACGCTCGATCGCTTGACTGTAACACCCCATTCACACCTAGGCGTATTGTAATATGCGCGTCTGTCGCGTGGTTTTTTTACCATGATTCGCGGTAAAAAGTTGCGCGACCGTCGCGCGATTCCAAAGGCTACTTGGCTGTATCCCAATGGAAAACGCCCAACAAAAAGGCCCAAAGTAGTCCCGGGACCTTTTCAGGCGTGGGCCGTTTTGTAGGGCGTTAGGGACGGGCGGAAATACGCCTAGGTGGGAACGAGGGCATTGACTACAATGC
>NW_017306292.1:2184406-2194557 GCF_000935625.1 Nanorana parkeri | reverse complement strand
ATATATACATATATATGTATATGTATGTATATATATTTTTTTTATTTTATTTTATTTTAAGAAAAACTGTTATAGGAGAACTATGTAAACTGTTGTTGCTGACCTTCTTCTTAAGTGACAGTTTCCTGAATATCATGCTGATCTTCTTGCTTTATAAATATTGGACAAGTATGCAGATCCGGAGATTTGGTTTCTCTTGTCCTTACGTACCTTCCTAACTCTTTTCTGTCACCCTGAGTCTTTGCTGCAGTCCAATCAAAGATCCTTCGCAGATACCCCAGCGATAACCTATGATTGGTATTTGCACTCTGTTAGATTCTTCTAAAAACTGCCATTACAAGGCTTTATGTTAATATTAAAGAATGTTTTGCTTGTTTTATTTAACACAAGGATACCTGTTTTCTATTTTCTATTTTCTACATGTGTAGTTTAACATTATTGCAACAGTTTATTTATGACCATCTGTATTATACAAGAAACTTGCCTGTACTGAGTTACATTATTGCAGTACAGATCAGTAGTATACAATTAAGAGTTCTATCTGTGAAATTCTTGTTGTGTTTCTTCCCCTCCACTAATGATAATTACAACATATGCAGTTTGACTAAGCCACGTAATGAAACCACAAAAGCATTCAGTGGGAAAGGTGCTACATTATTTATACCACAGAGGAATTCGTAGTGCTTGGCTTGCAAAAAAATTAATTATTTAAGAATCAGGCTAAAGCAGGTTGCCACAGATGAAACTGGAAAACAAAAAACATACTAAGCAAACTGTACTGGTATGTAGAGTACTACATGAACATTATATGTGCTGTCGCTGCTGCTGTGCATCCTTGATCTCATTTTTTACCTAAATTCATAAAGATTTTTCCCATGCCTCCTTTGCATTATGACAGAAAATATTTGATAGCTTTATATATTTTATTCTAGCCTTACGGCGGCAGCATGTATAGTACATAACTATCTGTTCAAAGACATTTTAGTTTACTGGAAACGTTATTATTATTATTTCGATGATGATTATTGATAATAATAATAATGATGATGATGACGGTGTAATGTAATTTCTGACAAACAACATATATGACCTAGCAGTGTTTCTCAACCTTTTTTAAGTCACAGCACCCTTTAAAAGTATGCAAAATCTTGAGGCACCCCAGTCTAAAATGTCATAGATTTTAAGGGGGACCCCACTCAAAAACATCCAAAAAACGTGGGTATCCCCCCTTCACATCGAATTAAGATTTCACTCTTCACAGTTATCCTTTGCATCAGTAGCCACCCTTCACGCGAGTCTTCATTCCCCCTTCACATCACAGTGCCACTACTATAACATTTTGAGGCACCCCTGAGGAGGCCAGGAGGCACACCAGTGTGCCAAGGCACCCAGTTTGAGAAAGGCTGATCTAGCAATGCATTTGTTTTAAGTACTAAACAAATCATGAAAAATGACTAGATTGTCTATGATGCTGGAAAGTAATTGCAACTGAAAAGTTGTTTCCTTTTCTCCAAGACTGGACACTGATCAAATTGCCATAGTAGGAGATAAAAGCTGAACCAATTTTGGGCATATTTCTGTAAATATAAAAAACAACAGATAAGGTGGGTTTTATTTTAGCAGTTTTCATGTACTTAGTACTTTGCATGTGCATGTATGAAACATTGTGGCATCCCACAAGCAAACTTGCTCTGTCCATAGTGTTGATGATAATGGATATTTCCCATTATTCCATTCTTACATTAGTGGCTACATGACCCTATATATTGCTGATATCACATAATTATATTAAAGTGGAACTTTACCCATATCTTTAAAATAACAACAAACACACCTTTAGGGGGTTACTCTCTAAAGAGCCGAAGGATCCAGCCGTAGCCTGTAGGGGCTATTCACCATAGCCCCTACAGCAGCCGAAGGCAGCCGAGGGGCTCAGGTGAGCCGAAGGCATATGCTTCTGCTCGGCTGAGCCGAAGTGACAGTCGAAGCGTGGAGAAAGGTCGGCCGACATCATGGCCGGCTCCGCCCAGCTGTTATTCATTGGCCGGGACCTGCTAGAAGACTCTGGCAGGTGCTGGCCAGTAGGAAACAGTTGGGCAGCCTAATTGTTTTTCTTTTGCCGGCATCTGTCAGATGCTTTTTTATGCGGCAGGAGTCCGTCGCGTACGGACGGGACGATGTGTCGCTTTTTAAAATTTTCTTTAAAATATATATTTTTTTAAATTTCCCTATTTTTTTCACATTTTTAAAATATTTTCCAACTTTTTTTTCATTCTTTTCACATGTTTTCTATTCTGCTTGGTACCTCAGAGGATCGGCTGAGTCCAACTCCTGCTGCACTTCGGCTGACAAAAGGCAGCCGATGTACGGCTGAAATCAGCCGTACAAGACTGAAGTGAATAGCCGAACAGCGTTCAGCTCACTTCACTTCAGCTGGGTTATTCACTCAGCTGCCTTTGGCAGCTTTGTGAATAACCCCCCTAGAAATGTTTAGTAATGGCAATCTACAAACAGATACTTCTAAATAATTGCCGGCTTTGTATTCTTTGCATATCTTATTTCTCTTTTCTTTCCCAGTCTTCTTACAGCGGATATGTTAACTATTGAACTCTGGCGCATGTGACTAGACATGTGGCTAGGACATGTGACCATGCACATCATCTCAGGGGAGGAAGATGCCTTTCCTGAGATCTCATAAGATTACAGATGAGATTTCCCAGCAATGGTTTGCTGATGTAACCTTCCCCAGATGCCACGCTTCAGCAGTTCATTTCTGCTTGTTATCTCAATGCACATGTGTTAACTGACTCTCAATCATAGGGCTATTCACAACAGGGAGAAGAGTTTAGAGAAGGCAGGAGAAGAGAACAATCTTGGACAACATAGTTGAAATGCCTCACCGAGAACGGGCTCCACTATTTGTCACTGCTGGAAAGTGAGCTAAATTAGAGACTTTTTCCAAATCAGCTATGTTGGCCTAGTTTGTTCACTTCTCCTGCCTTCCCCAAACTCTTCACCCTTCTGTGATTTAACCCTGTTAAATTCTAGTTACGGCACTGCCTTTAACAGTTTAACAATTTTACTACTAAATTGCAGTACTGTGAGTTTGAATTGTCCCTGATAAGTTGGAGGTGTCTACATATGAAATATATTCTTATATTGGGGAGATTGTTGGATGTAAAGTAATAACAATAAATAAAAAAGCAGTTTCGATAAGGCAGTGAAACATTACACTTGGAAACTAAATCAGATTTGTATTTGACCAAAGTCAGTTTACTAAATAATCCTGAAGAAGGTTTCATGGATGAAAGTGCAAGAAAGAGAAAGGAAGAATATGGCTGGCTGCTGTTCTCATATTTCTTCTTCCAGAGTTCAAACTTCTATTGTTTATTCCAGTTCTTGAAACAGTATATGGTACCTCATATTATGGTCAAATAAGTTGTAGTGGGACTGTACATATTATATAAAGTATGAACATCAGTCCATAAGAAGCATCAAAGTCTGAAGGTGAGAAAATATTCAAGAATTCTGCATTATAAGGAAATGTCATAAATACCATGCTTGCCTACAAAAAGCAGGAATGAAAATGTAAATGTGTATTATGTACTGTATATCCACATTTGTCCTGAGTTGTATTAATGTTTATTATGGAAATACCCAGTACATTATTAACATTGAATTGGAAAGAGCAGTCACAATATTTACAGTTTGATTTTATTTTTTAAATTACTTCTGCCTTGCCAAGACACCTCTGTACACTATTGTACAAACCAATGGAGCTAAAGGGATTGCCAAGAGGAGACACAAGACTATCTGAAGCTCCAGTAAAATTCTTCCATTTTCTCCTTCCCTGCTTGTCTTTTCCTGGTGGACTTTACAGTGCAGTGGTATTTTTGCAAATACTGTAACATACCATTATTAATAATGCATTGAGTTTTTTGGGTGTTTTTTGTACCTTCTCTGTAATAATCATGGTTTAGTTGGCAAAAAAGGGGGAAACCTGTAGGAAAGGTCTTTCATGTATGCCTAGGAAAGCTGTTTCTAACAATATAAACTTTTTTAGTCTAACATTTTCTTTTCTTTTATTCAATATGAACACTTTTTTACCGCCCTTAAATAGAACAAGCAATCGAGGATGAATGCTGTCATATATCATATATGTTGTTTTTTTTTAACCTTTCTATATATTAGAACTGCATCTTACTATAAAATAAAATTAAAAAGAGTATGTAGAAATTCATTTTTATTGATGCAAATGTCACCTTATAAAATGTGCAAGAAATGATCAATTGCAAAATGAGGCTTTACAAAGAAGCTTTGCTTATCTTATACGGCACAGCTTTTACAGCGCTGTAGGCCATTCTCATTGCAGGCCGTGCACTTTAAAGCTTTAAAAGAGTCCGTGAAGCAGTTTCGAAACACTGACATCTTGCTTCCATGGCACACTAGACAAGGAACAAAGCCAAAACCCCCACAGGAGGCACATGCATGGGGGTGCTGAACTCGCTGCAGAAAAAACAAAAAAATACACATTATTAAATTATGGTTCAAGCTGTCAGGCTGGTTGTAGAAACATTTTGAACTGGACAACCCCCCCTTTTTTTAAGGAAGATAGAGATATTAAATGGAAGATGTGGCCTTATGAATGCTACAGCAGCACTTATGATCCTCATATGGCTGCTTCCATATTCCCCACACACACTCACACACACAATATGGATGTCCATATCTGCCTTATTGGCCATCAATAATGACCATATCTGCTACAGACTGACCACATTTCATGTTTTTGGTCAGCTGTCTTTAGTGGATCACTTGTGTATACAGTACACAGTCTTCAACTTACAAGAGCTCTAATACACTAGAGACTCCAGAATTTGCTATAAGAGCAACCAAAAATTGTAGCTGTTTTCCTGAGTCTTACTCTAGGCTTTTTAATAAAGGAAAATGATCTACAACAGAGGTCACATACAGCCACAGTACATCCAATAATACCACAATATATCACAATTATGATTAGGTACAGGAGCCTGTATTGCCATTCACATTCATTTCTATCTGCCATTGATAGACAACCAAAAGTAGAAGAGTCCCAGCAATTTACATCAGCACAGTAGCCACATATCTATAAAAAATAAATCAAGGCAACTGGACTTGCTGTATTTTTTTTCTTGGAGATTTTTCACTGGTCATCCGACTAGCTTTCTCAATTCAGAATGACTTATAAAAAAACTTTCTGGGTGTAAATATGGTGAATGTTGCTCCAATCAACATAATCTTCCTATCATAACCAGCATAGGGCCAGAGACCTAATGGAGGTAAGGTGTTGATTGCATTTGCATGATTGGAGCTAGCAGGTACTATTAAGCGACCCAGAGAGATGTTAAAACAGGATTGTATGTGGCAGACAAAAGATTTCTCCCCCCCCCCCCCCATCCCCACCTCTATTCAAGCTTGGCTTCTCCATTTTGAACATAAATGGAGGAGTCATTTTGAATTGAGAAAGCTAGTCGGACGACAAGTGAAACATCTTCAAGAAAAAAAAAATACAGAGATTCCAGTTACCTTGTTTTTTTTTTTTAGAGCTATACCATGACCTGGATGAATGGATGAATGACAACCTTCATAGATAGACAGTGGCCAAAGGTGGAGCCCCCAGTATAGTCCAATCTTTTAGCTTGTTTCAGAAACCTATTTTGTGAATCAGACTTTACAATGTACTCTGCAGTTGTTTAGTGGATTTTTCTGCTAAACAGCTGCATATTTCCCTTCTGAAAACACCACTTGCTCTTGAAGGCAATCTGTGAACCAGCAGAATTGCTCACATGGCATCTATCCAGTTGTTTAGAGTTAACATCTTAACAATTGTGGATGTGCCTCCATCAGTGTTAACGATTCTCTGAAGAGCAACTAGAATAAACAGTACTGCAGGACAGCAAGCCATTATGTAAACTTGTTGCACCTTTAGTGTTACGTAACCTGAAGTCAACATGCCATGAAAAACAAGTCATCAGATGACATGGATAATTCATAACCATGAATAACATAAGTTGTTAATGTTTATTTGAACTGAACACTACAAATGCTTTATGAGTGACTATTAAGTTGTAACCAGCTGAGTAATAAACGTTGATTGCTGCTTTTCAGAATGATCAATAAACAAAACTAGCAAGGGAAAAGCTATGAACATCTCAAAGCCATTTTTTTATTTGTATGGTGGTATCAAAAGATTCATACTCTTTTCTACAAAATGGAACCTGCAAATTAGTTAAATGGTTTATTTTCCTTCCACACCCCCTTCACTTAACATTGTACTATACTCTGGATTATTAAAATGACTTCCAAAATTATATCTACCACAGTACCACTAAGTCATTCTATCCAATTTAAATTTATGTACTGTGTGAACACTATAGATTATGTATGCCAAACATATTTTAAACATTCTTAAACATACCAGCCACTGTGCTCACACTTTATTACATGTACCATGTTTTTAACCTCTTCCAAAAAGTCTGTCCCCATATGTATAGGCCAGCAAATACAATGCCCGATCATTAGACAAATACAATACCTCTAATGTTTACTGATAATCACCAGTGCTATCTGCCGTGATGATATCACTGTTCCTGGATCTTTGTAGTTAAAGTCAGTAACAGTTTAATGTTTTGTTTTTTTATTATTATCAACATTGAAGTAGGGGGGACCTTTGACTAGATATAATAGAGAAAATATGGGAAATAAAGATACAAGCTTAAAGGGTCATTCTTCCCAAAGCATGCTATTCAGTTTTTGCTTGTACCTTCCTGTGAATTAAACTTAAAAATACATCTTTCTTCCAAGCTATTTTCTGTAAAGTACCAAGTCTCCTGCACCTCATGCAATGGAGATAAAGGAGATGAGAGAGGAAGACATGTTTTCAGTCCAAATCAGAAGAGCAGCCTATGGTAGCAACACTGTTACTGTAAATGAGATACAGTACATGTATTGGATGTTGTCTCAATAGGACAAAAAGTGTGTTTCTGGCAGGATCCCAAGGTGAAATAAAGGAAAATAAACCTTCAAATAAAAATCAACTGCAGTCACCATATCTGATAAGATAAGGCGCAATGTATAACATTTAACATTTAGTTTTTGGGTTTAGCTACATTCTACCCAGCTGTATATGGTAACCCCATGGTTATATGACACAGATACTCTACAGAGGCCTGTATGCATGTTTTGGAGAGGATGAACTGTCTTAGTCTTTACTGTAGGACAAAACCAGTCAGGTGTAAAACTTACAAATGGTATTGTCTTTTTGGCTGTGACCTTTACATACAGTATATTGTGGAATACTCCTTATTGTTATGCGGTATGGCCCCAATATTATTTTATAGGCATCTGGTCTTATATTGTGACTGTCTGATTACTAAAAGGAACAGGAATGCATCTCTGCCACCTCGATTTATTTTTTTACAATTGAAAAATTGAATAAAATGCCCCCACGCCCAAATATGTGAATTGATTAAAAAAAAAAACCTTGATCAATTCACATTTTGGGGATGGGGCATTTTTAGGATAAAATCTTACAATATATACTAGTACAAATTTTTGGCAGGCAAAGGAACAGAGGAGCATCATAATCCTTATCACATCTCCTGTGATCTGCTACTGACCACCCCATCCAGTCCTGACACCTGTCTATACAACTGGTAATTATTTTGGGGGGGCACTGTGGTGATCCTGGGCTACTTCTGGCAGGCAGTCAAAAACTGACAACCGCTTACCTTCCCACCTAACTTGCTGGATACCACCAGCACACTGTTTCTTTGGCCCCTTACTCCTGCTCCCTCTCTTTTACTTTCTATATTTCTGTCTATATTTATGCCAAATCAGTAAATGTGTATCTCCTTCACATACAGGTGAAACTCGAATAATTAGAATATCGTGCAAAGTTCATTTATTTCACTAATGCAACTTAAAAGGTGAAACTAATATATGAGATAGACTCATTACATGCAAAGCAAGATAATTCAAGCCGTGATTTGTCATAATTGTGATGATTATGGCTTACAGCTCATGAAAACCCCAAGAACCCCAAATCCACAACCTCAAAAAAGTAGATTATTATATGCAATCAATAAAACAAGGATTGTACATAGAACAATATCGGACCTCTGAAAAGTACAAGCATGCATATGTACTCAGTACTTGGTTTGGGCCCCTTTTGCAGCACTTACTGCAATTACTTTTGCACGATATTCTAATTATTCGAGTTTCACCTGTATATCAGTTTTCATGCAACGATCACTACAAAGAAGACTTTTGGAAGGATCATTCACCTCAATCTTCATTAAGAGATCTTGGAGTTCTCCCGATTCATTCATTGACAATATTTTTTCGGCACCCTGTAATGGAACAAAAAAACAATCAAACAATTTCTGTATTCTTACCAAAGTATGCTTTGCATGTAAGTGTGTGCAAAAAGCAATCTGGTCATCACAATATGTTTAGTCAAATATTGTTAATAATTGAAGCCCCCATACAAGAATTTCACTTACTACTAGTTATGCAGGTTGTAGGAATATAACTAAGCCAAGTATGGCCTTTGCTGATCATGTAAAATTAATGCTCAAAGGGAAATCTTAGCTTACACATGTTTGCAGAACCACTACACTGTAGTATACAGTATACTCAGGGCCATCTTTAATATTGATTGGACCCCGGGCAAACATTTTCTTGGGCCCCCCACCACGCCCCCCATGCAATATTGCCCGCTATATGCTGACAGAGCAGAGCAACGCTGCAGGTGGGATGGATCGAAAAAATATTGTCCAGATCCACCCCACCACCTGATTGACAGCTGACTCTACCTCTCTAGAGGTTGTGTCCGCCCCATCCATCCCTCCAGTCAGCGTTGGAGGATCAGAGAGGGGAGGGGGGGGGCATTCCTGCAGGGAGCCGTGACTGACAGTCACCGCTCTCTGCAGAGAGAGTGAGTGCAGGAACTGAGTGATCAGCGGAATGTGATCTCTCAGTTCTCGATGAAGAGAGCCAACCTGTGGCAGCTTCAGTAACTAGGGGGAAGAGCGCATTTCACTCTCCCCATAATTCTACAGGTGAAACTCGAATAATTATGGGGGACATAATAATAATGACAATGGGGGGACATAATAATAATGACACTTGGGGGGACATAATAATAATGACACTGGGGGGACATAATAATAATAATGACACTTGGGGGGACATAATAATAATAATGACACTTGGGTGGACATAATAATAATAATGACATTGGAGGGACATGCTCAGGTATCATTATTATTTTTATACAGCATTACATCATAGCCCAACAGTGCCACACCTAACCCGACCACCCCCCATCGCTCCCCCCCCAGATAGAAGCCCAACCCAACAGCCATGTGGACTCGCCGTGGACAGGGGAAGGATGAGACTGCAGCCATGTGCAATTAAACAAATGGGTGCAAGAGTTTACCATTGTACATTTTTCACCTGTATTCTAAACGCTCCCTGTTAGCACTCGAGGGCAGCCCCAGATGTGTACCAAATATTCCAGGGCCACTCTGCCCAGAATGCTTTCTCTGTCAATTGACAGGACTTTACTATGGTACAGGCTTTTTACTGCTCCACAAGTACCTTTCCAGGTTGGATAGCAAACAACCACCCTCTCTCCAGGCCTCATGGGTGGTATACTAACAAATCCCACCCCCTCTTAGAAGCCTTTGCATTGTCATTTGCAATTACCTTAAAGTAAACAACATTGCACTATATGCAAGATCATCATATCCCACCCACACACGCCTTGGATCGTGGGAGAATAAATTCAGTTCAGCAAATCATTCCTCATAGATGAGGTCCTCCACACCCCTATTAATTTAGCTGCCCTGATTTGAACTTTCTCCAGTTCTTATACAACCTTTCTGTGTACTGGTGCCCAAAACTGAACTGCAGTTTCAAGATGAGGTCTTACTAATTCTATATATCTTTTAATGCAAGAAAGTATCTTACACAATCTAGAAGCTGAAGATTGGCAATCTGTGATGTTATTAAGTCTATGATTTAAGAGAACACCCAGATAATTTTCCATCATTGACTTGCCCAGTTGAACTCTGCCTAGATTAAATGATGTATAAATGATTTTGTAG
>NW_017306292.1:2103253-2184383 GCF_000935625.1 Nanorana parkeri | reverse complement strand
ATATTAATTTGCTCAATCAAAAAGTGCATTAAGTTCACTTATAAGTCAAGACACATTTTGTAGGCACTTTAATCCACTACATAGCTTTGGGTCATCTGCAAACACAGAAATATAGTCATTGACCTCATTGTTGAGAAGTAAATTGCATGATTGTCTATACTGTAATCAAACATTCTAAGGCAGCTAATAATATACAGACATAAAGCACACATGTAATCCTATTTCATGTCCATTATGTTGAGTATTTCAGCTGTGATGTATCTCATACACTGATCTTGTTTTAAAGGTAGGTGGTGCTGTTTATCTGTGCAGGACCAGGGATAGACAGCAGAAGCTACTCAATCCAACTCATAATAATATACTTAAATGATCTACAGTGTTTGATTTACTTCGTCAATCTAAAATATAATATCATTTGAAAATATATCTGTAGCAGTCTCATGATTTGCTAGCTAAGGCTGCTTTCTTTCATATTACACCAGATCCAGATGACATTGTGAAATTCAGCAACAATTGCAAACATATTCATACTGGTATATCTCTGACTTTCAGATCTATATGAACAGCACACCATTTCCATTTGAGTGGGTAAATAAACCATTTGTATTTCATTATCTTAACTCAGGGGTGGCAAACTCAAATTCATCGGGGGCCGCATCAGCAGTATGGTTACCCTCAAAGGGCCGGTTGTATGGGGGCGCATACGTGCAAAAAATACGATTGCGCCCATTACGCCGCACATGTTACATATCGCCGCGAACGTCGCAGTGAGAGCAATAAGTCTAGGGCCATCAATCACCGATAACACTAAACTGATGAGCGGTAAAAGCTTTTAAAGTGTCGCCTATGGCCAATTTTGGGTATGGTAGTTTTCTGCGATTTCGCGGGTGCGCGCAATTTTAAAGCTTGACATGTTTGGTGTCTATTTACCCGACGTGACCCGATCTTTTATATTTTACCAAAAAACTGGGTAATAATAAATGTTTCCTAACATAATGTTAAAAAAACCTTTTTTTTTCTCAACATTTTCTGTAATCTTCCCTAATTATAGTAAAAAATAAAAACCCCCGTGGTGATTAAATACCATCAAAAGAAAGCTCTATCTGTCCCCAAAAAATGGTATAAAATTCATTTCAGTACAGCGTTGCATGACGGAATAAACGTCAGTCAAAGTACCGCAGCGCTGAACACTGAAAAATGGCCTGGCCAGGAAGGGGGTCTAAACACCTGGTCTTGAAGTGGTTAAGAAACACTCTATTTAAATAATAAAATACAAAACAGACATTAAGCAGTACACTGCATTTATAAAAAAAAAAGAATTTACTTACAGAACAAAGTTCTGAGCTCCTGCTCCTCATCCCTGCTCCTCATAGCAAGGCAAGGACAGCCTCCCACGTGTCTTTCCGGCAGAATCCGCCTGTGGCTTGCCAGGCTGCCAGTACATTGTCCAGATTTAAAGATGGCCGCCGCGCTGTCGCGGTGGCCATCTTAATGAGTCATTCATAGACTGCCAGTGACACTGTCACTGCTGTGCTGCCTGGCTGAGCTGACAGGTAAACTGTCAAGCGCCCGCACGGAGGGCCGCCGCGCCCGCGGGCGATTATTAAAGAGTTTTTTTTTGTACAGCCCGTACACCCCTAAGGCCGGCCCTGGCTGTGCGGGCCACATTACAAGGTCTGGCGGGCCGGATTAGGCCCGCGGGCCTTGTGTTTGCCACCCCTGTCTTAACTGGTTTTCAGTTGGTAAACATGTGTTGAAATGTTGATTTTCTATTTTTTTGTCATACTTAAAGACATGCATAAAAAGTGTTAAGAAACAGATGGTGAAACAAAGGGCAGGTTGCTGCCTCTTTAATAAGGGTTAGCATGCACAGTCATTTTATATACAGTAGGATTGTGATGCATTGTCCTTTCCATTCATTTGATACACTCACCATGAGTTTGATATGCGTTTACCATTGACTTATAATAACAGAAAAGCACAAAGGGATGTTAAAGGGACTCTGTGCATAGCAATACACACAACAAATTATGAGATAGCTTATCCTGAGACAAGTTGTGTGTTGCTATGAAGCATATAAACACAAACTTTTTCTCTTTGACTCTTTGGCTTCAGAGTTGTGGTTAGAGCTGGTAGTTACTACCTTGTCAAGAGTTTGACCACACTGTCTTTCAGCTTCTTATTAATATCAAGCAACAGAGCTCTACAGTTGTGTTGGCATAGTAGTAGGTTAATTAACAGTATTGCAAGTGTCTGGTCAGACAAGATACCTGACTCCCAAGCTAGTCAGAATAAATAACTAAATATTATAAGGGAACAAACACATCTTTAAAGTTGAACTCCAGATATAGAAATCTATATACAATTACAATGGTCCAGTTAGGCACACTGAAAGTATACTGTATATAAATTATCCCTGGGGATCCTGTAAAACACTGAAGTAGCCGCAGCTACTACAGTAACTTACTGAGGTCTTCTGGGTCCAGGAACAGCCGCTGAGCCGAGAAACTTCCCCTCTGCTTTTAAAGCACAGTGGGCCACTCAATCAGCACAATGGCCATTCAACTAATAGCTTGTATTTTTATGAATGAATAATAGGTGCTTTCTGCTTGGACGAAAGGCCTGGAAGGTCATTGTAAGACACTGTAGTAGCTGGAGCTACTACAATGTTTTACAGGATGTATAGTTAATATATAGTATATCCCCATGACAGGGTCTTTGGGATCCTAATATGTAATATATATATTGCATATATATTGCCAGTGCATGGCAATGCCACGATTTAGTATGGCAACTTGGGCACCCAGGACTCTCAGCCAAAGGGGCTGAGAGGGTCCAGAATGTGAACCATATTATAAGGAAGAGCCTGGCTTTTCAGGTTCTTCCAGGTGTTCCTAATTGTAGCTGGGATCTGGAGCTCTGGAGATCTCTAAAGGTGCCCATACACTGCTCGATTCTCGTACGAGAATCGCGGGAAATCCCGCGATCGTACAAGAATCGAACAGTGTGAACGAAGACGTGCGACCGTTTCTACTGTACGGTCGCACTTCTTTTGTCTAAGGAGCATGTTAGAAAACCAGCCGAGAATCGTACGATTTTCGGCTGGTTTGAACAGTGCTCGGGAGACAAATGCCGAACGGGCCGGTGTGCGCACGCGCACACTGCCCGTTCAGCTTTGGGGTCATCGGAAGCCCGCCTCACAGGGGGGCGGGCTTGCGATGATCGAGAGTGTGATCTGCCTGCCCAGGATGGGCAGATCGTACGTTTTTTTAATCACTTTACAACCATCGCAAGACTAAGGTCTTGCGATGGTTGTACAGTGTATGACCACCTTTAGAGCTCTGGGTGGAATGAGATCTCCAGTCCTGGGGCCAGGTGTTGCCAATGACCAGCCTGGGCTGATCAGGTGGCTGAGAGCAGCCTCATTAGGAAGCCACCCCAGTGCTGAGAGTGTGTGAGAGTTGTGAGAGTACCTGTGCAGGAGGTACAACAGAGGACAGCAGACTCAGGTGCGTGCTGGACAAGTGGGATAGCCAGGGTAGGCTGGGAGAGGTCGGGAAGGTCGTTGACCCTAGGACCTGTGGTACACACTGCTGAGAGAGCAGATTGAGGGCTAACGAGGGGTGAGCAGCGTGAGTTTCTTGGTGTATAGTGTCAAAATGTATACTTAATATGTGTTTACATTTACCATTCTGTACCTATGTAAGTATGTATACATTTCTATAGCTGAAGTTTAGCTTTACCTACTACAGTTGTGCAAGCTTAGATATGAAAGAAAACCTGCAATGACGATCTATGGAGGCTGTCATTATGAACCTCCCCTTCTGAAAATGACAGTTGAGTTGCTTGGTTGTCTTACTGATCCAATGGTTTTAGTACTTTAGAGTCTTAGCTAGTTCCGTTTAAGCAGGTTGCCGTCTGGAGACGGCAACCCGCAGATGCTGCAGTGCCGTCCGTCCGTTTTTTTACTACGGGCGGACGGCAAGAGGTTAAAGGGTATTTCTGGCTACATAGTGTTTAAAGTTCAACCATTGAAAAAAAAATTTTCATGAAGAACTAAAACACTTAGATCTGTTTTTGCAAGCTGAACATTAATACTGTGTTTTTATATGCTAGTGTGTCCTATGTTATGTTTGGTGAAAAAGTTTAAAAGCCAAAAAGCACAGCATCAATCAGTATAATACTGTTATGGCAACTCACCCCGAGATAATGGCCATCAATGAAAACGACGGGAAGAGATGGCAGTTCTGCTACCTGGCGACATCTGTCATCCAGCTCTTTTCCATAATCACCATTCAGAGCAATATTCTTCTCTTCAAACTTTACTCTGTGATTCTGGAAGATCTTTCTCACCATTTCACACCTCTCAAATGTGTTTCTAACCACGCGCAGACTGGTTGTGTAGATCACTATCCGCCCATATTCCAGAGTGGTAGAGGCCTGCAGGACACCAACAACAGCAATGTCACTTACTGTACACATTTACCTAATAAAGAAAAGAACAATGCACAAAACACAGCAATCATTTATCCAACTACTCTAAACGAATGAAAGGGGAAAAATTTCATGTGAGTTACTGCACATTGTCAGTGGTAAACGTTAATTACCAACATGTCCAAAAATTTTCATTATTTTACATTTTTGGAAACATCATTTATCAATGAATGGCTACACCAGGGGTAGGCAACCTTGGCACTCCAGCTGTGGTGATACTACAAATTCCACTGTGCCTCTGCCTCTAGGAATCTTGCCTGTGGTGAAACTACAAATTCCTGATACAGATATAGTGAGACTTAAAGTATAGTGCAGTTGGGCCTTTTTTTAATGTTCTGCCATCCCCAGCACCCATGCCAGTCTAATACTCACTTGTTCCCTAACCAACAAGATCTCAGCTGTGCACCCTGCTCAGGTTCACATACAAATTGCACCTTGCTCAGCTCCTAGTACAAATGTTTTATAGGATAAAATGGAGATTGTGTTACATATGCATAGGCCCAACAGAGAAGGTTTCTGATGGGGTTGTCTGGTGCAAAGAAGGCTGCACAGAAATAAGACTTGGAGGGGGGCTTGATAAGTGTAACTGCGGTAAAATAGATGGATCATTATGACAACCAGGACTCAACATCATCCTTTAAATATTCTCTACAACCTTCAAAATTTTTTTTACAAATGACTGTGCCTATCTTTTCCACCCTTCCATTTTGTTAAATACTTATTGATACCCCTTTAAAGCTGAACTCCAAGCATTAAAACTTTAATTTAATTATATTCCTCAATAGCCACTAAGGATATAAATCTACTTCGTGTGTATCAAATTGCCTTTGCAAACCCAAACCTTGCAGAATTATTGATGACGTCCTCACTGTGCTGCACTACCTTGTGCAGTGAGAAAAGCCGCAGGAGGGGCCCAGTCGGCCCCACCTATTACAGGCTGTCTGCAGAAAACTAGAGGAGGGAGCAGAGACAAGACCAGTCATCCTGCACAAGGAGAAACAGAATTAGTGACTGGTCTTAATTACATGAAAAGTTTTACACTGGATCACAAACACACAGATCTTGAAGAAATACACAAATTACACCAAGATGCATATAAGAATTCACATGGCTTGTATGTACTTGTATTTAAACAGTAATTGTTTATCCCAGAGTTCAGCTTTAATGCGAGCCTGTGCTTCGCCCATGCAAGGCAAACTTTCATGGACATACTCGGCTTCGCTTCGCTCCCCTGCTGCTCTATTCAGGTACCAGAAGTGAAGAAAATACTCAGCACTTCCAGGACTCACTCCATTTTCCTTCCATGTCACAGCACTTGATGGTTGGCCAGTCAATTTATTATCAACCAGTTTCTGAATGGGGAGGAGCCTCTGTATAGAGTGCTACTCCCCATTGAGAAGCTCATGAATGAACTTGAAGTGATGTAAATCACTTCCTTTTCATTCTTAACTGGGGAAACATAGTACTATGTGTCATCAGTTATTTACAAACACTGGAGTGATCAGCTGATCGCTCCAGTGTTTGTCCTGCATGCAGGGGATCAGTAAATATAATAGATACTTACCGATCCTCCACTTTCCATCCTGAGCCGCTCGGCAACAGCACAGAGGGGCGGCACAGCCGGCAGCTTTTTCCCAGATTGACGCTACTCTCCCCCTCCTGTATGGGCAAGGAGAAATGAAACTTGAAGCCGGTGGGGGAGAGGGGGGCGGTGGAGAGAGCTGTCACTTCAGTATGGCTGTGTGGTGAGCAGAGAGCGAGCCGCCGGCTGTCAGATCCTGGCTTGAGCAGCTCTCTCTCTCTCCTCACCGCTTGGCCATCCTAAAGTGACAGCGCTCCCTCCTACACCGGCTTCAGCACTTCATTTCTCCTTGGATCCCTGCTGCCTATGCCCATACAGGCGGGGGACAGCAGCAGGGATTCAGAGGAGAAGTTGCAGGCTGTGCCGCCCCACTTCTCCCTGCCGCGCTGAGACCTGGCTGCGCCCTCTTGCACCTGCACCCGAGGCGAGTGCCTTAGTCGCCTCTCCCTAGCCACGGCCCTGGTTCCACATCTGTCATGCCTCGCATCTTTCAATTAGACAATTGACATTTGCATTACCATGGTTATTGGATTAAGGGCCTGCACTACCTGTGTGGATATATATGCTGGGGTATTTTTCTGATGCCAATCACAACTGAAGAAGTGGCTTGAATAAGCTACAGAATGTCTTCAACATTACAGAACAAGTCCAGTTGAATGTGACTGACTACTATTGTTGTGTAATGGTATCAGCCAAATGATCGGACAAGTGGTAACGTGCAATTTTGGAATTTATTTAACAAATGGAAGTTAAACATAGGTTGCACAGGGGAAGATACACAATCAAAATATACGCATTGAGCAAAATTAATACAGTCAAAGCAGATATAATAAGCATGGGAATGCTTGGGACAATTGCTCTACTGGTCACTAGGTGGCAGTACAATATATAGGTTTGTCTAGGTTAGTGAAATAAATACTTGCAGTATCCTGAGTAAGGATTGATACACTTCTCTCACTGGCAGACAAGTTGATAGCTGAGGTAGGTGGCTGATCAAGCAGGCTTCACACTAACACTGCTGCAGAGGCCTTTGATCAGGGGGTTCTGGTAGCTGGAGGAACGGCCACCCCACTGTGTTTGCAGTATCCCAGAGTCAGCTGCCACAATATCCCCCCCAGTGATTGAAGCTTTAATAGAAGCTACATGCTCTTGTGGTCTCTGCTGGTGGCCCGCACCCCAGACTTAGAGGACGCAGCACCTGGTGACAGCTGACAAGCCCAATCACTGCTGTCGACTCAGGAAGGATCTCTCTGGTCTTCCCAGAGGGAGGAGCTGGAACCTATAGCCAGCTTAAGTAAAGTAAACACAAACTACTGTCTGCAGAGGCTCCAAGGGCTACAAAGATCATGCCAAAGGACTGCAGATTGGGCACCAGAGGTCTAAGGGGTAGTTGTCTTGCAGTGCTGGTTCCAAAACCTGAGTCTTACTAAGGACAATACAGTGTATGTGCTTGCAGTTTGCATTTCCCTCTTGTTTGCTGCTTGGATTTTCTTCATGTTCTACCATTTTTGTTTACAAATCAAAATCAAACTATAGGTGTACACATAGCAAGAGAGAAATATGTAAACTGTCATCTTCTGAATATGTTAATTGCCTGGCAGTGTCTGCTTTTAAGACTTCTGAGTTAGAACTCTGCAAATGAAAGTCAGAGAAAAGCCACAATCCCTTATCATGTCCCAGGTCAGTAATTCTGAATGTATTGAAACCAGCGTAAGGGTGGCAACTGTACCGGTGTGGACCCACTAGCTACACTGTAAGGGATAGCCAATGAGAGGAAGTAGGCTTACCCAAGAAGTGGTGGCTGACAGATGGTTCATGGTAGAGCAGAGCACTATGTCAAAAGCGGTTTTAGACCAGGTAGAAAACAGCGATAGTAAATTAGAATCACTTGCAGAATTGAGCAATAGCGATTCGTTGGGAAATTCGTCATCAGACACTGAAAGTCTCAATTCTGCAAGTGATTCTAATTGACTATCGCTTTTTTCTACCTGGTCTAAAATCGCTTTTGACCTAAAGGGACGCTTTTTGGATGCCATGGACGTTCACAAGTTTCCAGGCAGACAGAACAGTAAAAGTGCAGGCAGGGCACTGGACAGAGCTCTAGGGACAAAATTGAAGTGAAATAGTTTGATACATAAGTGTAATTATAGAAGATTACATTGTATTGTGTGTATTCTGTGTAAATGTCATGTTTTCACTTTTTTGAATTTCCTGCCGGCTCCGCCCCCCGCTGTGACGCCCGAAAACGAAACTAAAACTCAGATGCCAGCATCGGCCGGCCACGTACAGCAGAGGACACCACGGGCTCGCAGGGACAAGGTAAGTGACACTTTTCTGTGCAATCCCGAGTCTGGCTCAGGGTTACCGCTCTTGGTTCTGAAAATTAACCCCGAGCCAGACTCGGGAATACCGCCAGCTAGGTTAAACAGGTTAGACCTGGGAGCTGGACCTGCAGAGAAGAATCAGTATCAGGATCTCACTGGAATGGAGAAGACCTGGGAGTTGGATCAGGAGGTCTCTGTATAATGAGGATGGTCCCACGTGAGAGAAGATATTACAGGATTTCATAAGGCATGTGTAAGAGCCAGCCAGTATTCACCAGGACTTAGCTGCCTGCTTAACCCACATCTTGATACTCAAGTTCACTCTGGTTTAAGCACCACTGACCATGAGTCAGTGGACACCAGGAACAGTCCAAAGGTCAGAGCTGGCTGAGGGCATGGATGGTCAGGATGCAAGTCAAAAGTCAGAAGAGACAGCCCAAACAAAGCCTTCTCTGGCAAAAATGGATAACCAAAATACAAGGCCACCTTGGCCTGCTCTGATGGAAAAGTCTGAGGTTGAAGCTCACAATGGATGGTACACTGGCTGATGAAACCCCTGCAAGAGTTGGGGTCCCCAGAGTAACATGGGGAATCAGGTAGGTGTAAGGAAGGGCTGGCTGAAACAGAAAGCTTAGCAAGTACGGCGGCAGGTTGCGGTCGAGACTGTGGAAACTGAGGAACTTTGCAACACACATAGGGACCATGGGGAACAAAAGTAACCACCCTCCAGAAGGAAGGACATTGTCAGAACATATTCAGAGATGATTTGAAGATCTATAGCTGAGTAATACACAAATGAGATCATTTTTTGTTAATAGGGTACTTGAATGCATTGTTATAGTTTAACTCCTGAGTTTAGTGTCACTTTAACTAAGATATTGGGAAGGTATGTCTAAATCATTATGTCCCTGTTTTCCAGGTTATGAAATGTGTTTCTTTATCTCTTACCTGCAATTTGAACTGACAGTGAGTTAAATATCTCTCAACTCTGAAGCTGCCCAAAAAAAGCCTAAATATGTCTATAGCTGTGAATATATGTGTCAAAACCACGTACCTTACGGAAGTCTGAGTTGACTAGGGGGGACTCTCTTGTAGCTCAAGTCCAAGAACCCCCTGCAATTGGAACAGGTGCACAAGAGAGGCACGAGTTCTGATAGTAGCGTACTCCAAGACAAACCGGGTCAGCAACAGTTGAGCAGCTTGGTACCAGAACAAAAGACAAGACATAGTCGGGGATGGGCCAGGTCAGCAACTTGCGGACAGCAAAGTAGAGAGCAGCAAGCAGGAGCGTGGTCAGAAACAAGCCGAGGTTGAGGGAATCCAGAAGAGCAGAAGAATGGTCAGCCAAGCGGGGTCAATAACAGGAGAACAGAGTCAAGATGCAGGGCACGGGATATAGGTGTACAGAACAGCTGAAGACCAGTCAGCTTTGGAGGCTAGAATGTCCCAACCTTAAAAAGCCCATTTAGCGCAAACAACCGCAGAGAGCGCGTGTGCATGTCGTGAGACATGCGCACAGCAGGGCCATAATGGCTGTGCACAATTTTATGAGCCAAACTATGGCAGGGCACCACAATATGTTATTAGCTAGTTGATCTTAATTAGATGCCAATCTGTAAGTGTATGGCTGTCTACTTAGTGTATAAACATGCTGCTCAGATGATACAGGTGTACATGTTTATACAAAGGTCATTCATAAAAAGATGATCTGTTAGTTGGCTCATGCATGCATGATCCAATTACTACCTAATGTCTATAGTTGGCTTTATGCAGTGGTTCAATGACAGTGGTCAAGGAGTTATTCATTACCTCTGTACAAAACCAAAGCACATAAAATACACTGTAAGTGTTGCTCCCTGTCTGCAGAGATTTGCCATGTCTGTTTTAAAGATATCTTATTATCCTAACAATCCAGTTACTGTACATTAAGGAAACCTTATGGGGTTTTTAAAATCCACTCAGGCCTTTCTAATGACTTGCCACCTTTGCCTAGTTGGACCCACCGCCTATATCCTTTTGTCCATTTAATAAAAAGATTGAGTCATTATAATAAATAGCAAGCATCTTTCATATCAAAGATATTAGCTTATGAGACAAATGCATGCATGCTGAGTAGTGTACTGCTTTGTGTTCTTAACCCCTAGAATATGTATTATTCAGTTAAATCCATGCATTGTGTGTAAGCAGCATGGTCGCTTTCTATGAAGAGAGCCTTTGTTCTTGTGTTATAGTTACTCAAGAGCTATTATCAGTTCAGCCTGGTGCCATGCCTGAAAATAAGTGGGTGTCCTCTGGGATGTAATCTAATATACCTGTATGTCTGATCTCAAACACTCGATAGTAAAAGTGTGTTTGACTTCAGCTGGCTCATTCAGATTATTTTCACCGTAAAAGTATTAGTGTACTTTGTGTCATGTGTCTAATGAGAAAAAGTCAAAGAACACAAAAAACAAGTGTCTGAAAGGGGAATAGTTAAAGTGACACTAAACTCTCTGAATTGGTGCTGACACTGTCCTTCCTTCTGGAAGGTGGCTACTTCTGTTCCCTATGGTCCCTGAGTGTGTTGTAAAGTAGCCACTGCTTCAAGCGCACTCCCATGATGGACTACAATCTCAATACAAATTAGAAAACTAAACGTGAGATTGTAGTCACAGGAGTGAGCTTGGAGCGGTGACTTTACAACACACACAGGGACCATGGAGAACAAACATAGCCACCCTCCAGAAGGAAGGACAGTGTCGGCACCAATTCAGAGATGATTTGAGGATCTACAGCAGAGTGATACACAAATAAGATACATTTTTGTTAATAGTTAGGGTACTTGAATGCATTTTAGAGTTTTAACTCCTGAGTTTAGTGTCACTTTAAAAGCAACCTTTCAAGGAAGATATATGCTTGTTGCAATTGCTGGGGTATTTGGTGGACGCTCGAACCTTTATTTGTATCCTTTCTTCTCTACTTGGTGATTCGCTGACCTGGAACATGTAGGTACACAGTAGGTGTTGCGGCACATTTCTGTTCTGTCAGTGGTTTACCAGGTGTTGAAGGCAGAATAAAGGTGCCCATACACCTTACGATTATCGTACGATAATCGTATGCGATCGACTTTTCGTACGACAATCGTAACGTGTGAATAGAGTGCCCGACCGATAGTACTGTACAATCGTACGACTTTTGACGGTCAAGCATGTTTGAAAACTTTGGTTGATCGTACGATATTCGCATGGTTGGTGGCGTTTCCGTCCGTCAAATGTCGTACGTATTAACACTGCGCATGCGCAAACGAAAATAATTGCGGTCAATTACCGCAAGTCGTCCAGGTGTTTTTTTCTAACTACCGCTGATTGAACCTTGCGATAATCGGGGCAGGATGGGGCCGTCGTACGAAAATCGTACAACGGTTCGATCATCGGACGAAAAGTTTAGTCCGATAATCGTAAGGTGTATGGGCACCTTAAGAATGATGACCCCCATAGTATACACCTAGAAATACGTCAGAATTGGCAGCTGACATTTTTCTGTTGTGACAGATGAGACTTTTCAAAATGCTTATGTTCAAAACATTGCTATTTAGTAAACTAGGCTTGGAACAGATCCTACTGCACCATACGTAGATGGCAAAGGATGCGCAGACCACTTATCATGCTGCTACCAATACCCTAAAGTGAACCTTGCATTTGCCTATGTGAGGCATGCAGGGCTATGAACTCTTTTTCTGATGCCATATGACACATCTGGGCCAATGAGGAGGCACCTATCACTATAACATGTGGGGGAGGGATTAACATGCTCACCATTACCTGGAAGTGCCAGTTTTTTCATTTTGCTCCCAGAAGCTGAAACGATTGGCTCGGGTATCACTAGGTCCTAGCATCAGTGCAATGTCACGTAGGTCTCTTCCTTGGTGCCCTGGGTTTAATCACCTACAGCGACGCAAAAGCATAGGTGCATAATGGTTAAGTGCCAGTACAGAACAGACTTCTTCTAGGTTCCTCCTCAGCTCTAATGTGTCACATGAGACAGCCAAAGGAAGCATGTGAGGACTTCCCCATGCTCTGCGCCAGGAGGTGCTCTTTATCTGAAGTCTGGTGTGTGTTTTGAATGGGGAGAGGTTGTTCTGTGCTGGATGTTGGGGGGGATTAAAGGAGTAGAATATTTCTTGGAGGGGGGAGGGGAAGATTTTGCTGGGGTTGATTTTTGCTTTGCAGGAGAATGAGGTGATGTTTTATTGGGAAATTTGTTTTTGGAGAGGGAGTACTTTGCAGTTTGCAAGCAGGGCCCTGTGTTAAATATGCCCAACGGCTATGTTATGTAGTCCTGACCACTGTACTCTGTTTTCTGAACTCCGGGAGTTGAGCAGTCACCAGCAAGCATACTGAATGCTGTGATCAGGAGTATGCAATGTACAGCTAGGGTTGCCACCTTTTCTTCAAGTGAAACCCGAACACTCTAGCGCCACATGCGGCAATTTTTTTTTAAGACTATAGAGGAGAGGCAGCCAGGGGAGGGAGTGAGGAGACCAGCTAGAGAGGACTACAAATCCCAGCAATACATTATACAGCAATATAAAATAATATGAAGCTACATACTCTGTGTTATTCTGTGTTGACGCACTGATGTCTCCATGTGGCCTGGTGGGCTGTGCGGGCTATGGTGTCTCACCAGGGATCCGCAGGTGGGCAGGGAGCTGGAGGAGGAGAAGGCAATGACAGATGCGTCTGTGGAGGTCCTCGGCAAGCACGGTCTTAGGCAGCCGAATCTGCCTAAAACCCAGCCCTTTCTCTGCGCTGCGGGCACTAATGGTTAATTGTGACCGGTAATAATATGCCGTCCATGGCAGTGAATGATGGAATATTATTAATGGTCACAATTAACGATTTAAACGAAAAACTTTGTAAATAAATGCGTTTCCTCGATAATACTGGTCTGTGCACAAGCGTAGATGCTGAGGCCGGCAAGTTCGACTACATCAGCGTTCTCGACAGAACACCGGTATCTGCGTTTAGTATCAGGGCATTTTCACGAGTATGAGTACTTGTGAAAATGCCCAGTATCGGCACTGGTGTATCCCTACTTAATAATATAATGCATTGCTGGGACTTGTAGTCCTACATAGTTGGTGCTATTCTGCATTGCTGTATAATCATCATACAGCAATGCACAATACCACCAGCTATGCGGGACTACAAGTACCACCAATACATTATACTAAAAGTCAGCAGTGCAGAATATTACCAGTATTCCTCCCTTCCCACTCCAGACTTACCTTTCCTCTCCTGCAGGGCCCTCTTCCTCGTCTCCCCGGTCAGGGGGCGGGGCTAAGAGGAGAGAGTCCTCACACAGCAGAATGTTCTGCCTGGCGGTGCCTGCAGCACATTCTGCAGGACTGGTGACCACCTCTCCTGCCCTGCCGCACAGCCGCCCGTACATTCTGCGGGTGGGTGTGCAGCAGGGAAGGAGCGGCACTATCTCGGGGGGGGCCCTCTTCTTCCTTGCTGGGACCCCCCAAGTGGCGGAACGCCATGGCCCGATCGCAATTGCGGCCGGTGCGACCCTGGTAGTTCCGCCAGTGGATTTCAACCAGTCCCCAGGACAGTTTTCCCAATGTCTCAGCACCTAGGGTAGAGGGTTGCCTGTTCCAGCACCTGGTGCTAGTATCCCTCTATATAAATTTGGGAGGCATGCTTTGGAGACATTTGCTCTCACTTACTGTTATGTCTACATGACAGGAAGTAAAGAGAAATCTCAAGAGGGATGCAGAATGGCAAAAAACACCAATAAATATTTGTATCCCTTACCTACTTTATTAAAAATAAAAAAATACAAGTTTTGAGATATGCATGAGGTGACAGGGTCTCTTTAAATCACATTACTTATTAATGACCCCTGACCCCATCTACACGAATGTACACTGCAGACACACTTATTTATACATAAATAAGTGCTATAGGTGTATGTGTCCTCAGATGATGACATTTAAGTTTTGAATTTCTTTTGTATACATACCACAACGCTGCAGAGTTGTCAGCACCCTGGGATCTCCTGTGTTGGCTTGTCTCTCTAGGGGGCGTGGCTATCATCCATGTGATTTCATCTCGGCCGCATCCCCTTAGTGGGCTGGGCCAGCCGTCCATTGCTGCTGTATTGGAATCCTGGGCTCCGTCCAACCAGGGAGTCTCTGCACGCTGACGCTGCACTGCTGCTGCCGATTTGCCACCCGACTCTTCCTCTGCGCTGCGGGCACCTGTAAACAGACACAGGCTGCCCGCAGCTCAGAGGAAGATTCGGCTTCAGGCAGATGCGGCTGCCGTGGATCGCACTTGCCAAGGACCTCGGCAGCCGCATCTGCGAGAAAATTTTAAAGTGCCGGTGTCAGCAGAGTGTCTTGTGTACGGGTGCCCGCTGGCTGGACACCCGTACACAAGACGCCAAACCCGGACTGTCCGGGTGGCAACCCTATGTACGGCACAACATGCAGGGTGCTGCTGCACTCTTAACGTTACATATTTCTGACCTCTGCACTCTTCACACTGGACTGAGTTCCAACAGTTCCCTACACTATCCAAAACACCATCCATCCCGTTTTTTAAAGATAGAGAATTATAATATTCCAACATTTTACATTATACCAAAAATTCATAAAAATTACAATAACCCTCCGGGAAGACCTATAGTCTCGGCTGTAGGAGGACCACTTGAAAACATGGGCAAATACTTAGATTCTCTCCTAAAAGAAATGGTTTTGCAGTTGCCCTCCTACACCCGAGACACTAAGGATGTACTAAATAAAATAAATGATCTGGTAATACAGGAGGGCTCCCTTCTTGTGGGGATCGATGTGGAATCACTTTACACATCGATCCCTCATGAATGGGGACTAAAAGCCATAGAACATTTCCTCGATGTACATTTTCCATTGATGGCAACTCAAAACGAATTTATTGTAGAACTTCTAGATTTTGCTTTGCATAACAACTGCTTCCAATTCTCGGGAATTTTCTTTAAACAGATCAGAGGCACATCGATGGGAGCCCCATGAGCTCCATCCTACGCATGTCTCCACCTGGGCTTGTGGGAACAAGAACTAGTATACAACCATCCTCTATACCTGAGCCACGCAAAGACGTGGCTCAGATGTATTGATGATGTACTGGTGGTCTGGAGTGGAGGTGAAGACCTCCTGATATCGTTCATTAAGGATTTAAACATGAATAATAGGAATCTAAAATTCACCTACATCCAAAGTAACACTAAACTCTCATTTCTGGACCTCTCAATAGAGATCAAAAATAAAAAATTAATCACAAAAACATATAGAAAGGAAACCTCAGCAAATACACTTCTTCACGCGACCAGCCACCATCCCCCTCCGCTGAAGCAGGGTATCCCTACAGGTCAATTCTGAAGAATAAAACGTAATTGCAGCGAACATGCTGACTACCTAAGTGAGTCCAAAGACCTATACAAACGCTTCAGGGAAAGGGGATACCCACACAAATTAATCAAAAGGAGTAAAACGAAGGCAAATCAAAGATCAAGAAAAGACCTACTGCAAAATAAGGAACTAAAAACAAATGGTCCAGTGAATTAAAATAATAACTATACACGTATGATAACCAAATACGGATCTAATTGGGAAAAACTAAGACAACTCCTAACAAAGCATTGGCACATTTTTGATTTATGCCCACCACTATCCAAAATAGTGGGTCCAAGACCCCTACTCACAGCTCGTCGTTCAAGAAACTTAAAAGACAGTTTAGTCAATTCCGAATACACACCCAGCTCATCAAAACAATCACCTTTAAATAATAAAAAAAGACTCAAAAGTATGTACCCCTGTGGGGGCTGTCAGATTTGCCCATACATAGATAAAACAAAAACTTTTAGAAACTCGGAGAGTACAAAATCCTTTAATATAGTGAGTTTCAATAACTGTAATTCAAGCAAGGTTATATACCTAATCGAATGCCCATGTCAGAAATTCTACGTGGACAAGACCAAAAGACAATTGAAAGTAAGAATAGGTGAACACTAAATGATATTAAGAAAAGAGGCACAGACAGTCCCCTAGCCCAACACTTCTCAGAACATCACAAAGGGGTCCCTGATGGGCTTAAAGTTAAAGTTATTTACGAATTAAATATTTCCCCCCGCAGAGGAGATTTTTATAGGATCCTTCAACAGCGGGAGAAGATGTGGATCTATAGACTAAATACAATGTTGGCCAAAAGGGTTAAACAATGAATGCAACCTTAATGTCTTTTTATAAGATAGATATTTTCCAACTTAACATTTCAACAGATCCACACCTTCTCTAACGATCCACACACATGGGGGTAATTTACCCTGAGAGTATTAACATATTGCTTAAAAGTGGAAAATCTGTACATAAACATAGCTGTGTAGAAACTGTTTTTATATATATATAAAAAATGTAAGTCCTATTTGAGTACTGTCTAATGAAACCGATAAACGGAGGGAGCATTATCCTTTGAAACCCAAACCAATGAATAAAGGGAAAAAGGGGCGTGACCCAACTACTTAAGGAACAGCTCTCCCGCCTCTAGAGTATGTCCTGACGAAGCCCCGTACAGTGGGAGGGGTGAAACGCGTCAACAGATAGACAGAGATCAGACGTATAGTCACTATGCCACAAGTGGATATATGATCTTGAAGCCAGGGAGCCACCGGCTTGGATCTGGCCGTGTGTGCAATTGACCCCTTCCTGTTCATCAGCCATGGACTACCATAGTTGGAGCGGTGAGGTATAACGGGACCTTTTGTTAATGGGGGAGGGGGTTTCTCACAGACAGACTATCACTGGGTTATCTCCAATTAACAAACCGCCTGACTTTTTCTTCTCTTTCTCCTTATACTCAATTTAAGTGTAGATGGTATAGGTCTTTACTTCAGAGTGATATTCAAATGATGTCCTTAACGGATATATATAACACTTTTTTAGTCACTCACGTTACTGAAGTTTTCTCATAGTCCGGGCGGTTTGGAGATTTTTTCCAGTATGGTCCAATAGTCCACTTGAGTGTGAGCACGTCTCGCTATTTCCTCCAGGAGGTGATTGTTGCAATCTAGTCTCCAATAGTGGGTTCGAGGGATGTTTACGCTCAATGGATCTTTGGTAACTCCCTGGGTGTTCAGGATATGGTCTGTCCATCAAATGAGAACCGCAAGCCCCAATTTTGGCTGTCATTGGACCTTTCAACAGGACAACGATCCCAAGCATACCTCAAATTCCACAATGGCTGGGTTGCAGAAGAAGTCGTGAAAGGTTCCAAAGTGGCCATAACAATCACCTTACTTGAATTCCATAGAAAATGGTGGTGTGATTTGAAGAAGATGGTTGCAGCACACAAACCCAAGAATATTAGTGAACTGGAGGCCATTGCTCATCATGGGCTAAGATTCTTTAAAGAGACATTAAAGGCAAAATTTGTTTTCCCTCCCCCCATGTTAATGTTAGCACTTACCTTAAATTATGTCTCTTTTTCCGATCCTCCTCTTCTTTCCTGATGTTTTCAGCCTTCTCTCCAGCGGTGCGGCGGCTCTCCGATCCAGCGCTGATTGCTCTGTCCCTCCGATCATGTGGTGTCTGCATGAGGGTGCACGCGCCCATAGACTTACCTTGCGTCCCTTGTCGCGTCCTTGCCGAAAATTAGAGCTGCGCATGCGCCCGCCCCCAGATCCGGCTGAATCTGCATACTGACAGCCCCTTGGCTAAAAAAAAACCAAATGAACTGTCAGCATCCGGAACGAAAACGCGTCAAAAACGCACTGCATTAGCAGCTCCACGTGTGCTGATCAGGACCTGATCTCATGTGAACAGGCCCTAAGAATGCTGCCAAAAGCTGGTGTCTGTCTATGAATCTTGTTGATTTGTTCACTGCAAACAGCTGAAAGTCTGTAAAGTTTGCCAATAAACCTGATTTGCAATGGGTGTTGAATCATTTTGATTACAACTGCATTAGGCAGGGTGGCAAGCATCGTGTTAATAAACCACCATATGTTTATCAAAGCTTGTGTTTATGCCCTACAGAATGTGCAGAACATTTAACATGCATTTAGCTTAACTGGGTTTAACTATTCTGATAAATACACTGCTTGTCCAAAAAAAAAGTCACACAGTCTAATATTTTGTTGGACTGCTTTTAGTTTTGATTATGGCTCGCATTTGCCGTGGCTTCATTTTGATAAGCTTGTGCTATGTTAAAACATTTATTTCCGTCCAGAGTTGTATAAAATTTTCAGTAAGATCTTGTATTGATGATGGGAGAGTCGGAGCATTGTGTAAAGTCTTCTCCAGCACATCCCAAAGATTCTCAGTGGGCTTAAGGTTTGGAATCGGTGATACCCAATAGACATGTGCATCAGCAAAAAGTTCAGTTTGTTTTGGATTTTTCGTTATTTCATTTTTCAGGATTCGGGTCCGAAAGTCAATTTGGTTCATGATTCGGAATCAGGCGAATCTGAAATTTTCGTTAATTTTGGATGAGTTAAATTATATTGACAAATTAATTTTCATTGCAGCAAAGTGACATTAGGAAAAAAAATTAATAACAACAAGTCGTCTCCCAGACATGAATAGCATTCGGTATTCCCTGAATGATATTCAGGAACAGAGTTGTTATTATTATGACAAGTCTGATCCCGAATGTCAACAAATGGGCAGAACAAGTCCTGTGACGTCACGATGCGCTCCATCCCTTTGTTGACATTCGAGTCAGAGCTGTCATTTGGCGGCAGTGTTCGCCGGGATCAGACGGGTCGGTGGGCATCGGGGCTTTTATTTCTTTTGGCGAGTCACCAAACCAGCAATATATTAAATGAAAATTATCTCCTGGTGGTCCAGTGAAGGATCAGTATGATCTGCCTCTCTTGTTGATGCAGATCATACTAATTGCTCCCTCATGGTGCCACCGCTCACAGGTAGGAGCAATTAGTATGTTCTGCATCAGCCAGAGATGCAAATCACACTCACCCTCCACCAGAACACCAGGATAATCCCTGAGTGCCCCACTGGCCCCCAGGGATGCACCCCCCTCCCTGCAAAACAGGTAAGCAGGAGAGGGGAAATGTTTTTAAATGATTACTTATTAACTTTTGAGTCTGTGTTATATGAGTGTGTGATATGTGTGTGTTTTTTTCATGATTGTGTGATATGTGTGTGTTTTTAATAGGTGTGTGATAAGTGTGGTGTTTTTTAATGAATGGGTGATTTTGTGTTTTTTATTGACTGTGTGTGATATGTGTGTGATGTGTGGTATCTTGCATGTGTGATGTGTTTCATTAAGTGTGCGATATGTGTATGTGTTTTATTAAATGTGCAATATGTGTGTGGTTTTTTTGAGTGTGTGTGATGTGTGTTTTTTAATGAATGTGATGTGTGTGTTTTAATAAGTGTGTATATTTTTCATTACGTGTGTGATGTTTGTGTTTTTAATTGAGTGTGAGATATGTGCATGCATGATTGCGTGTGTAATGTGTGTTTTATTGAGTGTGTGATACAGTGGCGTAACAACCGGGGGGGCAGGGGAGGCACTTGCCCCGGGCGCAGGACTGAGGGGGGGCGCCGTCACGACCCCCGCTAAACGAAGCCCCTGGCTCCCTCTCTCTGTCACATTCACCCGGCTGTCATCGGGTGGCCACTCGCTCCTGTGTGGGGGTGGGGGGTACAGTTCTAGTGGATGTTTATATAATATGGGGGGGGGGGCGAAAAAAAATGTCCTGCCCCGGGCGCCCATAACTCTGGTTATGCCACTGGTGTGATATGTGTGTGTTTTATTGCGTGTGTGTGATGTGTGTGTTTTTATGAATGTGTGTGATGTGTGGGTGTGTTTTATGAGTATGTATGATATGTGTGGGTTTTTATGAGTGTGTGATATCTGTGTGTGTTTTATGAGTGTGTGCTGTATTGTTATGAGTGTGTGTGATATGTGTGGGTGTGTTTTATGAGTGTGTGTGATATGTGTTTGTTGGGTATGAGATTTTTCGCTCTATAAGACGCACTTTTTTCCCCCCAAAAGGAGGTGGAAAATATTCCTGCGTCTTATGGAGCTAATCCTGAAGCCCGAGACATGCAGTTTCGGGCGCCGGGTGAGTAGTTTTTTGTACATTTAGCCCTGCTAAAGCAGAGCTAAATGTACAGTAGGAGCCACTGCTGGTTTAATAGGAATGATCTAATGAGATCACTCGTATTAAAACCGAGCAGCAGCGGCGGCGGCGATCGAGATCACCATAGAGCAGACAAAGAACGGACGTTCTTCGTCTGCTCTGTGTGATCACTGAGACCGTGGCGCTGTAATCACAGCGCCACCTTTCTCAGCGGTCACTAACTGCAGCTTCTGCACAGCTTCTGTGCAGAAGCTGTGACAGAAGCTACGGTCTGTCGAGTGGTCCATAAGGCGCACCGGACCTCCCTGCGTCCTATGGTCCGGTGCGTATTATGGAACGCAAAATATGGTATATGTGTTGTATCTGTGAGTGTATAAATGTATGAATATGTGTGTTTTCCTATTTTGCCTAAGGCAGTGATGCTGAACTCTATGTAAACCCCAGTGCCCACACTAAAACACAATACCAAACTTTTTTTCAGTTTTGGCATTTTGAGATAAATAAAATGATTTTGTGTTGCAGTCACTGACCTAACCCCTTGTTGGTATACGGCATTACGGCATAGAGACTGTAAAATGTTGTCAAGGTTGGTAGCTGAATATGTTCTTCTCCTTTAAGTAGACAAAGCAATGCCTATTAGTGCAGACTGTATACATCTATGTGTGTACTGCAGAAATAGAGTGTATTCATTGAGAAAGATGGTTCCATTTATCTTTCTCGGGGAGTGTCAGGTAACATGGCCCAATGCAGACCTCCAAACCAGGGAATTATAATTGTATGGCATTTGTCAAACTGAATGCAGAGTTTACATTCATGAATATTTACAAGGATAGGACAACATATGTTCTACCCAATCTGATAAATTACCATATCACTGACTGCTGGCTTTACTTCTGCTGTCTCAAGTAAATATCTACATAAATAATGTATTTTAAAGGGAATTATTCTGTTTTTCGTCTCCGTAAAGCAAGTGATACTTTGCACCATATACACTGCAGCAGAAACAAAAATCACACCAAACAAATTTTGTAGTTAAAAGCTATAAGGATCTATTTTCATTTGACAAAAGTATTTATAATTTGAGGCTAATTTATATAGCAGCAGTAGCACCTTACCATGGCTAAGCTATGGCTAAAAAAAAAAAATGTCCTTCACACTTGTAGCGCTACCCCATCAGGAACCGCTGAATGATCGGGTCTTCCATAGCCTGTCTAGGGATTTCTAGTAACCTGGCTGCCCCAATAGCACTTACCACCTCCAGTGGCGACCAACAAAGCGAAGCCCAGACAGTAGATAAAAGATTTAATTTCTTTTATTGCTGAACTTCAGGGAGATAGGGTCAGGGTCAGGCACATCAATGACGAAGTTGACTCCTTTAAGCAATAGAACAGAGTAACTGCTGCCATCACAGACTAGGACCTTTAAAGGAGAACTATGAGGTGAGTGATTTCCACTCACCTCATAGTTCTAGCCGACCTGTGACAATGAGACTGTCACAGGTCCGCTCAGTAGATCGGGAGGAGAGCGAACACATACCAGGTTCGCTCACCTCTCGATCCTGTCACGGCTCTCTGCCGTGACAGGGGGAGGGGCTGGATTCCCCCCTCCCCGCTCCGAACTGCCAGCGCTGACTGGCGGAACGGACAGGGGAGAGGGCGGGTACAGCTGGCTCTGCCTCTAGATAGGCAGAGCCAGCTGTCACTCACGCAGCTGGGCGGAACCCGTCATCTACGTCGGGATCCGCTCCGGCTGCGGCGTCTCAGTATACCGCGAGCTGTAGCTCGCGGTATACTGAGCTTAGGGTGACGGGAGGACGCTAGTTTGTGTCCTCCCGTTGCCCTAAGGAGAACTATGGGGAAAAACACTGACCCCATAGTTCTTAGAACTGCCCCAAATAAACTACATTTAACATTTAACAAGTGTCTTCAAACTCAAAGGCCAACTGAACTTTACCTTTAAAGAAGAACTTTACCCACTAATTTAATGTCTTCTAATACAGGCTTTGTGAGTTGTGACACCTGGGCAATCGCACTGTGGGCAGGGGGCGTGGCTACGATGCCATTGACTTCAATATACCACCATGCCCCTTCCAGCCCCTGAATGCAGGAAGCCGGTTGGGTCACCATACAGTGCGTTCAAGCAGCTAACCGCACTGAAACGTACTGTATATGGTGTGAACAAACCCTTAAAAAAATTAAAATATGAAAGGAGTTCAGTTCTCTTGGGAATGTTTGTATGTATTATGCATTTACATGTGAGATTTCTATTTGAAAAATCGATGACAGGTTATTTTTATTTTAGGTTTCCTGGCAGGGCAACCAATAAATCACATTTTAATAGTCCACTAGGTGATTTTAGAGTATATACTGCACTTTATGAAACGCATATATTTTAACTATGACAAAAAAAACAATTAAAATGATCTACATTTGGGGTTGGTGTTTTTCTTTGTGTCAAGCACATTTAAGCTCTCTCCACCCTCCAAGGTGTACCACATGGCTAATCACAAGAAAACACAGGTGTCCTCTTTCTATAAAAATTGAATGTTCTGCACTTAGAATGAGACCACCACAAAGCTTGGACATTAATGTAGAAAGCTAGTAATATGTCTGTTTCCTCACTGGTGACCTCTCTGTCCTTGCTGGTAGAAGCAATGGGGGAAACATCTTTACTAAGACTCCAGTTTGGTATAACTCATACATTGAATGCAGTTATAATCACCTCAAAGCTGCTATTCAGGCAACAGGAAATTTAACTTACAACATCACAAAACATTTCAGAATTGGTAAATAATGTTTGTTGATTCATTCATATATCATTTGTGATTTTAAGTATGTTTTTGCCAAAAAGGTGATATTATAACAATATTGATGTTTGCAGTCAATATGTGAATCAACTGTAGAATAAGCAGTTTGTTCACTTCCACGTATAACTGTATGCAGTATTTAATTTGCTTACCTGGAATACTTTTGCCAAATTGTCAAACAAGGCTTGGCCAGCACTGACTTTATGTTTGACTCCTCTGACTGTTCCATTCTTACTCAGTATATTCACTCGTTTTGTTCCGAATCCCCTGTCCTTAGTGGCTCTTGCTAGAACTAGCAAGTCATCTGGCTCATTTTCACTTTCATCAAACTCTGAACCTAAAAATCCATTATGGTGCCCATCTGTCTCACTTGGTATGCTATTCTGGTCAGTCTCCGAGCTGCTGGCACATTCAGAATCCACAGAATCACCATCCGTGTAGACCTCTTTCAACACTCGCCCACTATAGGATGACGCAATCCTGAACCTGACTTTCCTTGGTTGCCTATCCCCTTCCGACTTCATGTCCATGTTTAACAGATATCCATCCATTGGTAAAAGCAAAACTGCTTACATTGTCCAGGGCCAGAGTGTCACCTTGTTTCCTGGCTCCTATACTATTGCCACTAGTGACAGCAGCACCCATAAGGAAATAAAGTCTTCTAAGGAAATGTCTAGCTTACTCTGAAACTGCGATAAATAATGAATTCCTGTGTGCTATGGTTACCCTTAAGCTAAAACCTGTAAATTAATATGGCCAATTAATAATGTATGAACTCTTGTGTACTTTCACAGCAGATAGGGTAAGGGGAAGCAAGCAACACTTAGAAAAATACATACAAGGTGGGGTACACAGAAAGAATTATGAAAATGCAGGGCACACTGAAGGAGTTTGCTCGGTAACATGATCATGACCTAAGTATAATGTACTATATAACCAAATGCCTTGGTTTAATTTATATAAAGTATATTGTCACATGCACAGAGGGAAAACGATGTTTTGTCTGGTTTTGCAAGTTAAAAATGTATTGTAGATTGTAAGCTCTAACGGGCAGGGCCCTCCTAATGATTTTGTCTTATGTTGTATTATAATGTATTGTCTTCCTTAATTATGTATAGTGCTGCGCAGTCGGTTGGCACTATATAAATTCTGTATAATGATGATAATAATCATGTTATGTGTTTTGTATATACAATACCGGTTAAAAGTTTTAGAACACCTCCATTTTTTCAGTTTTTATTGAAATGTAAGCAGTTCAAGTCCAGTGAATAACCTGAAATGGTGCAATTTAATTCTCCATGCAAAATTATTTTAGTTGCAAGATGTTTGTGGGTTTCCTTACATGAACTGCCCATTTCAAAACCCCCCTAAAAAATTTCAGTGGTGATTCAATCAGGGCTTTGACTAGGGCAGTCCATAACCCTCTATTTCTTCTTTCTGACCCATTATTTGATGAATTTGCTAGTGTGTTTTGGATTATTATGGTGTTAAAAACCTATTTCTGGTTCAACTCCAACTTTTGGGCAGAAGGCCTCACATTTTTACCAAGCACACTTTTATGTTATGAGGTTCTCCTGAAATGCTGTCTTTGGTTTGTGGCAAACATTTCTACCACCATGCTTCACAATTGTTATGAGGTTCTCCTGAAATGCTGTCTTTGGTTTGTGGCAAACATGTCTACTGTTACTGTAACCAAAAAAAAAACTATATTGTCTTTGCTCTAATGTTCTGTTTGGACAGCAAATGCTTTTTCTTAACATACCTCACGCAGATTAAATTGGTACAATCTCTTTCTGATTGTAGATGAGTGCACTTTGAGCCCAAGAGTTACCTAAACACCCCACAATTAAGTTTTATTGGTGTCAGAATGTCTAATGTATGTGATGGGATTATAATGTTATCTGATCACTTTGTGTATAAAAGGTTGCACAGTTGCTCAATAAGTCAGTTTGTTTCACCCTACACTTGGTTTTCGGCTTGTGATTGGGTGGACTGGGAACTAAAGGTCACTTTGCAGCATCTCCTCAGCAAGGAAGAATACAGCGGCGGATGTACTCATTCTGAGTACTGGAGTCCGTAAAAGGGGGGGTGAGGAAAAAGAAGAAATCGAAGAAATCAGAAAATAAACACCATAACCATTTTCCTAAAAGCAAAAACATAGGGTCAGCACTATATGGGCCTTAATAGACAATCACTGCATACAATGATTCCTATCTCAGCCTGAAAATGTTAAATGGTGAATATGCGGTACATAAAAAAAAAATGCAAAAATGATGTGACACCTCTCTATTTTATATTATTAGCCAGGCACTTGAGCTGGTATCCCCGTGGCAAAAGGGAATTAATTGTGTCATGTACGTACCAGCCCACCCCAGCATTGGTGTTTTTTTTGTGCCAGGTTCCGAAAGTAACAGGGTACACCTGCCAAGGATAAGCGCTCAAAGCTGATGAGCTTCCCTATTCCGGAAATCCTGAGACAGTAGCTCTCTGTCATGCCAATATAACACAGCGCCAAGATGGTAGATGCACTGAGCTATGCCTTTCACATGTCATCTGAATAACACAAATTAGCTAAATTGTGATGTGACATAAATTGTAAAAAGTTGCGATATAATAGTTTTATTGGTTGTCTGGGCTTCTGCAGATAAATGAAGATAACAGTTTGTAAAAAAAACTATTAAGAATGTTCTTATTCATGTCAGGCAGACCACATCTTCTTGATATGCAGCAGTAGTTTGATCTTCAGTTGTATTATAGTTTCTGTGTGATATTTAAACTTCAGAAATGGTACATAGAAGGTCTCGTCCACACTGACAACTCATTTCCTGGACTCTGCGGGACATTCATGTTTGTCAGCATGTGGGGAATATTCATTTCTTTGCTATGCTGCTGATTATTTGCTCCCAGCGTGAAGATCTCATCCACCAGCAGAGATTTTAGCCTTCCTTTTATGAAAACCTCAGCATAAGACACGTGTCGGCAAACGCAGTTGCAAAAAAAATATCTAAAATCAGGAACATACAGTAAGCCTGCACTTAATTTTTCTAAAACAGTGTATTGGGCAGAGAGATAGCCTAAAAAAGAGCCTGATATAAAATAAGTACTGTTGCCCCTTTTTATTTTGGTCACAGATTATGCAGGAGTGACCGCATGCCTGGTCTCCTTAACCAATGGTTTCCAGCTGTACACTCTGTATATCCTGCAGTTTTGCATGAGATTTTCTGATTGATGGAAGGGAACCAATATCAGGCAAAGTTTAATGGTGAAAATATCATAAGGAACATGCCTAATCCTTTGTCCCCATTATACGTTACCCTGTGGCCTGTATATACCGTAGCTTGACATGCAGCTAAAATGTTCTATTCTGCCATAAGCCAGACTGAGTGAAATTTTGATGCTTTATTAACAAAACAAGGTGGGGTGAAACTGGTGATAAAGAACATGGAAATATATCATCAGTATATAAAACACGTAAACATAATGTCAACTTACAAATACAGAGAGAAATAAGTCCATTCATACCAGCGATGCTGCCTAAGAGGGATTTGGGGCTTTTTCCTCCAGACAGGTGCTGCAGATGGCAGTAGATTCTTCTTCCCTCTTTCTAAAATGGAGCCTGAACTCCTAAGATGCACTTGTTTCCTTCCCTTTATGCTGTGGGATATTGGTTGCTTTTTATTAATATTTTATTGCAGGAAAGCTTACAGGAAGTCTTGAAGCTACTGTAAATAGAGATGTTGTATCTTCAGCTCCATCTTGATTTTGACACTTAATATAAAGGACCTTTTGGATATTTTGAAACATTTTGAATTGTACCATCTACAGTATTTAATTTAATTAATTTAGGCAGTAACTACTATTGGCTAACTGAATATATTTTATTCAAGCTTTTGAGTCAAGGGTGATGAAGAGTTTACCCTAAAAAAAACACTTGTTAGCTAATAAAATTGCCTGTATTAAAGGGTATCTATGGTCAAAAACTAAAACTAAATATGTATCTCTATATTGGAGTTCTATCCCACTCCTAATAACCATACCAATCTAAAGTGTTGTAAACTTACTTACTGAAGATGTCCACAGGATGTACTTCCTCAATGCATTGACACAATTTCATTCAGCCCTGTGAATATGCACTTCCCTGTGTCACTACTCTAACTATGTGTGGATCTGAACTGCAACTCAACATCTGAACTTCCCACAATGTAAAATGATCATTGCTTGCTGGAAGGAATGCATTATGGTTTATATAGTATGTACGTATTCATATAACAATACTGATGTTATAAGAGGATATTAAATGCTGGGACTTCAGAACTACTTTAATTATTTAGTAACATAGCTACCCACATTGGGGCCCCAGTGCATATGATGGCTCTGAAGTCCTCCCTTATATGCTCACCCCCCCCTTCCAATCCCCTTTACTGTATTTACCATCAATGTACCCCAACCATGGAGAACTCTCTCTTTACAGCCCATATGTAATTCTTACCAGGCATAAAAGATGCGCAGAAAAGCAACCCTGAGCTCACTTCTGGCCGTATAACTTTGCTCTGTGACAGCATCACTCTGCTGGATGTGCTGTAATTTTGCTGCGTTATACTGGGATAATAAAGTCAATGGGGTGTAAATAACTGGTCACAGCTCCTCCTAGAGCAAGGACCAGGTAACAACTGTAGTTTATCTGATTCCAGTTCCTATGACCCTACCTATTTTTTCACATTTATGGTACTATCTATGGCTAAGGCATAGGTACAATACTGCTAACGCCTACATCAGCATAGCTAGGAACCTATCTGGCCCATGCCCCATAAAGAGTCCAGAAAAACAACTACCAATACTGTAGAGTGGTAAACAAAAGTTGACCTGTTTTTTATGTCTATGGTGACTTTATTACACATTGCTGCCATGCTGACTATTTAATTAAGGATCCAACAGGTGGCACAGGCACAAGGACAGTGTGCTCAGGACCTTACTGATGCTGGAATGTTGAAAATAGCAATAGGAAAACAAAAACAACAAAAAAACACAAAATTTGCACTGAGATCTCCTCACCCGCGCTCTTAGATCCCACACTGCATACCTGCCAACTTTCCGAGATGAGAAAGAAGGTCACCTTGCAGCACAATGTATTTACGTAATGGACATGTCGCTGCACGTCCCCAAATTATGAGGTCCATTAAGAATGTATACGTCAAAAGTGATTGGGTAAACCCAGAATTTATTTTTCTCACCATTACTTTTCCTTTATACTGGATTTTGGAAATAGCTAACATGATAATTAAGAGAGAAGATAAAGGTTTTAATGCTGAATAACACTTTAGTTAATTGGATAGAATACTTTCATAGATATCTGTACATGAGACGAAAAGAGGGAAAACTGACGAGGAAAGAGGGACTGAGGGATTTGCTTACAGGATGGACAGTTCCTCCAAAAGAAGGACAGTTGGGAGGTAGGCATATTGTGCTTTGTAGAGACTAGAACTAAGTCCTTCTTATAATTTAATAGAAAAAGATGGTAACCGCATGAATCTATAACCAGCCTTTATAGCAGGGCGCACATGGGAAGGCTTACAACAATACAAAACACAAAAAATCCCCAACGCACCTGCCAGCTAGCCTGCAACAAAACAAATTACCCTGGTGACAGTATGCGTTAAAAACAGAGGTTTTAGTTGCACAAACTTTTGGCCAAAAATATGTAGAAGCCACACTGCCGCGTCAAGGCACCTCTGCAAAGTGTGGTCCTAACTCTATCTATATGAGTCTCCAAGTGTGAGCATATTAATGCAGTCGATAGATTGCATGCAGGTGTACCAGGAGGTAGCCTACTCCTCCTTATAAGGTGCAGGGATGCACTGGAGGCCCAGCAACCAAAAATGCACGCTGGGACCCCCAGTGCGTCCCCACATCCAAAATAGTCAAACTAGAAATAGCCATGTTCACACAAAGGCAGACAAATTCACTTCAGTAGATAGGCTAACCTATATAGTATATTATGGAATTATTAGATGGTACTACAGAGTTCTATGACCTGTAAAAAGTAATTTGCTTTCATGTAGTCATGGAGATCCTCAGAGAATTGGATGCTGCTACAATTAAATTATACAGAATATAAAGTACATTTTACCATGCTTAGAGACTTACAGGTGGCACAGGCACAAGGACAGTGTGCTCAGGACCTTACTGATGCTGGAATGTTGAAAATAGCAATAGGAAAACAAAAACAACAAAAAAACACAAAATTTGCACTGAGATCTCCTCACCCGCGCTCTTAGATCCCACACTGCATACCTGCCAACTTTCCGAGATGAGAAAGAAGGTCACCTTGCAGCACAATGTATTTACGTAATGGACATGTCGCTGCACGTCCCCAAATTATGAGGTCCATTAAGAATGTATACGTCAAAAGTGATTGGGTAAACCCAGAATTTATTTTTCTCACCATTACTTTTCCTTTATACTGGATTTTGGAAATAGCTAACATGATAATTAAGAGAGAAGATAAAGGTTTTAATGCTGAATAACACTTTAGTTAATTGGATAGAATACTTTCATAGATATCTGTACATGAGACGAAAAGAGGGAAAACTGACGAGGAAAGAGGGACTGAGGGATTTGCTTACAGGATGGACAGTTCCTCCAAAAGAAGGACAGTTGGGAGGTAGGCATATTGTGCTTTGTAGAGACTAGAACTAAGTCCTTCTTATAATTTAATAGAAAAAGATGGTAACCGCATGAATCTATAACCAGCCTTTATAGCAGGGCGCACATGGGAAGGCTTACAACAATACAAAACACAAAAAATCCCCAACGCACCTGCCAGCTAGCCTGCAACAAAACAAATTACCCTGGTGACAGTATGCGTTAAAAACAGAGGTTTTAGTTGCACAAACTTTTGGCCAAAAATATGTAGAAGCCACACTGCCGCGTCAAGGCACCTCTGCAAAGTGTGGTCCTAACTCTATCTATATGAGTCTCCAAGTGTGAGCATATTAATGCAGTCGATAGATTGCATGCAGGTGTACCAGGAGGTAGCCTACTCCTCCTTATAAGGTGCAGGGATGCACTGGAGGCCCAGCAACCAAAAATGCACGCTGGGACCCCCAGTGCGTCCCCACATCCAAAATAGTCAAACTAGAAATAGCCATGTTCACACAAAGGCAGACAAATTCACTTCAGTAGATAGGCTAACCTATATAGTATATTATGGAATTATTAGATGGTACTACAGAGTTCTATGACCTGTAAAAAGTAATTTGCTTTCATGTAGTCATGGAGATCCTCAGAGAATTGGATGCTGCTACAATTAAATTATACAGAATATAAAGTACATTTTACCATGCTTAGAGACTGTATAACAAATCCACATGGCGGCTAAATGCACTGAATCAGAACAGAGCACAGAGCAGTCCCGGAATGAATACTTCTCAATGACTCTCCTAAATTTGTGATGAAGCATCATACCGGGATGAGAAACCTCAAATGGAAGCTTCCATGCAGTTACTCCAGGGAGGTATACTACTAACTCTGGGGCAGTAAAAGTATTTTTAATGAATCAGAATATGTTCATCTTCAATTTTTTGTGAAAAATTCCTAAAAAAATATGTATTCAATAAGGCAAAGAGAAACCGGCCACATGCTGTACCCGTCGGAAATTAATCAAAATTAATCTTGATCTGACTTTAATAATAAGAGATTAGTTGGGATTTACTATAAAGATGATAAGATAAGATAATGATAAGATAACTACAAGGTGAATTACGGTGAATGCTGCTGCCAAGTGTCATCCAACCGAAAGGCAGGCTCTTCAATACGAAAAGCAGCATGTCAAACATTAGTGACAGTGTTTGAGCTACAATTGAAAGAAGGTGAGTTTTAAAGTGTGCCGTAAATCATGGATCACGAACAACGTGTTGCTTCAAACTGCATAAAAGTGTTACAGAAACACATGAAATGTTAAAATTAGTATATGGTGATGCTGCAGTGACCATGAAGAGGGTTTACACGTGATTCAAGCGATTTTGTAATGGTTGTGGATCGTTTGAAGACGAGAAGAGATCTGGACGTCCCTCAACATCAAAAACCCAAGGAACACAATACCGTGTATCCTGTACCCAGGAACACTATGGTGAACTCTGAATATTATGAGGGCTTATTAGAGCATTTAAGAAACTATGTACGTATAGAACAGACAACGTTCTGTGTCACACATCGTTTCTGGTACAGCAATTTCTGTCAAATAAAAACGTCACGGTGTGTCTTCATCCACCTTATTCACCAGATATGGCACTGTGCAACTTCCGGCTCTTCCCCAAAGTCAAAACATCCATGAAAGGTAAAGGTTATGATTCGATTTAGGTAGGGATGTTCAGATACAAGTGCTGATACTTGGCATTTTCACGAGTACTAAAAGTTTTACTCCCATGATCCTCTAAGACGGCTTGCTCTTAGACTGGTCCCTGGAGCCTCTCTCCCCCTCCGCTCCAGCAGTTTAACCCTTGCAGTGCAGGGTAGCCCCACTGCACAGGTTAAGAGCATTTTTGCCTGGAGTTCTGCTTTAAGCTTTGCACTTTTGCTATAAAATACAATTAATGTTAAAAGAAGCATAGGTTGTCAGTTCTAAGTGCTTCATTTGAAAATGCAAGTTGCCTGGTTGTCATTTCAATCTAAAGGCTTTTAATGTCTTCTGACACAGAAAAAGTATGCACATGACAAGGTCTAGCTTTTCTGTTATAAGGCAGGGACTTAGAAGATGTTGTAGCCTGTGAACTAACATGAAAGTCAGGCAAACAGCATTTTTATGGCTTAGTATTGTCAACCTACATATTTTTGTAATGAAAGCCTATGCGTTTTTTCAGTACATGTTTTTTTTCACAATAATGGCCTTATTCAGTAAAGAAACAGGCAACCAGCAGTTTCAGAGGAAGTTCAGTAATGGCACCATATTTCTTTCAGTACAGTTTCCCATTAAGACAACTGACGCAAGACACATACTGTATACAGATCTGGAGCTCTGACTTCACTAACTGCATACTTGTTCCAGGTCAGTAATGCCAGTGACAGCCAGGCAACTATCAAATTTAGAAGGAGAGGTCAGGAGCAGCAGCATTATATCACTCATGGCACATGTTTTCTTTAACAGGGTGCCTATAATGCAAATAGTCAGTATTATTCAGACAAGTATAGAAGAAAACACATTGGGGTCTATTTATAAACAATTTGCAGGGCCTTTCACCCTGAGAATATCTTTAAATGTTCCTTTTGGGCCACAAATACCAAAAATGAATGTTCTTATTATACACTGAGTGGCCAGATTATTATGACTACCTGAGGTTTGTAGGCAAATTAGCTATAATTTGGCGCTGAAGTTGCTAGAGTGCCAGACCATTATGAATATGGAAGCAGGTTGTTTACCACAACAGTAGAAGTGATTTGTTTCTGAAGATATGGGTAAACAACGCGATTTAAAAGCCTTTGAACGTGGGATGATTGTTGGCGCGAGCCATGGAGCGAGTATCAGCAAAACAGCAGAATTTGTTAAATGTTCAAGAGCAGCTGTTGTTAAAGTGTTTAAAGACTGGACTGTCAGCCCAAAATCTGGGTCTGAACGTGCGAATTGTGGCCGTCAGCGACTAGTCAATGTTAGGGCAGAACGGAGAGTGGCAAGACTGGTACAAGACAACAGAAGGGCAACAGTGCAGTGTCATATTCCTGGCATCACCTTTCAACATCTTGTGGAGTCACGAGGCGGGCCAACTAAGTCATCTTGTGGAGTCATCTCGTGGCCCAACGAAGTACTGATGGGGTGGTCATAATTAATACTGGCCACTCAGTGTATTTTTTCCAGTTCAAATGCAGTGTTGTAATATTACATTATGGCCACTAGATGGAGCTGTTCATAGTTAGAATGTATTTGTTGTTTGGCATTATTACCCCAAAACGAATGTTCACAGATAAATTGTTTACACATAGACCCCTATTGTGTATTTGGTCACTTTTCTTCCTCTACTTGTCGTAGCTGAACATGGTCACACATGTCAGACATTGGACTGCACAAAATGTCATCTTCCACTTCAAGAAAGGAAAGCAAAAGTGCCATTAGGTTATATGTAGTGAATTAAAACAGCTACCCATTTTAACACTGCTTTCACAGTGGACTGGACCTTTCATTAAAAGTAGTTTTCTATTTTAAACCTGTCACCCTAATCCTTACTTCCTATATTGATCTAGAAGTTATACATTTAGAAACATACCTCTGTGCATGTGCAAATGCCAGGACTGGAATTAAAGGGTGCACACCCGGGTAAAGTGTTTTTGGTGCATACATTCCTATGGACAGAAAACTGCACCTGTGCGCTGCAAATACAGGCATGCAGTATGTTATGATGTATATAAATACATCTGTATTTGCTCCCGAATATGTCCATGAGCCCTATGGCAGTGCAAAGGTCATAAAAACAAATAACATTAAATTTTTTTTGTCCTTTAAAACAGTACATCCAAATACACAAAGCAGAAACAGGAAAAAAAAGCTTTTCATGTTAAATATTTATAAACAAATAGATATTTTACCTGGAGTTCCGCTTTAAATGAAAGTTGTCCTGAAAGAAGATGGGGGCTGCTGTTGCTGTCGTCTCCTTCTGTTAATGCTAGTCACCAGGCGGTCATGCTGATCCAATGATTTTAATACTTTATAAGTTACTCATGTGAAATTAGTATGCAGAGATCTCAGCAATTAGGAGTTCTGACTTTGTAACCTGCATGCTAGTCCCGGGTCAGAGGCCAGAGACAGCCAGGCAACTAGTATTCTTAGAATGCAGTTGGTAAAGTCAGCCCCTGTATTTCTCTAAGTACAGGTCTACTATAATGGCATCTAAAATTAGAATGAACAGTATTCAAACACCAAATACGCCACAGGAGGCTGCTATACAACCAGCAAACTTCATCCAGAGCTGCGTGAAGGAGGAAGAGACCAGCGTGGTGACTGTACTTTTCTGCCTTCCCACTGACTGTCATGCAAATGTACCCTGAGCTGTATGTGTAGTAATTATTAGCAGAGGTTCCCTGGGACCGGAAAGTTATTTTAAGGGTTCCTCCATGTTAAAAAGGTTGAGAAAGGCAAGAATAGCAAATAGACTGGGGCATCAGGGGATCTTTCGTTATATTCTCAACGCCGCATGGGTATGTGTCTGAACACGCAGGGTGTATGTGTCAGAACGTGCCCAGAAAATGTGATGATCTTCTTAGTTTGCTAGTGACAATTGTGTAACAACTGTATGGCCCCTTTCACACGTGCTGATCAGGGGAGGATCCGTGCATGGATCCTCTCCTGATCACAGCAGTACGGAGCGGATGTCCCCGATGTGACATTCGTGTCTGTACAGTTTTATCCTTCATCTTACGAAGGAGGAAAAAACTACAATTACCAGACCCATGTTGGTTTATGGGGAATCGGATTACCCCCGACATGATCAAGTCCGGTGAAATGGATCTCTGATCTGTTTGTTTTTCTGGAACCTGGCTGGAGTCGAGGGGGGGGAAACCAGGTGTAAACGGGCATGGGCAGAATCCCGACCAGAAACCATGAGATCCGCCTGGCGCGACTAGGATGCCATTGGAAAATAATGGCACCGCCAACGCGATCAGCGGTGGTGGGCGATTCCATGGCCAACCACGCAGTTTCGTGCACGATTGTCGCGTGGTCACAGATTACCATAGTGTGAACCTGGCCTTAAAGCTGAGGTCCAGCTATGAAGCTGAACTCCGGCAATTTAAAAAAAACTACCCTTTCATGCACATCCCACCCCCCTCCCTGGAAGAATTGGAAGATATGTTTATTTCATATCACCCTCAAAGCTGCATAAAAAAGTCTCCCAACTGTATGGTGTTTTGAAAAAACAATTTTTGTCATTGGTGCATGTCCTTTTCTTAATTTTTTGTATCCGTTAAAACGTTGACGGTGCATGCACAGGAACATGAAGTAATGTTTTGTTTTTATCTTCACATGCTATGAAATCCTCTTTTTGTAGTCATTATCGTAAATTTCTAATTTAGTTTCTGTTAGGACGAAATTGGTACTGAATCCGAAATTCTGAATCCGGAATTTCGGATTCGGATGCTTTCAGATGAATTCGGACATAGTACATTTCGGAAATTCGGATGCTGCGAATCCACGAATTTCCGAACTTTTGTCCGAATTTCGATTTGGAACTAAACAAATCACACATGTCTAGTTTTCAGCTCCTCGTGCCTTTTTGACAATTGCTTGCCTATTAGCTCTAAAAATGGCCAGAACTTTCTGACAAGATTCGTTTCCCATAGACTTCAGTAGGACGTGCCGCTAAGGATTCTAGTCATTTTAAAATGTTTCTCCAAACCAAACTAGCCCTCAGGTACAGGTTTCTTTCCATCAAGGAGAACAGTGAGCAGATAGCTCGTTTTGAAGCTTGCCAGACATAGCTTGGCACAAGGCAGACTGCTGCTGTGCTGCCTCCTGAGATAACTCTTAGGCTGCATTCACACATAGCGTTTGCGGTTCCCGCATGGTTTTCTGTGCGGAAGACCGTGCAGGACAAAAACGCTAATATTTTTAAAGCCGCTCGTTTGGGGCTACTAAATAGCCGCGAACGTGCGGAATCTGGGGGGCGTGCGGTTTTGTACCACGCGGCCCCCACAATGGTGTGAACGATGCACATTGAAGCGCATTAAATTCCCTCCGCGCATATCCGTTCAGCCGGACACCACGGACAGCCACTCATGTGTGAATGGAACCATTCATCCTGCAAAACTCTGTGGAGGCAAATGGAGGCAAAAATGAAAGGTTTTAGTTTGTGTTCAAGTCAAATGTGAAATCAGGAAAATACTGCATTATGGCCCGCATATAAAATAGTGTTAAACGTTTGTTTTTGCCTCTTTTTGCACAGAACAAATGTTCACAGGACAAATGGCTCTGCAAATTGTTCATAAATACACCCCATAGTGTACACCCCACATGTAAGTCATATATTAAAGGTTAATTTGTAATACAAAGACATAATGTAGTAAAACACAGATGAAAACAGTTTTAAAAAACAATAAAAAATTTAAAATCCTTTATATTTTCCCATTAAGAGTTAATTTTTCAAAGTGTATCAAAAGTCAATTTTGTGTTTTGTTTTGATGTCCTCTTTTTATAGTTGCCTGTGTTCCTACTTGAAAGATTCATCCTCTCTATTTGTCATGGTAACCATTTGTCATTGGACTGAAAATGAAGATAATTGTAAAATTTTGAGTTTGGAACAGACAGCTGTATAAGAGCAAATTTATTTACTTTGGAGAGATCCCCTTGAAGCCTGTCTCCTGGGAAATTAAAAGAAAACTCCCCTTGCAGTGGTGCTACTGTTTTGTACTGTTAATGTGGATAGACGCCGGAGGAAGTAGCCATCTACCTTGCTATCACACTGGAGCTTGTTATCTCCTGTGTGATAGCAATAAAGTTAGGTGGGAAAAAAATTACATTGATTTTTTTTTTTAAATGTTAAAAAAAATTAAATAAATAAATAAAAAAATTAAAAGGTGATTAAAAAGTAAAAAATAAGAAAATAATTATAAAAAATAAACAATAATAAGATAAAAACTATAAAAAAGTAAATTATAAAAAAGTAAAAGGATAAATAAAAATCTAAAAAAAATTGAATTGATTAAAAAATAAAAAAAATTAAATAAGAAGAAATTGTGGAACCTGGCCTTGGGGCGGCAGGGGGAGTAAATCCGGGCCTGTGTCTAGGGGAGCTATGTACAAGACTTATTCTTACCTGATCCCCACTCTCCTGGCACCTCACCTCACCTGGCTTGTGGACTGTCCCTCTGTTTCCAAAGGTATAATGCAGGGCTAAGGGCCCCGCATTGTATGTGATGAAGCCTCTGGGCCCAGAACGGAGGAAGGAAGAGGCTATGAGTGCTGGTCTTGGAGCCTGTAGGAGGGGGGGATCAGGTATGTAAAAGTCCTTTACACAAAATCCTAGACATAAATGAGAAGTTAACCCTTGCAGTGAGAGGGTAGCCCTACTGGAAGGGGAGGTTTTTTTTTTCCTGGAGAGGTTTTAAACTTCTTGTTACATCTTCAAGACAAAAAAAAGAGGGAGAACCTAACTAGTAAAACACATACAGTAAAAAAAAAAAATGTGGTGATCTAAACACTCCCTACTCCAGGGCTCAAAATTTCAGGTCCTCAGCTACTAGCCAGCTCGCCACCAGTTGCCCTTCATAACACAAACAAACACACACAGGGCACAACGCGCACACAGCACAACACACATACAGCCACAGCACAACGCACAGGACATTACACATACAGCCACAGCACAACGCACAGAGCATTACACATACACATTTCATCTGAAATACATTTTTAGTATTCGCACATGTCTAATAATACCGTGTTTCCCCGAAAGTAAGACCTACCCCGAAAATAAGACCTAGCACTATCTTCAGGGATTTCTGTAATATAAGACCTACCCCAAAAATAAGACCTAGTTCGGTGGTAGGTCTTATATTACAGAGATCCGCTAGGTCTTACTTTCGGGGGAAGCGGCACATAAACTGTGTAAAAACCGGCCGCATTCACCTGTCAGTCATCTGGCTGCTATAGCCAGAGAGAAGAAGCTGATAAAGCAGATCTCTGCTTCATCAGCTTCTTTTGGGGTCCACAGGTGATATTAGGGGTCCTAGAGACCCCTAATGTCTCCATAAAGAGGACCTGTCAGTGTGCCTTTGCTATTATATAGGGGGATTGTTATCCCCCCTATATAATAGCAATAACAAAAAGTGCAAAAAAATAAATATAAATAAAAAAAATAAAAGTAACATATAAATATTGAAAAAAATTGAAAAAATAAAAAACATTTTCGGTATCGGTTTCGGCCTGACATTTTTTTTTTATTTCGGTTTCGTTTCGGTTTTAAAATTTCCCTTTTGGTGCACCTCTAATATATAGTATACCACAAAAAACTGAGCTCTTGATATTTCCTCCTGCCCATGCACCTTCCCCCAACTTTTCCCTTGAGATTGTTAACACAACTATCCACCCCTCCTCCCATGCCAAGGTCCTAGGTGTCATCCTTGACTCGGAGCTCACCTTTCTTCCCCACATCCAATCACTATCCAGATCCTGCCGCCTTCAACTTCGTAACATCTCCAAAATACGCCCCTCCCTCACCAAGGAAACCGCAAAATTACTCATCCACTCCCTTGTTATATCTCGTCTTGACTATTGCAACTCCCTCCTCATTGGCCTACCTCTCACAGGCTATCCCCCCTTCAGTCTATCATGAATGCAGCTGCCAGACTCATTCACCTAACCAACCGCTCAGTGTCTGCAACCCCCCTCTGTCAATCCCTGCACTGGCTTCCACTCGCCCAAAGGATGACATTCAAAATATTAACAATCAGTTACAAAGCCATCCACAACTCCGCCCCCGGCTATATCTAAAACCTGGTCTCAAAGTATCACCCTAACCATCGGCTCCGCTCATCCCAAGACCTCCTGCTTTTCAGCTCCCTTGTCAACTCCTCCCATGCTCGCCTCCAGGACTTCTCTAGAGTCGCCCACCTTGACTGGCTTTAGGCGGTCCCTAAAGACTCACCTCTTCAGTGAAGCCTATCCCACCTCAACCTAACCGCTCAACCATCACGCTCTCAAACAATTCATCCCCATACAGCTCCCTCCTCATGTATCACTTCCCCCTCCCTTTTAGATTGTGAGCCCTCAGGGACAGGGCCCTCCTTACCATCTTGTCTTGATTTGTATTGTGATTGTAATGTCTTCCCTATATTGTAAAGCGCTGCGCAAACTGTTGGTGCTATATAAATCCTGTATAATAATAAAGTGATGGCCAATAAAACCTAACGTGCTGTAACCTCTTTTATTTTCAATGCATTAAGTTAACTTTATAGTCAAACTACTTTCATTACTGGCTAACATGGTACAACTCTTCTGCAGCATTTTTAACATTCTTTTTCACTGTATTATGACAGCAAATCTTTTCATTACAATAAACGGTAACTCTGCATTATAATTTTCTTCATAAATGTTTTCCCACCATAATTATATATTTCTTTCTAAACACTTCCTTTCAACATGAGTTTTTAACAATTTTTTTCAGATTTTTTAAAAAAATGATAGCAATTCTTCACGTATTAATCTTGCATAGCAGCAGGCTAAAGTTGATAGTGAAGTACTGCTAAACAAATATTACAGGGGACCTATCATAACAGTTCTTCACTCCATCCCCAGATTAAAAAAAAAAAAAAACACTAATGGAATCCTAAGTACAGGACAAAGAGAAAACATTTTCACCTGGCTTTTGGAACACTAACATATGCAAAGCTGACATTACTTGACCTTCTTGTGAGATCTTGGGAAAGCTGAGAATCCCCAAACCAAAGACACTGTGCTCTGCACAGTGTGAGAGCAATTTATAGCATTTGGGATCTTTAGAGTTTCCAAGATCACACAGGAAGGCCAAATGATTTCAAAATACCCAAAGCAGTTTTATCAGACACAGTTCAGTTTTAGGTGAAGATCTGCTACCTGTGTAAGGGCTTGTTCACACCAAGTTCGGAGCATATGCAGAGCAGAGCATTTACAGAACGCGTCAAAAATGCATCCAATGTATTCCAATGGTATTTTGGGCTCTAGTTCACACCAGAGCGTTCAGTTCCAGAGCATGTGGAAAAACTGCAGCATGCCCTATTTTTTCTGCTCTGGAACGCACCCAAATCCATGCAAATGCATCAAACATGCATGTGAACGCCCTGGAACGCACTGGAAGCCCATTTTAGGCTACAATATTTTTAATTTTTTTAAAGGGCCCAGTAAGCATCAAAAACGTGGCAAAAATGCGGCAAAACACACTGCACTGCATGTGCAGAAACTCAGATCTGGTCCCCATTGGGTGTGAACAAGCCCTAAGGGTATATAACCAGGCCACCTTCTTCCATTGCTCCGTGGTCACTACCATTGAACCTCTCTTATTTGGTCCTTTTTGGTTTGTTAAATATACCAGTTGAAAGCATTTCCTAATAAAGTATAGGGGGATTTATCAAAACTGGAGCAGACAGAATCTGATACAGTTGCTCATAGTAACCAATCAGCTTCTTTCTTCAGTTTGTAACGTTAAGCTTAGAAAAAGAAAGAGAGAAGCTGATTGGTTGCCATGCATAGCTGCTCCAGATTTTGTCTGCTCCAGTTTTGATAAATTCCCCCATATCTGTTTGATAAATACAAAAAAAAGTATATTGCTCTTGCCAGAAATCTTGTGAGCTGTGTAACATTCTTTGCTCGCTGTCTGTGCTGACTGTTATCAGGTACACCGTTCTCAAATAATAAAACGCTGCCCCTCTATGTTTTAAAGAAGAGCAGGGGCTCTTAATACAGTTTAATCCTGACCCCTGAAGAGGCCAATCACATCCTCCCCTCTTCTCCTGATTTGGCTAATGACATCCCTTTTTCCTATTCCTGCTGCGTTGGTCAGAAAGAAGAAATTACACGGCATTTGGTCATTTTACATTTGTGTATTGGTAATGCCCAGCACTTTGTGCTGTGCATTGTAGTGCATTAATTTAGAATGGTACTCCAACTCACAAGTACAGATAAGACAAAACAAGCAAACAGAACTGTGAACTGTGTGGTGTGCATTGTGTCGGTCATGTAATGCAACGGGCAGCACAGTGGGGTAGTGGTTAGCGCTTCTGCCCTGTAGCACTGGGGGTCCCTGGTTCAAATCCCAGCCAAGGAATTTTCATGTTCTCCCTGTGGTTGTATAGCTATGCCTAAGACTAAGTAAGGCAGAAACGTGTCAGCAGTTGTGCTTTGTATAGATGCATGTGGAATAAAGTTTGAATTTATTTGACAGATCATCGTGTTCCGGTTCCACATTTTTTGAGCCAATTACTCCGGCAGAGAGTCATCCGTGCACCGAATATGGATTGCGGGGACGCATGATAGGGGTGAGCTGTGCGCTTCGTGTTTTCGGTCTCCCTGTGCTTGCATGGGTTTTCTCTAGGTAGTCCAGTTTCTTCTCACACTGCAAAAGCATGCTGGCAGCTTAATTGGTTCCTGTATAAATTGTCCCTTGTATCTATGCATGTGATATAGGGACCTTAGATTGTAAGCTCCTTGAGGGCAGGGACTGATGTAAATGTGCACTGTGTAAAGCACAGCATAAATTGTCAGCACTATATAAATACATTTTGTAAAGAGGGCCTAAATATCAGTCCATATAAAAGGTATTTTCTATTCATTCTATTAGATGACAACTACTTGATACCATCCTCCCTTTCCGCCCACACACATACCAGCTCCTGTTATCTCTCATTGGGAAATATGAATCCCTGAATTCCCAGCTCTGCCCACTTGAATGTTATTATGACAACCATCTCACTACTCCTTTTTGGATCTGTCATGTATGTAACATTACAGAATGTAGCAGTTGGATAGAGATTCCATTGTGAGAGAAAGGACAAAACCAGGAATTCAACCATGGGAACCAGACTCCTAATGTTTCTTAGCGATATAAGAAGCCAGCTCTCCAACATTCACCAACAACCACAACTTGATTGCAAATATGGAATTTGAATAGCTACTTCTGTATTGGAGGCATAGGTTAAAAGTGCTGATTCACAAATTTTATGTCAGCTGTAAAAACAGAAGTCTGACTGTTTTTTCAGCTGACCTAAATGTTGAGGCAACCATCTACAAATTCCAGAAAGTATAATCAGAAGGGGAAATAGTCTAAGCTATTGGAGGCTGATTTCCAAACTTTACAAAATGGTCTTCAACAGCTCACAGCAATAATAAATTTAAAGGGAATATACACAGATCAGCCATAACACTATGACCACCCACCCAATATTGAGTAGCTCCTCCTTTTGCCACCTAAACAGCTGTGACCCATCTAGGCATGGACTCCACTAGACCTAGTAGATTTTTTAAGTCCTGTATGTTGTGAGGTAAGGCCTCCATAGATCAGATTTGCTTTTCCTGCACACCAATTGGATTGAGAGCTGGAGAATTTTGAGATCAAGTCAACACCTTGAACTAGTTGTGTTCAAGGATTTCCCAGCAGAACATTGTCCAAAGCATCACTCTGCCTTCGCTGGCTTGCCTTTTTTCCATAGTCCATTCTGGTGCCATTTATTCCCCAGGTAAGCAACACACATGGACCCAGCCATCCACATGATGTAAAAGAAAATGTGATTCATCAGACCAGGCCACCTTCTTCCATTGCTCAGTGGTCCAGTTCTGATGCTCACATGCCCATTTGATGGTGGACATGGGTCAGCATGGGCACCCTAACCAGTGGTTGGCTACGCAGCCCCATACACAACAAACTATAATGCAATCCTTGTCAAAGTCACTAAAATCCTTACGCTTGCCCATTTTTTCTTTTTCCAATATATAAACTTCAGGGGCAAAATGTTAACTTGCTGCCTAATATATCCCACCCACTTCCAGGTGCCATTGTAATGTGATAATCAGTGTTAATCCCTTTACCTCTCAGTGGCCATAATGTTATGACTGATTGGTGTATAGGAATATATTCTGGACAGCACATCTAGAAAAACCTATCTTCCTTAAGGTGCCCATACACCTTGCGATCATCGGACGAAACCTTTTGTCCGATGATCGAACCGGCATATGATTTTCATATGGCAGCCCCATCCTGCCCCGATTATAGCAAGGTTCAATCAGCGGTAGTTAAAAAAAAACACCTGGACGAATTGCGGTAATCGACAGAACGTATTTTTGTTTACGCATGAGCAGTGTTAATCGTACGACTTTTGACGTATGGAAACGCCACCAACCTTGCGAAAATTGTACAATCAACTGAAGTTTTCGAACACGCAAGAAAGACAAAAGTCATACGTTTGTACAGTACTGGCGGTTGCACATTCCCATACACCTTGCGATTGTCGTACGAAAAGTCGATCACATACGATTATCGTATGATAACCATGAGGTGTATGAGCGCCTTTACAATTTCTACCTGTAAGGGATTTTGTTGATGCAGTAAGACCACCCTGTGTCTTGTTGCTGTGCTCAGTCTTGCCTTTGTGTAAGATTTTTTTACACTGGACTGTGTTCAGCGATCTCAACTTGTTACTAGAGCATGGCTTTTCTTCACCCGGTTTTATTCCTTCTGCACATCTGATTCTGTTTGATTTAGGGCCCATTCACACCATGTCATTGTGCTAAATGCAAGGATACCACTATCACAGAGCACACCTAGCATCTGGGGACCTGCTCTATGTGAATTGTGTTGCCATTTATTTGAATTAAAGCCTAACTCACCTCCAAGCAGCTATGTGTTCCAGTGCAATGTACGGTCCTGCAATGCAATGCATTGTGTTGTGGTGAAAAAAAAGTAGTGAATGCATTACTTACTTTCACTGCTACACATGCTATTGCAGTACCACACATTGAGCTGCACTGTAACGCAGGGTGCCAGGAGGTGTGTTTTGGGGGTGCCATTAAAATGGAGGTGGGAGGTGCACTTTGTAAACGCATTAATATTGTTTGTTATGTGAAACGCTTTGGTGTGAATGGGCCCTCAATGACTGTTGTGGTATTGTGTGGCAAACCCACTGTAGAATTGGGTGTAATGGTCACCCAGGACTCTCAGCCAGATGGGCTGAGAGGTTTCAAGAAGCAAATGATTGTCTGGATTATGCTTGGGATCCTGGAACTGGGAGATTTCAGTGTTTCAGGAGGGATGAGATCTCCAGTCCTGGGTCCAGGGTTTAGCAGTGACCAGCACTTAAGGGAAGTGCACAGCCCCTAAGGAAAGAATGCTAACGAGGGGAATTAGCTCCTGCTGGGAAATAGGAACGACCGTGTTCAGGGGATAGGAGGACTCTTCCAGAAGTCAGAGAGTAGTCAGGTGAGCTCCTACTGGGATAGTAACAGACGGTGTTCGGGAGTCTCCCCAAAGCCCCCCAACAGTACAAAATAAATAAATAATAAAAAAATAAAACATTATGAAAAAAAAAAATGTTAAAAATTATTTAAAAAAAGTGAAAACTGCCCATCCCCTACACACACACACATTAGACAAGTGCGAAGACTAAAAATTAATTTCAGATGAAATTAACGAAAACTAAAAAGTTTTCATTTGTTTCATCAAACAAAACACTTTTTTATGCTATTTTGGATTCAGCCACTGGCGTGTTCTGGAGGCAGGGCACATGACGTCATATAACACCGCACTTGTTGGGCGCCTCCATCTTGGTGTATATCTAGGTATACACCAAGATGGTGGGGCCAATATTGGCGTGTGACGTCACCTGACGCCACTCATGCATGGCGTCATGTAACGTCATGCTCCCTGCCTCCAAGATGGTGGCACGCATTCACAGAACAAGCCGGTGGCCAACATGGCCGCCGCACATTCTCAAACAAATTATTATGTGCCGGAATAAATTTTCGTATATTCGGGCATATAGTAATTCATTCATTTTACATGTAGTCTAGGTTTTGTGTTCTGTTTTCTATTTTTACTTTTCTAGATGCACTTACTTGAAAAAAGGGATCGGCATGACAACCGGACACTTTATTTTTATAGACTCTATTGTAGTTTGACATTTATTGTTTGCCTTCTGCTGTTTTATTTGATAAGAATACTTATATTGTACCTACAAGTTTAATACCTTTGAAGAAAAGTTTTATTTTTATCATACTTTTTAATATGTTTCTCTGTGGCTGAGTCTTTAAAGGGTGCGGATATTGGGAAAAATGGGTGTGGTTACGGGGGTGCCAAACATCACACTGTATTGTGGCCTATATGTTATCTTGTTGATTAGCACAAGTTTGGTATCATTGTTAAATCATGCAATGGATTTTATGCATGCAAAATCCCTAAATGTGAGAATATGTACCTGGAGGAGTTGATTTTGTTTTAAAGGCAAAAGCTGCTATTATTTGTCTATTATATTGTCTAGCATATTATATTAGCATAAATTAGTGTGTGTGTGTGTGTGTGTTGTTTACCAAATAAATGTGTTTCTATAGGTGTATTAACAGGCATACTGAGAAAATGGGCAGCAAACCGCAGAATACATTTTTCAAAATTCTTCCCACAGTTCTTTTTCCTGGATGAAGCCTCCATGACCTCTTCTTTACAATTATTTATGTTTACACTTCCTTTGTATTGCCAGCTGAATCCAGCATGAGACAAGCAAGAGTTCTCTTATTGATATGTGTGGAGTGACACTAATACATTTTTATCATCCTGCATAACGGTTTCTTTTACTCAGGATTTGTTGGCTGATTAGTTGCTGTATACCCGCCTACGCATTTCCTCCTATATCAATGACTCAAAAGATTTCAGACTCATGACTTACTAATTAGTTGCATGTACTACCATCTGTCTGTAATTTTAAAAAGATGATAATTGTAGGTACATTCATTCTAATTAACTAGAATTAATTATTAAAAGACAGTATTCAGATTTTATAATACTTTTTCCCTTGTTTGTTAGAAACACATTTCAGAAAAGATTCTTTAGATTTTTTAATAGTAATTAATGGTGGTGGAAAACATGGCTACCAAGTATACAGTTCTGAATTTACCTGTTGCATGCTTGTTCTGCATCAGTGACTCGGAATTCTAGAGGTTAATAGATCAGCAACAGTGTCAGCCAATTAGCATTTTCAGAAGTAGTGGCCTGTGTAGTGTGTCACATCAATATGAGGGCAGGTTTGAAGTAAACTTCCACATTTTGTTGGGAAACTGACACTTCAGGAAGTGTCGATTCCCTGGGGCCCATGCAGCGTTCACTGGGTCCTGGTTCTTGAACATCAGAAAGATCAAGATCATGACCACTGCAAAAAATTTCAAAATAGCAATTGATGGGTAGAAAATTGAATGTGTGCACCATTTTACTTTCCTGGGATTAAAGATTGACCAATAGAGTGATTGTAGTCCAAAAATAAAACACCACATTGCACTGGGTCACAAAGCGATGACTGGCATGAACAAAATATGGAAAAGCAAGAATGTTAGCTTGGCAACCATATGCAGATTAGCCAAAGCTATTGTTTTCTCCTTAGCCACCAAGGGTTGGGAAAGTTGGATCATGAAAACTAGACAGGAAGAGAATTGATGGGTTTGAGCTATGGTGCTGGAGAAGGCTCCTGTGCATTCCATGGAAAGCAAATATAACAAACAAACTAATACTGGAATGCATAAACAGATGTTTCACTGGATGGCAAGATTGCAAAACTCAAGCTCAATTATTTCAGACATGAGCCCAGATTAGTTAAGGAAAAAAGGAAGCAAGGCCACCAAAGAACACAATGGACGGAATCCATAAAAGCTGACACCAGCCAGAACATGAAACAGCTAAAATAAGCAAATCAAAAAATGTGGAGAAAGCTGGTCCACAGAATCGCCTAGAGTTACACACAACTGAACAAATAACACGCAATTTACAAGTAACTCTTTTTGTATTTTTATGATAGTCACCTTAAGGGATATGGCTTAATAGCATAAGACCATTTGCCTACTTGCAGTCGCTGTACTTACATGATAGTCTATTTTTTTACCTTGATATGGCAGCCCATGGATTACAGAACTAATTCATAAAATAAGGTTTAGTACTGGAGACCCATTTAAGAGATGGAGTTTAGTATTCATCTCTTAAAAAGATGAAGCTAGTCTTCCTGATACCTCAGTTTCCAGGAATCTTTTGGGACGGCACATGGGAGTGACTTCTCCTATCTGAAAAAGGAAACAGTAGGCTTACAGATTTCAAAAGTGTACACAGGACCTAAGTGCCTATAAGGCCAATAAAGTGAGTCACACCAGTTACCTGGAAAGTCAGTTACCAGGTAACACATTCTCTTTATCCCAGTCATCTTTCAGGACAGTACATAAAGGAATAGACAAGAAGCAACTTACTACTAGGGAGGGATGATCATCTGCAGAACTTCCAACTAAAGGCCTGAGACCTGAGTGCCAAATGTCAATCACCAGCACTGTTCAATCAGAAAAAAAAGAGTCAAATGATCCCCAATATTTAGAAGTACCAAATATGTAACTTCACTCCTTAAGGCAAACGGAGCAGTGATGGAGCTAATAAGAGCAATGGCATGGAAAGTATAAGCAGCTCTGAGGTGGTGTTTTGGGCATGGGCTAAGCACTGGTATACCTTAAACAAAATCTGAAATAAAATTTACCCCAAACCACTATAGTTTCCCTTTTAAATCACATTGATTTAGCACTTTAGTAGCGCACCCCTTACAGAGCAGCATACAGTAGTACAGCAATGGGTCTCCCTGTGTTTCCTCTGTGATGCACCTCAATAATAAATACACATCACACCTTGAAATTTCTCAAATACCTTGATCCTAGGGCCGGTTGCTGGCACATGTAGACTCTTTTAAGTGGCGGGGTGTGGTAGCTGTCTCCATTTACAGCATGAAGAACACCTGGCACAGCAGCACTTGAAGTAGAAGTCGCCAGTCATATTCCTCTTTGTCACCAGTAGTAACCACTGGGCCTCCAGACTCAAACCTCAGTGTAAGCACATGGCTAGTCCCCAGGCTTTAGGCCTAGCCATCTGAGACAGTCCACAGCCGACTCCCCACAGGCAGGGCCCCGCTTAGTAGAGACAACTCACATGGTCCACCCCAAGTGTTTATCTCCTACCCCAGCATGCACCACTGGCCATTAACCTCACAGTGATTGGCTGGAAAGGGATATCTACTCAGAGCAATCTCTCATTGGTTGCTTTGCTGTGTGACCAGGGTACACCCAGCAGCAGACAGATGCAAATGATGATAAATTGATTAGGGGAACCAAATGAAGATAGACTACAAATCAGCATCAGACTACCTACAACCTGAGAATATTACATTTAATAACACTCCTGCCTACAGGGTGCTACACACTATTTAGTGCAGTGCCTACTGTGTACTCTTATCCCAATCCAGTGTCAATCTGTATTACAACCCTTAAATATGGTGTTAGAATGGATAAAGGATGCTCTAGGCTTTCTCTGACCTACTCTCCCAGAGGCTCTGCTTAAACACAATAGCGTTTGTAAGGTATTTCTTTTTTTCTATTGATTTGAATGTCAGCAGTGAGCTATAAAACCAGCCAGTGGAAATGAAAATGAATTGCCACTTCCTGCCAGCTTCACCTCTGGGTTTGATAACGGAAAGGATCTCTTTGTATGCTTGCCATATTTTCATTGTAGCATGTATCTTTGTTCTCTTCCACGGGCCTAATTATTGTAATGTACAGGTCCTAAACTTGAAATGCATTTCCAGAAATTAGTGTTGACTTGGGCACATTTAATTGATTGTTTCCAATAAAGCTGAATGAAGCAAGGAGTAAATAATTGGATTGTGCTATAGGGCTGCAATCCCTTCTATTTTCTCTGACTTTTTAATTTCATTATTTATTCCTGTCATATTTTGGGCAGTAAATTATTATCTGCCGATTAATGCAGGTTGATATGGAAACCATGCATATAATAAAGACCATTTTTCTGAGCCTTTCTTTATGTTTTGCTTGCTATTATTAACATCCTGTGCAGTCTTAGGTGAAGTGCTGGGTAGACAAAGGCTGCATTAGATTTCCTTGTGTAGCAATGTAATTTGTGGTCTGCTACTTATTCACAGTTGTGTGATATACCGGTATATAAAGAGACAACTGACAACAGGCAAGATGGGGAAAAAAATAATGTTTACCTTTTGTTATTGTTTTGTTTTAATTTTACTTTTGATAAAAATAGAAAAAGCTCCACATTATGCAGAATACTTTAATTCATTTCTGATAACTGAGATCCTCTCCAACTGCTCCATGTTTTAATGTTGAAAAGGGGGCAGCATCAAACAGAGCAGAGTCTATCCAGCCTTCCTTCACCAAAGTCTGGCAGCTGAAAGGCAGCTAATAGTTTTTCAGTGTTGCTCCACTTGTTCACTTGTGCCTTTTATAGCAACAGCTCATGCTAAGAGTGATGATGCATGGATTCAGGGCTTCTGATGCCAGTACAGTTAGGTTTCTGATGAGTTCCTTTATGTGCTGAAAACTTCTAGAATGCTGGCCGTGCCTATGCATTGAGTACTAGTTCCACCCAATTTTCTCTACTGCAACCTCCTTCGCAGTTTACCTCCTCAGGCAGAAATTTCCATTAATGCAGGCCACAACTGTGCAGTGAGTTTCTAGCAAATTCAGCTCAGAGAAAGTAAACCCCAAGGAATGAATGAGTCATTATGAGTTAAGGGTGGGGCTTAGCTAGTATAGGTAGACAAGAACTAATCTGTAAAGAATTCAGGACTTAACACCATCCATCCTTAACACACTTAGTGGTTCATATGGCTATCTGCTCTCCATTATGCACTACTGCATTACAGAAACCTAGACTAATACTATATTTAAAAATCATGCTCCCCATTGAGCACACAGAGCTCCATGAATGGATGAAACCAAGTTCAGTGACTTTAACAGGTCACATGACAGAGCTCTTTCACTATTCGAATTGGAATTTATGAGGTCAGAATGTCCAATCATGACTTTTGCTTCACTGCATAGACTGTGTAAGGAATAAAGCAGATTTTGCTTTTCTTCATACAACTTTTCCTTTCTGTTATCTGATATTTTAAAGGATATCTAAACCCAAAAACAAAAATGTAATATATTATTTTTTAGGCTTTTTTTTCCCCTTCTTTTTTCTTCATTAAATTCTTTATTTTGAATACAATTTTGCAATTAACAAGCAACAGAAAAAAGAAACAGCAATGCAAAAGGTAGAAATAAATTAGACAACAGAGAAATCCCCCCTCCCCATAAGGACCCCAATGATAGCAAGAGTCACAAAAACGTTCAACATTCATGGCCTATATGACAGAGTATATCAATATAGACTGTATAGCATAATAATGCATGATATGCGCGTGTGTAACAGGTCATGGAATTGGAAACAGGATCCCATCTATGTGGGAAGAGGAGAAGAGCTGACAAGAATAAAGCCAGAACTACCTAACAAACAGACAAAGGGGGGAGCAAACAGCCAGAAGGACCCAGGCTAAAAGAAAGAAATATTGCGAAAAAGAAAATAGAAGGAAAGGGAGAGGAAAGAGTAAGAAAAGGCTCCCCGACCGCACCCAGAGAGCCAGCCTGGAGAGGGAAGTCGAATGATCTACCCAGCCACATCCTGCAGCAAGGCATCCTAATCGTGAGAAAGTGTGAATTTTATGGCAAGACAGGAGGCTTCATATTTTGCATATCTCTCTTTACTGATTCCTCATAACAGCAAAGAAACATAACAGAAACAGAAATAACCAATAGCAGCACACAGCATATTATATAAGTCCGCTCACACTAAGATCCCTCCTCTTTCTTTGCTGTTAGCCTCATGGCAGGTCAGTACTCGTACATCTCGCTCCTGTATTGCTGTTTTCTTCCTGTTGTAATTGGCTCTAATAGCCACCATACTACTGTGCTTTCTTGCACTGTTCCTCTCTCCCCGACCCCCCCCCCCGGGTCTTCTCAATCCAAGTCCTACCTCTCCCCACAGCCTTCTGCTGACTCTTTTTCCCTGTCTGGAGCCGCCGTGCGTGCATTAGCTCCGCCGCCATTTTCTTGTAGATCGTTCTGCTGGCCATGGCGGCCATTTTGTTGCAACCGCGGCACGTTTTTTCCGTTAACCCCGCCCCTTCCAGACGAATTTGCATTAGCCCCGCCGCCATTTTTCTTGTGGTTTTTTTCCCCCTGCTTTCTCAGTGCAGCGGTGTCAGGGATCCCGGCACAGGTGACCCCACACATCGAGCTACACGCTCCTCAGTCCTTGCTTCGGCGGGACGGTTATCTCATGCTTCACCCTCGGGGAAGCCCATCATCCCTCCTCTCAGGAGGCCTTGGAAACCCAATTGCCTTTGAGTAGTGGCGCGGGTGAGCCCCGCAGTGTTACACTTGCCCTTACCCAGCAGTGTTCGGACCTGGTGGATGCCGATTCGGTGCTTGACCCTACTGGGGAAGCACTTTTTGATCCCAGGTCATCGGAATGGACCCTTCCAAACCATATTGACAGATACCTACAGGTCTGGCTACGTAAGCCCTTAGACAATGGGGTTCGCAACCGCCTTCAGGCGGAATGCCCTCGACCCTCCATCCTGTATAAAGTCTCAGCCACACCTGAATTTGACCAGCTTATGGTCACCTTTATTAATAGGAAGGGTCTTGACCCCAGACGGGGTTTGGAAACAAGGCTTAAAAACTACGTAGCATAAACTGCTTGATGTACCTGGACCCATGACGCAGATCTTTGTCCTTGCGGACGAGGCCTTGACACAAGGCACTTCTCTGGATCCTCGTTTTAAACCTGGATTGGATTCAACGCTCTATCTGCCTGCTGGGCAATCCAAACACGGCACTATCTGCCGATCGCCGCAGCGCTACACTGCTACGCATGTTGCCTACCTGTCAGATATGGCAGAAAAAGGGTTGGGCACTAAAGCAGATAGCAAACTCTTTAGTGAGCCCTTCATTGCGGAGCTCAGCAAACTGCTGGCTCTTATGCCCTTCTGTAGCCAGCTGGCTCATCCCCCTTTTTCCCTCTGCTGGCGCCTCATCACCTCCAACAGCCGGGTCCTTCAGACAGTAAAAGGTTTTTTTCCATAATCTGGATTGTGCCCCCCCCCAGACAGGTTCTACCCCCCAAAACCCTGTTCTGTAGTCTAGCGACTCAGCAACTTATTCATACAGAATTGCACGAGCTGTTCTACTGGCCCCACACTCTCCCAGTTTCGTCAACAACATCTTTCTTGTACGAATAAAACCTGGGGAATTTCGCCTGGTATAAACCTCCAGGCTTTGAACGACCACGTCTTTTATCGTCTTTTCGAGATGGCAGGCATCCATCTTCGCAGGGACCTGCTCTTGGACCGGGATTGGTCCCTATACACCCTAACTCAGGCGCTTCCTCCGTTTTCGTTGGCTCTTCCATCTTTGGCAGTTCACCTGCTTTTCCCTTCTGTCTGAGCTCAGCCCCTTGGTGCTCAGTAGTTTGGCAAGATCACCTTTTTCCGCTCCCACAGACTCCGCTCTATCGTCTATCTGGACAATATACTTATTTTAAATGTCAACCCGGACAGTCTGCACGCTCAAACCTCTTGGGTGATTCGCTGGTTGTAGGATTTGGTTTTTATCATCAATTTCCCGAGATCCTCTGTCATTCCTTCCCATCATGTGCAGTTTCTTGGCTTCAAGATCGACTCGGTCTCCTCCTTACTCCGCTTTCCCGCTGCCACATTGCCAACATCTAGAAGGATCTCGGAAGGCGCTTCATCTGACTCATGTCTCCCTGCACTCTCTGGCCAGGATTGTGGGTCTTCTCTCCTTTTCCATTCAGGCCATTTTTTCCGGGGCCTCTTCATTACTGAGCCCTCTTACGATCTACTGGTTCCTATGACAGGCGATGTCTGTGTCGGGCTCACGTGGTGGCATGGGACGGCGATTTTTTGGCACTTAGCCGGACTTCGTACTGGAATTGGATGCCAGCCTGTGGGGCTTGGGCGCATATTGTGCAGATTTGGCTACAGGCGGGCGCTGGACACCAGAGGAATGCTTCTTGCACATCAACTGCTTGCACCCTCTAGCTGGCTGCCCGAAGTTTTTTCTTGGTGCTCTGTCCTTCACGCTGGATGGGGTCTCTTTCTATCTCGCCGAACTAGGACCTTGTCTTCTGTCCATATCACCACTTTCCTGCGGAACCATCCCTTTGCGTCGTCCATTGTCTTCAAACTTATCTGCACAGGATGGCTGCTTTGCGTCGCCCTGGCAAGCATCACCTGCTTATTTGTTTTGTTCGACTTTTCCTTCCTGTGTCGGCACCTACTCTGGCTCGGTGTGTGCGTTGGCTGCTCTCTCTCGCCAATTTGAACACTTATTTTGGTGCTCATTCGATCCGAGGTGCAGCAGCCTCTCGAGCTCATTCCTTTGGTAGTGCTCTCCCTGCCATCATGCGGTTAGCTGATTGGTCAAGGGAATCTACCTTTCCGACTGTCTACTTGAGACCGATTGCACACACCAACTTCTTTCCTTTAGCGTTAAAACTGCAAAATATGAAGCCTCCTGTCTTGCCATAAAATTGTTGATTATTCTAGCGTTAGTGACCGAATAATCGGGATTTTATTAAAGACAGGAGGCGAATATTTTTCCCACCCGTGTCTGTTACTGCTTTTCCCTGCCCTGGGTACGTATATGTATATATTCACATGATGTCTTTTATTTAAGTGCAAATATTATCTTCTGTACTGTTATGTCCCAGTTTGGTTTGCTGTTACGTTTTCGCTGTTTCTCTTGTTTCAGTTTACCGATTAGCTGTGCTCTATGACATTCCTGATGTTCCGGATGGTTATTCTCCAGTTCGGTTTTGCCTAGGTTCCAGTTTGACTTGTATTTTTTCAACCTGTTTTGTTCATGGGGACTGTTTCAAAGAAAGAGGAGGGATCTTAGTGTGGGCGGACTTATATAATATGCTGTGTGCTGCTATTGGTTATTTCTGTTTCTGTTATGTTTCTTTGCTGTTATGAGGAATCAGTAAAGAGAGATATGCAAAATATTCGCCTCCTGTCTTTAATAAAATCCCGATTATTCGGTCACTAAAGCTAGAATAATCAACAATTCTTGCCAATAAAACCGTTTAGTGCAATGTTTCTCATGCGTACCCCTATCAAAGGAGATTAAGTCTTCTATACCTTCAATTTCACCAACCTTATTAAGCCATAGAGATAACAAAGGGGGTTTGGTCTGTTTCCATAGTTCGGGTTTACAGCTCCTGGCCGCGTTAAGCAGATGTATGCAATAAAGACTTTCTACATGTCTTTTTGGGAATGGAGTTATGATGTATTAGGAGGAAAGCTGGGTCCGCTGGGACCTCAAGATCAGTAAACATCTGTAAAATGCTGCGAACCGGAGACTAAAAAGAAGTAAGACAAGGTCAGAAACAAAAAATATGGAATAAGTCCCCCTGAGGACCTCTACATTGCAAGCATTGATCGGGCACAGAAGGGAACATGGAAAGGAGAAGCGGATAGTTTCTGTACTATCTGGTTAGGAGTTTAAACCCCGATTCCTGGAATGTCATGTTAACTGAGGATCGAAGAGTATGATAAAGGATTGTCAACTTGATCCTTAGAGAAGCTGACCCCTAAGTCCCGTTCCCATTTCTTCAACTAAAGGGGAATAAAATCAGCAGACGGGGCAAGCAAAAGGTTGTACATAAGAGATATGGCATATCCAAGACTAGCTGTTGACGAGGCATAATGTTCATTTTGATGATACTACATCTCCCAAACTATGAGAATTGTCCAAAATGCCATCTCGTGAGATCCTGTTTTAATCTCATGTAAGAGGGGAGGGAACTTAATTGAGAACACATCTGACAAGCGCTTCAAAATAAATGTACCCAAGTATTTAATCGCAGACTCTGACTATTTAACAAGTAATTTTTCTCGAAGAGTTGTGGCCGTTGCAGCTGGTATAGAGACATTAAGGGCTTCCGATTTAGTATAATTGATATGAAAGTTAGAAAGAAATCATGGGATTAGTTATAAAAAATAACAAGTTATCTGCATAAGCAGCAACTTTGTGGGGTATCTTAGTGCCTATACAAGGCCCAGTGATATACGGATGCAGTCTAATTTTACGCAAAAAGGGCTCTAAAGTAAGAATGAATATTAAGGGTGATAAGGGGCATCTCTGCAGCGTTCCATTATTATTATTATTACATAGTATTTTTATAGCGCCAACAGTTTGCGCAGCGCTTTACAATATAAGGAAGACATAACAGTTACAATACAATTCAAGACAAGATGGTAAGGAGGGCCCTGCCCCTGAGAGCTTACAATCTAAAAGAGGAGGGGGAAATGATACATGAGGTAGCTGTGGGAATGAATTATGTGAGAATGTGAAGGTTCAGTGGTTAGGTTGCGGTGGGATAGGCTTCCCTGAAGAGATGAGTCTTTAGGGAATGCCTAAAGGCAGTCAAGGTGGGAGATAGACGGACAGGTTGGGGTAAAGAGTTCCAGAGGATGGGAGAGACTCTAGAGAAGTCCTGGAGGCGAGTATGGGAGGAGTGGACAAGGGAGCTGGAAAGCAGGATGTCAATGGATGAGCGGAGGGGACGGTTAGGGTGATACTTTGAGACAAGGTCTGAGATATATCCGGGGGCGGAGTTGTGGATGGCTTTATAGGTGACTGTTAATATTTTGAATTTTATCCTCTGGGCGAGTGGAAGCCAGTGGAGGGATTGGCAGAGGGGGGATGCAGACACTGAGCGGTTGGTAAGGTGAATGAGTCTGGCAGCTGCATTCATGATAGACTGAAGGGGGGATATTCTGTGTAGTGGAAGGCCAATGAGGAGGTAGTTACAATAGTCAAGACGAGAGATAACAAGGGAGTGTATGAGTAGTTTTGTGGTGTCATTGGTGAGGAAGGGGCGTAGGGACCACAAAGTAATTGTGGTCATTAGGGACCACAAAGGACTGGGAGAGATGTCCATTCACCTTGACCTAGGCAGTTAGGTGAGAGGTCAACATATTTGTACCCCGACTCAGGTGACAAAGCACACGCGTCATATATAACCAGTTCACTGTTTTTTTCAGCATCCGTGGGCAATAACATTAACATTAGTTCGGGCCGCATGAAGTACACCCTGGCGGTGTTATCTCGGGCCTCTCGGGTTGAAATGAAGCCCACTTGATCTAAGTGAACCACTGCTTGAATGCAGGAAGTCAATCTAGTGGCCAGTATCTTCCTGAAAAGTTTCAGAGCCACATTTAAAAGGGAGATGGCCTACATCTAGGGCAAAGCAGTGGATCCTTACTCTCTTTCAGATTTACTGTAAGTGTGAGCTCTTAGAGAATCAAGCGCCACCAAGAGCATTAAAGGTCGAATAAAATGTGGGAAAAATGTATCTTAAAGGAGTTTATAATTAGGTAAACTAAAGCCATCAGGGCCAGGGGTTTTCCCAGTTTGCATGTGAGCTATGGATAATTATAATTCCTCTGAAGTGATAGGTTCCTCAAGGGTAGAAATGGCCTCAGCAGACAGATGTGGCAAGCCAGAACTAGCAAGGTATGAATTGATAGTCTCCTCAAGAGAGAAACGACGGTCCTTAGGAATTTCTGCATCAAGATTATACAAGGAGGAGTAATATTATCTTATTGTGTCAGCAATGTCAGCTGGCAGGGAGACCTTAGAGCCCCGACCAGATACAATCTTGAGTTCATAGTTAGCATCTCATTGGGACCGGAGTGCACAAGCCAGATATTTATCACACTCGTCACCATGTTCATAGAAAGTACGTTTGCATTCGGTAAGCATCCGTTTAGCTTGATGAAAGCAAAGGGATTTAAGGTGATTTCTCCGGGCCGTTAACTCACCCAGGACCTAGGCTGCAAGAGACCGTTTGTGCGGCACCTCCAGAGAGTGGATATGCGCCAGATGTTTGTCCATTTGTGCTGCCCTGACTTTCCAAAGTCTGGATCCGTGTTTGATAAAGATTCCTCTAATATAGGCTTTATGGGGTTCCCAGAAGATCATAGGTGCGCAGTCTGGGGTAGAGTTAATGGAGATGTAATGCTCTAGTTCCTTACGAATATCACCGCGAATAGCAAGATCCTGGAGGTGGGCCTCATTAAGCTTCCAACTCCAGGACCTGGGAGGAAGACGCATCAAGTCAATGTCTAAAGCTATCGGTGCATTATCAGATAAGTAGATGGAGCCGATTAAGGCAACTGAAACTCGAGGTATGTCACAGTGGTGAACTAGAAATATGTCTATGCATGAGGGTAAAAACGATTTTGAAACTTCCCATCTGAGACGTGATAAGTGTGTCTCCTGTACAAAACAGATCTGGGCACGCAGCCACTGCAGCACATGGAGGACCATGGTCCTCTTCTCCGGGGGATTCAATCCCTTCTCATTGAAGTGAGTCAATTTTGCTGAAAGTGAGAGCGGCCATATTATAGATGTTTCTCCACCGGGGGGCAGACACTGACCAGACTGGGAGAAGGAACCCAAAAAGAAGTGAGGGAAGAGAGCAGAGGGAAAGGAAGTGTAAGCTAAGAAAAAGAAGAGGAGATAAAAAAGTAGAGACAGGAAAAAACTCTTGAAGAACCAGGAAAGAAAAACAGGGAACTCTTAAATGAGGGTCAAACTTCCTAAATACCAAACCCAGGGACAAGTCCCAGGCTTGTTAAAGGCTAATGGAGCGAAAAAACAGCTCTGGGTCCAAGACATATGTTAAAATAAAACTATCCAGCATGTAACAGAAAAATTCCCTAATAAAGCAAAGTGAATAGGAACAATAACTAAACAGTATGGACAAATATGCATGAGCCAAGGATTTAGTGGTAAAACATCTTCCAGAGGAACAATTTCCATGAAACCCCCTGGGACCTATACCACACCACAGCCAAAGGGGATCAATATGACCAACAAAATGATCATACACGTAAAAACTGGTCCCTTTAACCACACAGCCTACTTGCGTCCTGACAAATGTGATTTAACATCTTACTTTCGAATTTGCAATGGCCCTCTATTTGAGTAGCGTGGCCGTACCAGGGAGCCTCCCACAACAAGTTACGAGTATCCACCCATATACAATATATTTAGTGACATAACACCCTCCAGAAGAACAATTATCAGTAAACTCCCTGGAGCTAGTACTGCATAACAGCAAATGGGACCTAATAAGGCCAAAAGAATGAAAATTAAAAATTACAGGATCAAAAACTGGATCCCTTAACCATACCGCCCACTTGTGGCCCGCCAAAGTGAACTTTCAAATAAACTATGTCCCCATAATTGAGCAATGCGGCCAGTCCAGGGAGCCTCCTTCTACAAATCACACATAAACACCCATATTCAATGTAAAACAGAGCAAAATACATAGTTATAAGAAGGAGAAGAAAATCTCACCAATCAGCAGACATCCTGTAATCGATCTGTATGCCCAGGCATCTGGCAAGGACAGAAGGTGGTAAAGAAAGTCCCACTGACCTACAATAATCTGCACAAAGCGAAGTATGACTAGAGGTGAAGAGCGGCAGTCCAATTTAAAGTACAGTGTTTTGCAGAGATGGGAATTAAGTCTCAATAGACCAGAGGAGGTTGCAAGGGGAAAATAGTCCTCACAAGTATAAAATGGTAGGGAAGGCATGGCGGGTGCTCCAGCAGGCCCCCCAGGCTAAGATCAAGCTCATCATCGCCAGAGGGTGAGGATAAGCAATATTAGCATAGAGAAAGAAGAGGCAAAACACCCCCACCAAGTCCCACCCCCCTAGAGGCCCAAATTTTAGAAATGTCACGATCAGCCTAGGGGAACCAGCCAGAGCACCCGCCAAATACCCCCCAAAACTAACCTGTCAATAGAGTTGCTATGATGAATAAGACTAATTACTATGACAGGGAATGCAACCTCACAGGTTGAAACAGAGAAAATAAAAAAAAGTGAAATGTTGCTGTATTGGAAAGTTGGAAGGAAAAAGGATCACTGCTCATTTAGTGAGGATCGTAATGGTGACCATCTGTTGGTATGAATGGGCGAGGGTTATCACGAACATTCTGGAGTATGCCACAGAGCACTCTCCCAGATAAGCGTTGTGAACGCAATCCCAAAATTGGGTGAGGTCTTCTCCTTGGCACCCGAAGTTCGGATTTGCAGGGTATTTCTAGAAAGATCAGGGAAAAGATGTATTTGGACACCGTCAAAGTCTATAGTACCCTATAGGACGCCAGGCCTGTTGCAATATTTCCTCTTTTTGGATGTAATGATGGGCACAACAAATCACATCACACGGACCTGTGGACTCTGTCCATTTCTATGGAAGTGTCAGGAGGATGATCCAAGTAGAGAATGAAGATGCCTCTGACCGTGTCTTTAGGATCAGAGGCACTGCTTAATCAGCTTTGGTAGGAAGGGAACATAAGTCCCTAATATCAGGATCCAGATGTTGTCCCACAAGGGAGGATTGAGTATGCCATAGCGATTACTTATTCAAGGACTACAATGGTGGGCCTGAGTGCCATGAGCCGAAAGAGTCGCTCCCATCAATTTGGGTTGGAGGGAGCGTCCAGTCCACATCCCCAGCGGTTGTAAATGGGCTGGTGGATCTCACCTGGTCTAAGGTGCAAAGGGGTAGAGGAGCATCCCCAGACACCCCATCAGATCTCTCAATGCGCTGCAGTCCCGGGGCTGCAACACCGTCCAACATGTCTGCAGGTAGCGGTTTTACAGGTGTGGGAGGAGGAATGCCACCCTGAGCCACTGTAGCAGAGACCGGAGTGGATGGCAGGGAGGCCGCAGGAGCTCCAGGGGACATCTGCACTGGCAGCGGGTGAAAGTCTCCTCGTCAGGGAGAGGGAGCAGTGCTGTTGTCCGAACGCTTGCCTACCAGTGGATTCCTCAGGAATGTGTCAGCCGAGGTTGTGGTCTCTTCCAGCGGGAGAGCCTCAGGTGAGACCGGGTCTGGCTGCAGCCTCAGGGCAGGCCTCTCCTCCATGGACAATCCCGGTGCCTCAAAGAGGCGCGTTTAAAAGCAGATTTCAGGCTGTACTGTGACCCCTGCCGCTTACTCTTCCGAGTCATGGGGAGAAGGGTGAGCAGCAGCCAGGGAAAGTAGCTGTAGCAAAACAGTCGGGTCCAGAGCTGTAGCGCCGCACTCCATCACCTGGACACGCCCCGCTTTTCCCTTTATTTTTACCTGGTGATCTGGCCAATAACGCACTTCCTGTGTTAGGGTATCCCCACCTAACTGAGCAGCAACAGAGCCACCATTGGACAAAAGCATTGTCACCCTGTTGCGTGGGTAGTGTCAGATGCATAGCAGATTTAGTTGGACTTGACTAAAGAATTAAAGCCGACCTCCAGCTAACACTGTTTTTAAGCAGTTACAGTGACAGTTTTTTCTTCAGTTTATGATAAAGGTTTTACTTAAGTGAACAAAAGCTGACCATTGTAAGCACTGTATCGCCGCCGATACCGATGCTTGTATCGGTATCGGTGCATCCCTAGTAAGCACCCCTGTCAGTGTTACATGGTTTGTCTCAACTCTCTAAATGCCACTTTTGTGAAAGGTTGATCTGTTAAAGTAATTTGAAAAATGAAATTCACCAGGTGAAAATAAAGAAAAAAAAGCCTAAAAAAATAAATGTTTGCTTTTTGGTCTAGATACGCTTTAAGCCTCTAGTAGACTTCTAAGATAAAAACGTGAACATTTTAACCAATTTATTTAGAATAAGATCTGATTAGGATAATTCAAAGTTGTATAAGATGAGAGGGGCCCTATTTAACATTTTGCACAAGGATCCTCTGGCTTTTAGTTACATCTCTGATGAGCGCCTCCTATTTTTATTTGCTGTGCTAGAAGATTTCTCTAACACCATCATACAGGGATATAACTAAAAATAAGCTTTACCAGAGTGATATACAGTATATGTTAATCTTTATGCATTAGGTCAAACGTGTAACAAAATTATCAAGTAATGAATTACTGACCGTCCAATAACTAAACAATATTCTAAGGTTCAGATGGTAACCTTTTTATTGGACTAAGCCCAGGTTTGTTGCCAAGGTAACACCAACTACAGAGTTTGCTACAAAGGCATGCATAATTTCTAGCTTGCATTACTGTGAACCTGTCCTCTGTTCTGATTATCCTAAACTATGGCTATGACAAGGAACCACAAGGTGCCTGCTGTCAGAAAGATCTCTGTCTTGTCATTTTGCTTTTACTTTGCATTGGAGGTTTCCACTTCTTGGGACACCCACAACCCTTAGCCTCACCCACCTGTAGATCCTCTTTCCAATAAGAGGGTTTTGCAGGCCAATACCACAGAGTATTGGAGAGGTTCACTATAATGGATAACTGTATTTTCACAAAAACATATGTGCCTGAAATAAGCAACAATGAGTTGCAAATCATGAGCTTTTTTAAAAAAGAAAGCAAAGATTGAATTGACTATGGTGCAGTGCTAGTTTCGTCGACTAATAATTTTTGCCATAGAACACTTTTTTAGTTACTAAAACTAGACTAAAACTAAAATAAAGCGCAGAGCGCCTCGACGTGTGCAGAATAGTTTTTAATAGAAAAAATCAAACGATAAAAACATACTCACAAAAGATGGCATAAAAGGAGCATATTCTCCTACATCTAGAGGGGAAGTGATCAGTATAACATAGAGCACGGAGGATGCCGATTCGTCAGCTGGCTTGCTGCCCCGTCAGCTGGCTTGCTGTCTCACGATACCTCCGGTGCTAAACGGCTAACGCGTTTCTGGGGCATGCCCCTTCATCAGAGCCACCAATGGGGAGCCTACCTGTCTGTTTCGGTCAACCAATTGAAATTCTTAGATGGGTACCCATAGAAACCAATTTGTTAGTCCCACAATGCCGGCAACATATGCCGGTAATAGGAATAACCCTCTATTAAAACATTTTACATAAAATTAATTATGAAGTAAAATACTCCTCCAAAAAAATAAAATTAAAAACCATTTAAAAAAATCTATCTGGGTCAGAACAATCTGTCTTTAATCCCGATCGGAAGATGAATCAGTGATAGCAGTTAAAGGTTTAAACGACACAGGTGGCTCAACTTATTTACATAATTAACCATATTAGCACATAATATTTTTCTTAATGAGAAAAATATTATGTGCTAATATGGTTAATTATGTTAATGTTATTATTAATTTTTTGGAGGAGTATTTTACTTTATAATGCATTTTATATAAAATCAAGTGAAGGTTCCCTATACTTTCGAGGATCTGCACAAGGTGTGTGGATCGTTTGTGGAATATACAGTATTACTTAGGAGAAATTCTGTTATCCATCGGCCACAACTGCCGAGAACTCATTATTACTTTTGAATAGACTAACACTAAATACAAACTAAGGGGTCTATTCACCAAGCTGCCGAGGGCAGCCGAGTGAATGACCGATCTGAAGTGAAGTGAGCCGAACATTGTTCGGCTATTCACTTCAGGCTGGTACGGCTGATTTCAGCCGTGCATCGGCTGAAATCAGCCGTACATCGGCTTGCTTCGAGTGGCTGGACATGTTCGGCCAACCCGAAGTGCAGAAGGAGTTCGACTCAGCCGATCCAACATCAACATTATAATAATAATATAATGAGATTGGAAATGTTAGAGATATTCTTAAATTACTCTTTAACTAAACGCACTACATTTTAGTAGACTAACAGGGTTATTCACAAAAGGGTGAAGAGTTTGGAGAAGGCAGGAGAAGTGAACAATCTAGACCAAAATAGCTGATTTGGAAAAATTCTCCAAATCAGCTCACTTTCCAGTTCAGGTATGTTGTCCTATATTGTTCACTTAAACCAGCCTTCTCCAAACTCTTCAGCCTTTTGTGAATAACCCTGTATATCTTCTGTAGATTTAGTCGACTAAAATCTTATGATATTTAGTCAAAATTTAGTCTAGTTTTCATCTAAAACTAGACTAAAACTAAAACAATTCAGATGACTAAAACTAAACGGCATTATAGTCAAATGACTAAAACTAAATCCAAATTTGCTGTCAAAATTAACACTGCTATGGTGCCAGTTTTATTTCTGCAATCTCCTATCACAAATACAAAGGTCCTCTGTAAGTGAAGAAAACACTAATATGGCTGGAGCCCTTATTGATAGAGGAGTGGAGCATAAAATAAATGTTTAAATAGAAATGTATTGATTCTGTCTAGTGCCATTACAAGCTTTAAAAGTACCAGCAATAGCTGCAATCGCATCATTGAAAAGTGATTCCAAAATCATATCAAACATCTAACTTTTATTCTGTGATCCAGCCATTCCACTATCCATACAGAGAAACCTGTACTTAGAGAAATATGTAAGCTTACCTATTTTTCAACTTTCCTTCTGGCTGTCATCCAGATTCTGCCATTTTAATGTTTTTTGAATCGCTGATCTGAAAAAAGTATGCTGCAGTCAAGTGAAGTCAAAGTAACTTCAGAATACCTTCATACTTATTCTAGAACAGTGACTCAGGAAGTAAAACACAGATCAACTTAGTATAGTGCATTTTTTCTTCATATGTGGTCACAATACACTTACATTCTTTGAAATCCACTGCTTCCAACTCCACAGTGCCACTTCCCTAAACATCCCGGTAGAGGAGCGCGCACCCTGAGTTTTACATGCACAGTGCACTAGTGACAGCGCAAACTCCAGCTCTAAGCAGTCACTCGCAAGGAGGATGAGGGAAATGGGAGTTGCTTGTTGTCTGTGGACTCATCCATAGTGCCAGCCGGGAGTGGGCATGCAAAGGAGCTGCAATGGGACCCCATACAGGGACAGAGCCACACGAAAATAGGAACCAGGGAAGAGGTGTTTTGAAGAGATCTAATGAAATAAAAATCACACTGAAAACATGGTAAGTGCTGAGGTTTGCAGCACTATATACTTTTTGCATTTGAGGCTTTAATAAAACAATAAGTTTAAAGTGATCCTGTCCTCAGACTATGCACACTAATGTATTTACATATTCTAAACAAGCAGTAAAATCACTTTAAACCTAGATATCCTTAACCTCTGTAGCGATAACCATTGTGGAGAAATATATCTTCAAGTTTCACAACAGAAGCACTAAAATCTTAACTCTTTTCTAGTTACTTTCTGTTGGCAGCCTGCCAGCCTTCTAATGTAAACTAAGGTTTGGAAACTGACTGTAGAGTCTTTGTTATGATCTTTGAGAATCTTTTTGATAGTGAATAAGTTTACAGTACCAGCAGCTAGAGAGGTCAATGTGGTAGCCGCGCTGCCACTGTCCCTAGTTTCATAAGTGTAGAGGAGAGCCTTATGGCTTTACACATGAACTAGGGCCGCATAGTGTCATACTACCAGTTTTCATTTTGACAGTCAAATTTTAATTTAGTTTTAGTCTTATGACTAAAATGTCTTTTAGTTTTAGTCATCTGAATTGTTTTAGTTTTAGTCACCGAAAAAATGTTGTTGATGAAAACTATGACCAAAAATTATTAGTCAATGAAAATAACACTGCATGCTACAGCACTAGAGACCCTCTTATCTTAGCTGTAGCAGTTAAATGGAACTAAGAATTTTTTTTTAGAATCTTTGGCAATGGAGACCAAAAGAGATACACAAAAACAGCATTTGGCCAAATGTACAATATCAGTTCTGGGTGTACTAGCCTTTTAAATAAAGAGCTGTATGAGTCAGATGCCAACAAAGAATCCCATTAAATACTTTTGAAGCTGATAAATATTTACGCTACGTCTCCTTTCCCAGCAGTTGTTTTTCAGAGGAAAAGCCGCAGAATATTTGCCATTAAACAACCGTGTATTGTGTTGTCTCTAGCTGCCAAACACTGTATAATCACCTCTAAGTATGAGAAACACGTTGGTTCTAGGAGGCTATCGTCTGTGCAGAAACTAAATCAACAGCCTGGATGACATGGCAGACCAACTGCTTCATTTTACAATGAGACAGGCTCTTTACAATGAGATGCACTCTGTATTCTTCTCATCTGCACTAATATAATCAACACTTCAGCATTTGCCTGAACAGTTCCACATCTCTGTTTTCCAAGTAGGAATCTTGAGAGGTACCGATAGACCCTGGAGCTGTGTATCCAGATAACTGCTGTGACAGTCTGGGCTCAGCCCTGCACTATAAGCAGCACAGCTCTTATAACAAGGCTTTATGTGCGTGTCTCATTCCAACAAGTGGTGGCAATGTGCAAGCAAAAATAAAGGGTAATTGTTCCTGATAAAGTTCTTGTGTGCCTGTCCTTTTACCTAATCTGGCTTTTCATAACTACCCAGAGACAAGGAGCACTTTCTCCAAAAATTACAAGAGGTGAGAAAACTGCCCATAGTTTTCCCAACTGAAAACCAGACCAAACTACTGCAAGCTTTCCTCATGTGCTTGGAGATGTTGCATCTGGATGAATTCTCTGTACAAAAAACACTCCTATGAAAAAAGGGTACAAGTCCTAGTTAGATTTTCCACAGAGCAGTTTAGATACAAGTGCCCGAATGGAGCCTGCAGCTTATTGGATGAAAGCTCAGTTTGGGCAGGAATTTTCCAGCCAGCTCCTTCAATCAGCTGATCGAGAAATGCCAGACGTCAGGGTGGACCCACTGTGAAATTTCGTGCAAATTTTTAATTTCATTTTTCTGTGTTTTGCGGGTGTTTCTGAGTTTAGGTTATTGATAAGTTCTATCCTATTAATAATAACTAGACAAGAGCGATTTGTTTCGTTCCGAATCAAAATTCTGGTGAATTTTCCGAAATTCTGAGGAATTTTCCAAAATTCGGACACATTCAAATTTCCGAATTCCAATGCATCCGACCGTGTCCGAATCCGAATTTGGGTTTCCGAATTTCATATCTCGTCCGATTTTTGTTCAAAAACTAAACTGAAATGGACATGTGACTTTTCTGGCCAATCAGAAGTGTTTTTCGGTTTAATGCATCCGAATGGGTCGGAATACGAATTTCCGTTACGGCAACATGGGAGCCATATACAGTATATACAATACTAAAGCTGAGGCTCCTAATCTCGAATAGCATTCGGGATCTGAATTTCCAATGCAACTCGGAAGTTCGGATCCCGAATGCCATTCGGGTCTGGGAGATTCAGCTTTAGTATTAATATCTGTATATGGTTTTTCTGTTTTACTCGCAACAAATATTCCTAAACTCATCCGAAACTAATGAAATTCAGATTTCGTCCAAATGTGAAACCCAAACCGAATTGAATTTCGGATCCGAATCCCGAAATAACGAAATATCTGAACCGAACTGAACCAAATTTTTCCACAGCTTACATGTCTATTAATAACCATATTGAAGTAGAAGTTTGTAAACCTACCAATTGAAGATGTCCATAGGATGTACTATCTCAATGCCCTGACACAATTTCACTCAGCCCTGTGAATATGCACTTCCTAGTGTCACAATTCTCACAGAGCCTGCCCTCTGAACTATAACTCAACTTTTCAACAATGCAACATTATCATTGTTTGCTGGAAGCAATGCATAATGGGATGTGTAGTCTTGAGAATCGTGATTGCATCAAATCAAGCAGCAGAGAAAGAGATGGAAAGCACAATCGGAATCCAGGGCGTTGTTGAAAGTTCTTCCATACCCAAATTTGCTGGAGCTTGTGACTGCCTTTTCTGTAGTTCAGATGGTAATCTTTGGCCCCTTTAGAGCAGCCACAATTCAGGTCTATAATTCTATAAGAGCAGTCAAAGTCTCTGTGCTCTGCTCAGTGAACTTCACGCCTATGATCGTGTAAGAGCAGTCACAGTCTCCATCCTCAGAAAATAATTATTTTGCCAGCTTCTGTCTCGTCCTCTCTGGACTCTCTTGAGCAAAGAAGATCCTTAGCTGAGAGTTCTCCCTCTAGGAAGATGTACTTAATCTTAATGCACAGTTCCTGCTGGACAGACCTTCCAGCAGGGCAACATTTTCCTACACATAGCCTTACTCTCTTCTTCTTCTGAGTCCAGAGGAGGAACACTCTAGGAGGTTGCTTCAAACATTAATCATCTTCCCACAGCTCCCGCCACTAAGATAACTCCTGAGTGAATGGCTGGGGAGGATAAACATTAAATTTAGTTACTGGCTGCAGCAAGTGTGCAGACTCACAAACTCCAAACACAGATATCTTACAAATAAACTCTCTGAGGGATTTAAGAAATCGTCTAGTGCATTTACCAAGAACTGAAATGTACCATTTGGATGGACTGACCCTTTCTTCAGGCAAATCACATGAATCCTCTCTGTAAATATGGCAAACATGAGGTGACATCACAGGGTGTTTATTTGATAATGCCATGCTGGGATTTGTTTGTTAAGGAAGTTGCTAGAGCTGTCTCAGTTCCTTTTAGATGCTGAATAAATAGGTTGACACAGGATGCATGTCCTCAGTTTCCTTTCTCCAGATGCTAATCGCAAAAAATACCTCAATAGAACATTTTGTGGTGCCAAAGGTTGAAGATCTTTGCAGCACAAAACTGTAAATACTAGGTAAGGCCCACAGCCTTTAAGTGGACCTTTCCGTAACACCACAAGTCCACATGAATACACTCCTTAAATGTTATAATATACATCAGTATTTATTTATTTTTAAAAATCTGCACCTTTTACCATTGAAAAAACAGTCCTTGAGCTGCAGTCCAATGACTTTGCCTATGCTCCCCCAGTGCACGGTACTATGTAACGCTGGAGGTGCAATGCGTTGCTATAGATTTGAATGGTGCCCCAAATGCCCTTCCCGCCTGCAATACGATTGAAGGTGCTACAACACAGGATACCGCAATACTGTTCGTTGTTGTGCGAAAAAGTAGAACAAGCACTACTTTTTTTAATTGGAATGCAGGGCATTGCAGTACAGTACCAGAGCAATCGATCTCAATGGGGCAGGAGGAGCGTTTGGGGTGCCATTCAGGGGCATGGCAATGCAACACACATGATTAAACCACAGACCCGGTGTGAACAGGCCCCCTAAACAATGCGCTAGTCTCATCTTCTATGGTCATCTTAAAGCAAAAAAGGAGTAAGAAATATGCTAACATTCACAAAAAAATTGGGAGAGCTGTCTGTGGAGGACAGCAAGCAAGGCCGGCGGATATTACAAAACACACATGGAACAGCGTAAATGATTAGCAGGAGAACTGTACTTGGAACTACTGCAAATTACAAGAAAATGATTGAGGTGCAGACATTTGTTTGGCTGCACCGCAAGGCACAGCTTGCAGTACCACACTTTGCAATCGGGCGCATATGAGTCGGAGGTGCACTTGGGGTACCATTCAGATGAATGGCAATGCAAAGTACCTACCATAGTGTTTACACGGTATGTGCATGTGTGCGGTAGTGTGTGTTATTTGCATGTTAATTGCATTTAACACAATGCTATGGTGTGAATCCACCCTTAGCTTAAAGTATATATCCAAAGAAGTCTCCACACACCCTCCTGGCTTTTTGCTTCTTTATTTTATTTCTCAAACATTTTCATGCCATGTACTGTAGCTTAAAGTACTGTTTATCTAAAGTCAAAACTATTTTTTTAATTTTGGACAGAGTAGGGGAGGAATAAAATCGCTGTCAGTTTGTTTTTTGGGTTTTTTTTTCATCTTTTGTGTCTCCTTAGGGAAATGTCCATTTACTTCCCGCCCTGTAGACTCAGCACCTGGATATGTGGTTAAGAGTGGCTAGTAAAGACTGTCCATAACACTTAGAAGTTTAATTAAAATTTTTATTGAACAGAAACATCAGATACAGCTGACAGTGTTTTGTCCTTCCTAATAGAGGACTGCAAGATCAAAATGAGCTACCATTAGCAAAGGTAGTGTGCTACCATAGTGGGAATCAGAGATCCCAGGGTGCAGGGAACCCAAATAATCCTGGGAAAAGGCAAAATGGGAGATAGTAATACCCAAAATGGCAGCTCAGATGAACAGATGAGAAAACGGTGGGAGTAAGAGGTAGACTGCAATCATCTACAAGGTGCTACTGTAGTAGTAGATGAAGAATCCTGTCCTTCTGCCCCTTCCCAAGATGTCCTCCATTGACGCAGACACACAATCTGAGCACCAGGGGCACTGGAAATTAGATTGTCAAGGTTGGAACTGAAGAGATGCCTACCTTAAATGGCAAGCAAATCAAATGTTTCTTAAGCGTATCTTCAGCGTAGCCGGCATGAAGCCCAAAGCATATGGACAGACATTACACCCATGCAAGACACAAGCTCAGATGCTTGTAAGAGACCATCACAGCTGAACTGCAAGACTCCAGACATTTGTTCCAAAAGCTCCAGGACACAAGAGTTTGTCCATGAGATGATGGGGTCTTCTTTAAGAAAATTGATCCACAATTACGTGATTTCTCCAACTGCCAAAAGAGGAGAAAGAGTCACTCTAGATAAAATAAACTGGGACTTGAGAAGGTAATCCAACTGTCCATCAGTCTGTCTGTCGGTGAAATCCCCAAAGTTAAGTGGATCCTCAACCTGTTTGGTGATATGCTTGCTAAGGTGGAAGACTGGAGTGTCTGCATGTGTGTATTCCACAGTTTGGCTTTAAACCCTCTTTTCAGTGGTAAATATGCACTATAAATCTGACTAGTTGTTATGGGCAATGGTTTGCTTTGTTTACATTTATTTTTATAAGTCAAAGTTTACGTTAAGTGTAAAGGTTTGTGTCTTCACCAATTAAGATGCCATATATACGTTTAAGCTGCAATATTACCATCCACATATGCTTTTCTCTCCATTTGCTCAGTTTTTTCATCATGCAAATATGTCATATTTATTAAATGTTCAATTTAATACACAGCTTTATTAAAATCAAAATCCCAGTGACAGTAGTATTTTTCATCTTTAATGTGAGTATCGAAATTTACATTGAACCTCGAAGAGGTATTAACAGAAGCCAGCTATAAATCATCATGAAGTCTACCACAACAAAATACTAAAAGCCTATCTATAATGCATCGCCCCATGGTTTCACTTATATTATCCTCTATAATGTAGATCTACTAAGCATAAGCAGTGAAACATAAATATACTGAGTCATATTTACAGTAGAATAACACAAGGCAGCATATCAACAGAATGAACCATTTCTGCTCATAAATTATGCATGCAAAATACATTTCAAATAAATTACATCCAGCCCCAAAAAAGTTCACAGCAAAAGGCAGTACTTTCCAGAAGCAATTGCTAGAAAATTCTAATTCTATCATTTGTGACTATTACTTTCATGTATGTATGTATGTATGTATGTATGTATGTATGCATAATTTTTAACATATATGCCAGCTATTTCCACAGTAATAATATTTGAATTGTCTTAAGGTGATTGTATAAAAAACATTTGATGAAATGGGCAGTAGAATTAAAATAATTGTTACTTTATATGATATAATAATGTCACACTTTTTTTTATTCTACCGCCCCTTTCATCAAAGAGTAACAAACTGTACATTTCCTTAAATGGTAATACATTCCATATTTCACATAATCAGACATCACTCTTTGTAATTAGACCGGTGGTTAATTAGCTCTCAATGTCTGGGTGTGCTAACTCCCATCTCCCCTTCCATGGGGTATTTCCTCTTAAGGAGGTTCTTATGACACCGCATGATTTATGGTGGATTCTGACAGGGGAACCTAGTCCCACCCTCAGCGACACAGACTCCCTCGTCCTAACTTTTTAAGCCTCATCCACCTGCCCTTTTTATATACCAAGACAAGGAACAATAATTGAACCCAACCCAAGGGGCAGGACCTCATATATTTTCATTGTTCCAGCATGGCAGCCGCTATTTGTGTTTTTCTGAATGCAAGCTTCCCTGGTTTATCACAACTGTCAGCAAAGGGCCATAGCACTAATGGCTCAGCTATAAGAATGTGTATCAAGAAGAGGGAAGAGATCCAAAAGGGGGCAGACTGCAAAAAAAAAGATGAAGAAAGAGAAGAGTTGACATGGAGAACAAGACGCATCCACTTTCCATCGTGACATGCTTCAAGGCTCGCAACATTTCAATCCATGCTTACCTCACTTGTCTTTCCCAAGTCTTTTAAAACCCTAACAATGACCCTGATTATCAACATTGATTACATGAGAAGATAGAGCAGAGACTGATTCCTTGAGGAACATTCTTTGAGGAACCAATATTGATTAGTCACTGGTGGCCCATATTAAATGTACGTGATCATTTGTGCTCAAGTGAGGAAAACATTTATTAGTTTATCTGCCACAATAGAAGACTTTGTCTAGTCTTTTATACTTTAGAATTGATGTAAACTGTACCATGAATTTTAATAGTGTCAATTGTTCTTACACAACTAAACTTTTCATATGTATTATTATTATTATTATTATACAGGATTTATATAGTGCCAACAGTTTGCACAGCGCTTTACAATATAAGGAAGACATTACAATCCCAATACAAATCAAGACAAGATGGTAAGGAGGGCTCTGTCCGTGATATGTAAATACTGAGACATCAGGTGTAAGAAAAAAGTGAGAAAAGGAACCTGAAGGTGTTGATCATAGCAACCATCTAAATTTTACCTGTCACATTCCTTCTCTATCTATATAATGATAGTGCAGCGCTATAGAAAACAGTGGTTCAAAATCTGTATACCATACTACAACAAATACAAAAAAGTGTCCATAAACCAGATATATTGTATAAAGAGTCCCGTTTATAAATGTATAATCACACTGTGAAGTGATCCAATTATCGTAGGCGTGTCTCAGTGCTTCATTCCACACATTAAAGTGATCAATCAATAAAATTTTAGTGCAAAGCCGTGCTCCCTTATCCACACCTAATTCTGCTCACCTTCTAATGTGGACCATAACCAAAATATTTTAGTATTTCCACACACCGTGGGTGGAGCTTAGCAGCGTTATTCCCAGAAGTGTGAGGAGACACTAGGTGATCAGCAGTGAGAACGGTGGCTGTAGGCTTACATCGGGAGCTATCTTCCATATATTCCTGGTTGTGTGGATGGTGGGTTTGTGACTAGTTTTTTGTTTTTGAATAAATGGTTTTAAAAGGGGACTACACTATGTGTCTTCACCTTCTTTTCTGAGTGTGGTATTACCAGAGGAGCCAAGAGATATCTTCTACTGGTGAAGCGGAACATTGTCCGCTTCACCAGTACTGAAATACAGCATTTTGGTTATGGTCCACTTTAGAAGCTGAACAGAATTAAGTGTGGATATGGGAGCTTGGCTTTGCACTGAGTGTTTCGTTCATTGATCACTTGGATGTGTGGAGTAAAGCACTGATAAACACACACACACAATAATTGGATCACTTCACAATGTTAGTATATATTTCTACACAAGTGTCCACAATATATATTTTATGGACACTTTTTTGTATTTGTTGTTGTAGTATGGTATATATATTTTGAACCACTGTTTTCTATAGCGCTGCACTATCATTATATTGATTTTTTGTGTGTATTTTCAAATTTAAGTGTCAGCAGCTAGCTAATTATTTAAATTAGATTAGTGCGGAAACATATAACAACCTGCCTGTCCATGGTTAGATAATGAACTCTGAAACGTGAGCTGGTGCATTGCATTGCCATTGGCCCTTAGCCCTGCGAAGATGTGTGAGTGTTCATTATGTGCAAGCAAACATTCATAATATATTTTCTTTTCAGGTCAAATGTATTGTGATGTGACACTGCATTATTGCCACTAAATGCTGCTGAGAAACAAATTAAATGAGTAGTTATCTAAGATATTTGAGGGGAAAATGTTCCTGCAAATTGTTTACAAGTAGGCACTTGGAGCCGGTGGGTAATTACTAAGCTGCACATACACCTGAAGGGCAGCTCTGTTGGCTGAAGGTAATTCAGCACAATTTAGTAAGCTGGGGTAGACATAGCAGGACAAATGCACCCTTTCTTGCCTTCTAGTTAAATGTATAGAAGCACCTACTTAGGATGTAGGATTGCTAAGACCTTCCATTTTTCCAAGCTCTTAAGCTGGCCATACCCCTTACAATTATCTGCAGATTTTCTGTGGTCAGATGGAAAAGGTGCAACAGATTCCTCCATCTACACTTAACTGTGAGGATGGAGTAATCTCCACCTGGGCCAATCTGTTGCACTTTTTCCATCTGACCACAGAAAATCTGCAGATAATTGTAAGGTGCATGGGCACCTTTAAGGTGCCCATACACCTTACGATTTTCGTACGACGGCGCCATCCTGCCCCAATTATCGAAAAGGTTCAATCAGCGGTAGTTAAAAAAAAACACCTGGATGACTTGCGGTAAATTACCGCAATTATTTTCATTTGTGCATGCGCAGTGTTAATCGTACGACTTTTGACGGACGGAAACGCCACCAACCATGCAAACATCGTACGATCGACCAAAGTTTTCAAACATGCTTGACCGTCAAAAGTCGTACGATTGTACAGTACTATCGGTCGGGCACTCTATTCACACGTTACGATTGTTGTCCGAAAAGTCGATTGCATACGATTATCGTACGATAATCGTAAGGTGTATGGGTAGCTTTAGACTTCCATGGGCAGAGAGAGTCTTGAACATATTGGTTATTGCACTAAAACGTAAAAAAATGTATTTCAGCAAATAGGCAGTGTAAGGGTGATTGCTTTTACTATTTGAAAAACTGAACAATACTTAGTTGTTTGCAACAGGAACATAATACTTCTCATGCAAGCCTGTAATTGCTTTCTCGTTAGTGTCCCAATCGTCATTGACAACAGTTTGTTGGATGGCTTTACTAAATGTTCATTAATAATACAGTGGCTGTCAGTACATACACAAACAATAAGAGCATATTGGATGCAGGCATGGATATTCTGGGACTGTGCATCATTGACATGTGTGGTCTTGTCATATGTGGGGTGGCGTACAGCTTGTTATTTCCAAAATGCAAAAGAAATTTCTCTGAATTTGGAGGGATGGAAATAAACCTGTCAGGATTTGTGGCTAATCACTTAATTCACCTGATCTGCTTGACAATTTGCCTTGCACCCACTTAATGCTTAGCAACAGAGTGATTTTAGGAGAGACACATCACTTATTCCCTTGCGTGAATAAATTTTTTTGTTAGTTATGTTTACCTTGTCATTTATCTGCAGTGGTTTGAGACTTTTCGTATGTACAGTGCATTGCTTAGAACAGGGGTGCGCATAAGGTCCATCGCGATCTACCAGTCAATCACGTAACGATCACTGGTAGATCACGATGTCCTGTCTTCTCTGGATCCCCGATGCTCTCCCCTATCTGTGTTCCCGGGAGGGGGCGTGAGGTTGCACCGCAGCCATGTCCCCCGCCCACAGTTCGATCACCCGCATCCGGAACGCAGGCACATTAGTACATAGGTACTGTTCTTTTTCTGTTTCTGTTTTTTTAGCTAAAAAACTTTAGGTTATTTTGAAAAGGTTAAAAATATGTGCACCTTTATTGCTGTATGGACTTGCTGTGACTAGGCTGTCATTAGCCATGGTTACAATGCAGGCATTGGGAGCTGAGCCTATGAACTCACAGCTGGGGATCCGTGTCATTAATGTGTGGGGGCTAGGTGTAAACCAAATTTTTCTGAGTTTGCCCAAACCTGCTCAGAACTGTGACTGGTCCCCCACCCCCTCCTCCCCACCCAATCAGAGGACCATTCCCCATCCCACAGCTATACATTACAAAGGGACAGGGAATGCCCCTGCCACAATTGCCACCACTGACTGGGCCGGGAGGGGGAAGTGACAACTGACAAAGCAATGCAAAAAATCTACCCCATTCTAACCATTACTGACAAGAGTCAAAGGCCTCATTCACACAGCTAACTGTTGGCCCATACAGATCCGTGCGGCATGCACGGTTGTATCTGGCCGCTCCCGGGAAGGACAGGTGCTGCATGTGATTTTACGTAGCAGCATATCTGTGTGGGTGTCTGTGCTCGGATGCAGACAGGATCCATCCTGTGGAGGGCAGACACAGGTAAGTTTAAACCGCTTTAAAGCGAGTTTTTTTACACTTTTTGCATACAAAAAATTGAGGCTTTAATTATACTTTAAAGCAGAAGTAAAGTGATGGGAAAGGAGAAAAAAACACTTGGCAATTTAGCCATAATTTGATAGTAGCACATTATGGAAGACTTACCTGACAAAGTGATCCCCTCTAGTGCTGCACTTCGAGTTCGCTGGCACTTTCATCTTCCTTATGGACTTCTTCTGGGTTTCAAGTCTTCGGCCGCCTGTCCCCCACTGATGTAACTCCTACGCATGTGCACAGGACTTACATTATCTTGACATGCTGAGTCTGTACGCTGAGCCACACGTGTTCAGCTCAGTTTACAGGAAAATTAAGTTGCTGACAGGCAACTAGAAGCTTTTATTGAAAAAGGAAATTTACAGAATGTCTCTATCACAGCAAGCCTGCTGGTTGGCAATTATTTTATTTTTTTACTTAATTTCCTCTTTAAGTTTACCCCACTACTCTCTTTTGACTGTGTGTCTGCATCTTTGGCACATCTCACCCTACTCAAAGTGTTTGTTCTAATATCACTTCACTTCAGGCTACCTGACACTTGACTGCTTCATTCATTTCGCCAAGGTTGGAAAAAGCAAGAATATTCTCTTTTAAAAAGCCATCACATCCAGTGGTAACCCCTTCCTTACCATAGCTACTCATTCACAAATGTATATATTAGGGATGCACCGAAATTACGGCCGCCAAAACATATCGGCTGAACATGGCACTTTGGCAAAATGTCGAAAGTGCCATTTTTTGGCCGAAATAGCGGTGCATCTGTAATTTCTCTCCTCCCCCGCTGGGCGCTGCTCTGTGTACCAGCAGGGAGAAGAGAAACTGTCCCAGGAGGCTGAGCGGTGCGGGAGGAGGAGAGCGCTGTGAGTCTCTCCTCCCTGCACCAATCAGACCCCTGGGACAGATCGGGAGAGCGGCGGTGTGGGCGGAAACAGCTGTTAGCTTTTAAAGGAGGCCGGCCGGCAGTGCGGGGGAGGAGTCGGCTGTTAGATCCAGCTCTTCTCTCGCACCGCTCGCTCAGCCTCTTGTGACAGCCGATCCAGCATGGATACAAACACTCAGTGATCAATTTACTGAATTTATATTTACTGAATGAATGATCTACATCACCTCCTGTTCATTTATGATTGTGTACATGGTAAACATACTCTGTCCTCAAGTTATGAATGAACAGGGACACTCAGTATAGAGGATTCCTGTTCATTTATAACAGGGGCTGCAGAAAAAGAGATTGAGGACTCTGTGATCTTAATCTATTTTTCTATTTTAAAAGGGAAATATCAGGGGTCTGTTTAGACCCCAAATATTTCCCCAAAGCCCCCAACAATTCCCCCCTGCGGCTGAAGTGTTTCTTTCACTGCTCCTCGGAACTCCCGCTGCCTCTGCCCGGGAGAGCAGAGGAGATCCAGAGGAGAAGTTGCAGCCCCCCTCTGTGCGTGGCCGAGCGGCCGAAATAGCGTGCATCTGTGATTTCTCTCCTCCCCGCTGGGCGCTGCTGTGTACCAGCAGGGAGAAGAGAAACTGTCCCAGGAGGCTGAGCGGTGCGGGAGGAGGAGAGCGCTGTGAGTCTCTCCTCCCTGCACCAATCAGACCCCTGGGACAGATCGGGAGAGCGGCGGTGTGGGCGGAAACAGCTGTTTCCGTAAAAAAATAAAAATTAAATATTTGAAAACATTTTTAAAAGTTAGAAAAAAAACAGTTTTGGTTTTGGCCTGACATTTTTTTAAATTTCAGTTTCGTTCCATTTTTTACATTTTAATTTCAGTGCTCCTCTAGTATATATGCTAATACTGGAAATTATACATATACAAGGAAAACATACTTCAATTACTTTTTGTTAAATTCTTTATTTATTACCAGAGTTTTTATTCTTATTAAAAGAGATGTACGGGAAGAGTAAAACATACTCTCCCCAATACTTAGAGCTGGCATGAGACACAGAAGCTGTCCCACACCGACTCCATATACCGAGAGCTGAGCAATTCCATGACCACTGATCTCAGTTCTCGGTCCATGCTCTGGGCAGGGAGTTGTAACTCCTTCAGTGTTGGCTGGAGCCACAGACGGGATAAGTGGCCGGTGCAGCTGGCTCTTGCTCTCAGCCATACACAAGGAGGCAGAATTTGTAGCAGTTGCCCATGGCAACCAATCAGCTTCTCTCTTTCATTTTCAAAGCTTAACTGAACAAACTGAAGAGAGAAGCTGATTGGTTGCCATAAGAAAACTGTCTGCTACGGTTTTCATGAATTCGCCCCAGTATTGTTGAGATCCTTCATAACTACGACGTGGATGTGCAGTCAGCCACTATCTGCTGACCTTGGGTCATCGGCAGTAATTAGTAAATGGACTCCTGTGACCCAAAAGAAAAGTAAAGCCAAAAAGCCTAACTTCCCTTTTAAAGAAGAACTTTTCTTAACCCTTGTAGTGGGGCTACCCGTGCACTGCAAGGATTAAAGGAGAACTATGAGGTGAGTGCTTTTCACTCACCTCATAGTTCTAGCCGACCTGTGACAATGAGACTGTCACAGGTCGGCTCAGTAGATCGGGAGGTGAGCGAACACATACCGGCGTTCGCTCACCTCTCAATCCTGTCATGGCTCTCTGCCGTGACAGGGTAGGGGCTGGATTCCCCCCGCTCCGATCCGCCAGCGCTGATGGGCGGAAAGAACGGGGGAGGGGGCGGGTACAGTTGGCTCTGCCTCTAGATAGGCAGAGCCAGCTATCAGTCACGCAGCTGGGTGGATCCAGACATCATTGTCGGGATCCGCTTCAGCTGCGGCGTCTCAGTATACCGCGAGCTACAGGACGCTAGTTTGTGTACTCCCGTTACCCTAAGGAGAACGATGGGGAAAAGCCTTAACCCCATAGTTCTTCTTTAAGTGCTCATTCTGGTCCAGGCCTGAAAATAACAAAGTTATACTCACCTTGCAGCCAGTTGGTCCTTAGATCGGACCTTCCAGCCTCTCTCACCACCTCTGCTGGAGTTCTTTTTCAAAATGTTAGTTGTCTGACTGTTATCCTGACTCAATGGGGGTGATTTACTAACCTAAACACACGCACGCACTAGGTGCGTGTGATTTGTACACAGCAAAACGTATTTATCAACCAAAAAGTCTCTAAAAGCATATTTCCACTAATGCCATATATGGAAAAATCATGCACATGATGCATATATAATGCTGCTTCACAGTTTAGACACAAATGGTTAGCGCATGCATTTACATTCCTGCATTCATCAACGCGAGCAACACAATGTAGAGCTAATTTACACAACATCACCTTGCAATTCATGCAGGGCTTTGCACAACACACCTGCTGGGTGTGTACACACTACAAAGGTGTCTAGATTCCACCAATAGATCATGCTGGGAGGGAACACACTACAGAGGTGTATACTTGTTTGTGGCGTGTTTATAAGGTTAGTAAATCAACCCCAATGGCTTCAATATATTTTAAGACACTCTCTCAGAACAAGTGTGTACATTTGCACAGCAATGAAACCACTTGTTAAAACCTTCCTGCCAGGACCAGCGTTTACACTCTGCACTCAATCACTTCAATTATTTAATCCTATAGAGAGTTTGCACTCCACCAGACTGGAGCGGCTGTGCAGCATTATAGGCAATCGGTGAGTATAAAGGTGCCCATACACTGTGCGATTATCGCACGATAATCGCGGGAAATCCCGCGATCGTGCGATAATCACAAAGTGTATGGCAGGCGTGCAACCGTTTTTACTGTACGGTCGCACGTCTTTTGTCTAAGGAGCATGTTCGAAAACCAGCCGAAAATCGTAAGATTTTCGGCTGGTTTGTGGCATGCTCGGGAGACAAATGCCGAACGGCACACGCACACTGCCCGCTCAGCATTGCACAAGTACGATCTGCCTGTCCAAGATGGGCAGATTGTAAGTTTTTTTAATTACTTTACAACCATCGCAAGACTGAGGTCTTGCGATGGTTGTAAAGTGTAAGGCCACCTTAAGACTGGCAGGAGAGGCTGGGAAAGCTACAATATAAGTGTGACTGTGCCAATAGTTCCCAACGCTGTTACATGGGGATTTGGACCTGCATACGCTTTGACAAGAGCGACTTGGGCTTACACAAGACTTCTTTTTCTTGCAGCTGGTGGTTGAACGGAGTGATTAGGGAATGAATGGTGTTTGCTGCTAAATGGGGGGAGATTACATAACCTGTTGCTTTACTCTGTACTGGCAAAGCACTGGTTTACTTTAACTAGACTAAGTATAGTATTATTATATTATGGCTGATGGGAGAGTGCAAGCAAATAAAAATGATTTATTTTAACAGTCTCACAATGTACATGCTACAAATGCCTGGAGAACAGAATGTAAGGAAACTAGGGCTTGATCAAATAAAACACAGAAGGCTGGAAAACAGTTCTCATGTGGCCTTGCTTTAATCTCCATCCATTTACCACCTGTGTAAGCTATGCATAAATTTTACATGACATCCAGTCTCTGGAAATCATTCTGAGTGGTGAAAGCAGTGTTCTGGTCTGATACACACACATATGACTAACATGTACAAGGGTTGTGCACAATGACATTGACCTTACAACTCTTCTTACAGAACAAAGATCTACACACTGAAAGAGACGTTTCCTTGTGATTTATCCAATCAGACTTAGCTATTCGAAGAATAAGGTGGAAAGCATTGTAGGTGGTTAAATACAACCATTTAATCACATCTACAAGGACTTCCTGGCATGAGGCAAGCTGAGAATGTTGTCTGAGGCAAGAAGCTGTAGGAGTAGAATAAAACAAGGTTCTCACTAGGGATGCACCGATACCGATACTAGTATCGATATTGGTGCCGATTCCGAGTATTTGGGCAAGTACACATACTTGCCCAAATGCTCCGATGCCTAGCACGAGTACTTCCGTTATCAGGAAGCCGGGCAGCTCGTTGGTAATTGGTATTGGCGAGTACCGGAAAAAAATTATCGGTACTCGTACTCGGTACCAAAATACCAGTATCGGTGGATCCCTAGTTCTCACCATTGTTTATGGAACTACACCACCATTTCCAAGTATGGACAGAATCTCAATCCATACGATGAAAACAGCAAAGAAACTGCGAATTCCTATCACTACTGGGTAAACAGTACAGGGATGCAGAATGTTTATCAATACTGGGGGAACAGTACAGGGATGCAGAATCATTATCAATACTGGGGGAACAGTACAGGGATGCAGAATGTTTATCAATACTGGGGGAACAGTACAGGGATGCAGAATCTTTATCACTACTGGCGGAACAGTACAGGGATGCAGAATGTTTATCAACACTGGCGGAACAGTACAGGTATGCAGAATGTTTATCAATACTGGGGAACAGTACAGGGATGCAGAATGTTTATCAATACTGGAGGAACAGTACAGTGATGCAGAATCTTTATCACTACTGGGGGAACAGTACAGGGATGCAGAATGTTTATCAATACTGGGAAACAGTACAGGGATGCAGAATGTTTATTAATACTGGGGAACAGTACAGGGATGCAGAATGTTTATCAATACTGGGGGAACAGTACAGGGATGCAGAATCTTTATCAATACTGGGGGAACAGTACAGGGATGCAGAATCTTTATCAATACTGGGGGAACAGTACAGGGATTCAGAATGTTTATCAATACTGGGGAAACAGTACAGGGATGCAGAATGTTTATCAATACTGGGGAAACTGTACAAGTATGCAGAATCTTCATCAATACTGGGGGAACAGTACAGGTATGCAGACTCTTTATCAATACTGGGGAAACTGTACAGGGATACAGAATCTTCATCAATACTGGAGAAACTATACAGGTATGCCGAATCTTTATCAATACTGGGGAAACTGTACAGGTATGCAGACTCTTTATCAATACTGGGGAAACTGTACAGGGATACAGAATCTTCATCAATACTGGGGGAACAGTACAGGGATGCAGAATGTTTATCAATACTGGGGAAACTGTACAGGGATACAGAATCTTCATCAATACTGGGAAACAGTACAGGGATGCAGAATATATATCAATACTGGGGAAACAGTTCAGGGATGCGGAATCTTTATAAATACTGGGGGAACAGTACAGAAATGCAGAATCTGTACCTCTAAAGGGGAAACATAAACGTTTTTGAAAGTCTCTATCCATACTGAGCAAACAATACAAGGATGCAGAAT
>NW_017306292.1:2069981-2103227 GCF_000935625.1 Nanorana parkeri | reverse complement strand
ATGTACAAACCTAGGTTGTTGTTACAATATTGAATCATCTCACTGTGTTTTACATCCATCCAGTCAATTTCTATACAATGCATGGGGACAAATATGAGGATACATCACTGCAATTAGGATTATTTAAAAAATCACGGGACCTCATAGCAAAATCTTGATGGTGTCCACTCACCACTTGGCATGCCCCTTTCTGATTAAATGTCTGCGGCACCCACCATTTTTCATCTTTAATAGGAAGTTCCTTTATCATTGGTGGTTAGTGGTCTATATTGAATAAATATTCTTATATCTTGCACTCCTGCACTCTTCCTATTTTCACCCATTTTGTATAGGGTACTAGTTTTACTCATTTTATTATTTTTTTTAGAGGGTAGTTTTGAATTAATACTATGCTAACCAAAATTGTTTTTCCATCTGGGAAGTAACATAGTTTATAACTGATTAAAAGTACACATTTTATTATGTCATCTGCTTTGTTTTTTGTGTTTAATTTTTTTTATTTGGTACTACAAAAGGGAACAAAAAATAAAATAAACTTACATACACACTGTAAAAAAAAGCCACTAAAGAATATAAAATATATAAAAAAGGGGAGAAAGGAGCACAGATTAGGTTAGTGTGAATAATGGGTTTAACAGTGGGGATGGGGGACTTACATTTTTTTTTATTGCTTTGATATGTGACTTTTAATTTTTTATTATACTTTAATTTAAAAAAAATTCACTTAACTTTATTGCTATCACATAGGGAGAAAACAAGCCCCCTATGTGATAGCCAATTTGCAGTGACAGGTCCTCTTTATGGAGACATCAGGGGTCTTTAAGACCCCTACTGTCACCTTGGGACCCCCAGAGAAGCATCATAGACAGAGGGCTTAGAAAGTCATTGGGGGGAAATTTATCAAAACGGGAGCAAACTAAATCTGGAGCAGATTTGCACTGCAACCAATCAGCTTCTCTGTCTCATTTTAAAAATCTTACCTGAGCAAATTGAAGAGAGATGATGATTGGATGCCATCGGTTGCCAGATTCTGTCTGCTCCAGTTTTGATAACTTCCCCCCATTGTCATCTTACACTTTAAAAGATTGCAAAACATCCTCTGTACTGCAGTGTATTACTGGAGAGTTAAGCTGTCTGTTCATTCTCAGCCAGTGGCCAAACTGCCTCTAAATATCAAAATCTAAGAAGGTATGTCTTTGCATAAATTGGAAGTTGAGACAGAACACCAGAAAGAAAGAATATTTAGGTAGGAAGAAGTAATATGGGGAAAGATAATGGCTTCCCTATTTAGACAGATTACAAGGCTGGTTGGGAGGGCTTAGTTTAGGTCAGGAAGGCTACTAAGGACTAATTGTCCTTTTACACTTGCACTTTAATATCAGCCTCTTGTAATCTCTCAAAGTAGAACACATACTGGAAGAGGGAGGGGAAGTACTGTGAGCCAATCAGGCTCTGCTTCATACACATGTGCTTAAGGTGGGTGTCCCACTTAACTGTGCCATGTTGCAGTGCCGAGTTTTTCCCTCTGTCTGAGTTGCTCGGCTTTCAGCCAATTGCAGGTCACTGGTCTGCAGCGAATCCACTCTCAAAATCTATGTTATAGAGCTAGCACACCCGTTGCTCAGTATTTGATCAATGTGTCAGTTCACAACCTGCTGAACCCCTTGTGTTTGCATTATGCTTCCTGAGAATCTACAATGTTTTCTAGATTCGCATTGTGCTTACCAAGGGCTCATGTGTCTCACAGTTGACTTCCTTGTGTTTTCACTGGACTCCTCTGCTCTGCTCCTCTGTGTGCTCTTGCATTTATCTCAAGAGACTCCTTTGTGCTTTCTCTGGATTCCTTTGCATCCTTGTGTGCTCTGGCATTTATCTCAAGAGACTCCCTTGTATTTTCCCTGGATTTCTCTGCAATCCTGTGTGCTCCTGCATTCAACTCAAGAGACTCCGTCATACCTTTCCTGCACTCCTCTGCAATTCCACTGTGCCCCTGCATTTACCTCACTCCCTCATGCAATCCATGGATTCCTCTGCACTCTTGTGTGCTCCTGTTCCTGTGTTTATCCCAAGAGAATCCTTTGTGTCTTCCCTTGACTACTCTGCACTCCTGTCTTCCCTGTACACCTCTTTATTCCTACAGTGATCCTGTGTTTATCCCAAGAGACATCTGCATACCTTCCCAGGACGAGAATAGTCCCTGGACTGTGACAGTGGGGTTAACATGAGGACCTTAACAGTCTGCTGCTGTTCATCCATTGTCCAATTACTAGCTGCAGGCAAGCTGTATTGCTCAAAGGAGACATTTCTTAAAATGTTGTCTAGTTGTAATACTAGTCCATTGACTTCAATACTCTAAGGCGCCGACCTGGAACACATATGCACATCAGGAAATTGAAGCCACAAGCAGTTCATTCTTTACTTATTACAGGCTTCAATTTCTGTTTAAAAATTGTCTCCTGCCAAGCTACAGTATCTGACTGCAGAGTTGTAATACAGCATTGGCCAGGGCGAGGGCTTCAGAAAAAAAAGATCCATGGTGGATCGCTTTCACAGGATGGTAGAGCAGTGGCTGTCTGCCATTCAGGAGGTGATACTGGGGACAGACAAGTGGTTGCACTATTCTATCTCATAGGAGTTCCTGTACACTGTGGTTGCATATACATATTCCCTTATTGCCCTGCATGGGCTGTCAATAGGAGAAACTGCATGTGATTTCAAATACAAAGATTTGGCATTCACAGGTAATACATTAATTTCACAACATAATTGGGTAACATAAATATAACTTTATTATGGCGTCTATGGTGGATATGCTTTAAGGGGGATTTCTAGTGATTTTTTACATAATTATACATTTATAAATAATTTATACAACATTTTAGGGCTGTGCACGATCCCTTCGTCAGGCATGCCTGACGGAAGGTGACCTGCACAACCCTGAAACGTTGCACTAATAAAAACTTGGATGTGATGGCAGGGATCCGTGGTATGCTGATGGCTTATTTTCACACAGTTTTTTTTAGAAAGGTTTAATACACCAGGTATAGCCAATAGTGCATAAGTCCTGGACAAGGCAGACAGTAGCATCAGTGATTACTACTTAACTACACCCCCCCATTTAATGCCATTCATTTTATTCTTTGAAATCAGACTAGAGATCTAATTTAATAATATTTTTCCTTAATTTTGTTATTACTTCAGTTTACAGTTAGAACAAAACTATAAGCTATTCATCGTTACATCTGAAATGTTATTTTCTGATTAAATATTTACTTACCCTCTTCATTGCTTAGTGCTGAGATACAGTACGTACAAGAAAGCCTTCTTATGTAGTTACTTGTGTTTGTTCTTTTACTCACACATTCCTTTTCAATCTGAATACTTGTCTAAGAGCAGCCAAGAACTGGTAGACATGGACTATTTACCCACTTGTTACTATTCTGTTCTATAAAATGATGCAATTCTTAATTAAGATTCTCTAATGTTTTATTTAATGTCATATAGATTTATTTTATTGACGATTTGTCAATTCATTATAAATATTTTTTCGTAGGTACATTTTAAGTTTAATTTATTTGTTAGTCTTTTTTTACACATAATGCATACATATATATTATACTGTATATATTACACATTTATATTTTATTTCTTTACCCATTGTAGACTAAATCATGCCTATATTCAGTAACACCAACTGATACTTATATTTCATCTTAAAAGGTCAATCCACCTAAACTGATATTTTAGGTTCTGGTCTGGACACTTGCTGTGACCATCATGAGGGGTTACCAATCCACCTTGGATTTTATATCTCTTTTATATACTTGAGAAGGAGCTTGAACTCAAAAAAGTGTACAGAAACACAAAAATCTTTCAGGTGAACGGGAACAGAATGAAGAATTATTGCAGAGAAATATTCCTGTTAAGGTGCCCATACACCTGCTGATTATCGTACGATAATCGTGGGTGATCCGCGATCGTACAATTATCGGCAGGTGTATGGGCAGAGTGCGACCGCATCTACTGTACGGTTGCACGGCGTTCATCTTCCTAGCACGCTGGAAAACCCGCCAAAAATCATATGATTTTCGGCGGGTTGGTAGTGTGCTCGGAAGACGAAAGCCGCACGGGCTGGTGTGCGCAAGCGCACACTGCCCTCTCAGCATTGCAATCATCGGCAAGCCCTCCCCTCAGCGGGGAGGGCTTGTGATGACCGCAAGTACGACCTGCCTGTCCAAGGTGGGCAGGTCATACGAAATTTTAATGACAACCATCACACAACGAAAGTCATGCAATGGTTGTAAGATGTATGGCCAGCGTTAGAGTATACAAGATATACTATATTGTCAAAAGTATTGGGACACCCCTCCAAATCATTGGATTTAGGTGCCCAATCACCTCCATGGCCACAGGTGTATAAAATCAAGCACCTCGGCATGCAAACTGCTTCTACAAACATTTGTGAATGAATGGGTCGCTCTCAGGAGCTCAGTGAATTCAAGCGTGGTACCGTGACAGGTTGCCACCTCTGCACTATGTCCATCCGTGGAATTTCCTTGCTACTAAAAATTCCACGATCGACTGTTAGTGGTATTATAACAAAGTGGAAGCAACTGGGAACAACAGCAACTCAGCCACGAAGTGGTAGGCCACGTAAAATGACAGAGCACAGTGTGCAGAAGTCGCACAGACTGTCTGCAGAGGCGATAGCTACAGACCTCCAAACTTTATGTGGCCTTCAGATTGGCACAACAACAGTGCGTAGAGAGCTTCATGGAATGGGTTTACATGGCTGAGCAGCTGCATCCAAGCCTTGCATCACCAAGTGCAATGCAAAGCGTTGGATGCATTGGTGTAAAGCACGCCACCACTGGACTGTAGGAAAGTGGCGACGTGTTCTCTGGAGTGACTAATCACACTTTTCTGTCTGGCAATCTGATGAACATGTCTGGTTTTGGCGTTTGCCAGGAGAACAGTACTCGCCTGACTTCGCAAGTGTAAAGTGTAAAGGGGGGATTATGGTGTGGGGTTGTTTTTCAGGGGTTGGGCTTGGCCCCTTAGTTCCAATGAAGGGAACTCTTAAGGCATCAGCATACCAAGACATTTTGGACAATCTCATGCTCCCAACTTTGTGGGAACAATTTGGGGATGACCCCTTCCTGTTCCAACATGACTGCGCACCACTGCACAAAGCAAGGTCCATAAAGACATGGATGAGTGAGTTTGGGGTGAGGAACTTGCCTGGCCTCAACACGATAGAACACCTTTGGGATGCATTAGAGTGGAGACTGCGAGCCAGGCCTTCTCGTCCAACATCAGTACCTGACCTCACAAATACGCTTCTAGAAATATGGTCCAACATTCCCATAGACACACTCCTAAACCTTGTGGACAGCCTTCTCAGAAGAGTTGAAGCTGTTATAGCTGCAAAGGGTGGGCCAAGTCAATATTGAACCCTACGGACTAAGACTGGGATGTATGTGTACAGGCAGGCATCCCAATATGTTTGGCAATATACACCTACCACAACCAAATAATTTAGATTGATACGGGAGCTCAATCGACATTAATGTTTACAATGATGAGCCATATGCACGTACACCATGATTTACTTTGATGTTTTTTATGTGTCTTATTGTTGTAAGCCACCTTTTCTTTATTTCACTGTTTTTATTTATTTTTATATGCGTATTCAACGTCAATAAAGACAACTTCTGAAGCAGAAGTTGTGCAGAGAACATATTTTTCCTTCCTCAAAAAGGTTTAACACACTTGTGAGTTCTATCTGAGTTCCTTCATTGGTGCATTTGACCCACAGTGGACCTCCTTCTGACAAGCATCAACCTGCTTTTGCATTCCCATTGACTTGTACTGTGAGAAATGCTGTTCTGATTGGTTTAAAATTTTGGTTTTAAGTGAACAGGCTCTTTAAAGTGATTGTCTATTTTTTATAAGAGTACAATTGAAATCAATCCATCTGCAGATAAAAAAAAGAAAAGTCCTGACACCCCTACAATATGTAAATCACAATTTACAGCAATGCCTCTGAATCTGCTGTCCATCTTATTCAGCTTGGTAGATCAACAGCGATGAGAAATGTTTGACTGTCATTTGGTCACAATTTCTCTTACATTCCCCTTATTTTCATCTTCATCTTACTCCTCATGTGTCTATATCACTCACCTAAGTGTATGCAGACTCAGGAATTAACTTTTTTTAATTTACATGAGTCCTCTTGCATTGTGTGGTGGTTGACATTGGTTGCAGAACTGGTTACATCACATGCTATGTTCAGGCTGGTGTGATGTTGGGGAGGTTAGCACAAATGGTGAGCGCTTAAGGATCAGTCTCGGAGCCGTTTAACAGAAAAAAGAACAGTCTTTTATTTCTTCAAAGGCAGACAACCAAGGAAGTTCAACATAAAATAGCTTTCTTCAGCAGTACAACATACAGTGTGCTTGGAAAACAGATCGTCTCACCATTCTCAGGTTGTCCTGTTCAGTGGCTCTCTCAGCCTCCCCAAACCTTCCAGCCTCCCAGGCTGTCCATGTGCCTCCAGCACACACCAAACTTGGCTTAGCCTGTGTGTTCCTCCAGCACACACAGCCACCTGGCTCCCCTCTGACGTCTGGGTGGAGTCCTCCTGACTCCCGAACACCTATGTTCCTCTTCCCAGCTGGAGCCCTGAACACACTCCAGCACCCTCCTCATGAGGGATGCACACAGGTGCACAATCAGGTGCTGGCTGCCACTAAAGCATGGACCCAGGAATGGAGATTTCATCCCACCCAGAGCTCTAATAAATCTTCTGGCTCCAGGATCCCAACTATGATCCAGAAAACCTGGAAAAGACTGAGAAGCCAGCTCTTTCCTGGTACAAGCAATTGCTTCCTGAAGCCACTCAGCCCCTCTGGCTGAGAATCCTGGGTGACTTTTAAGCCACCTAACACCATGGTATTGCCACACAATGCCACACTAGATATAGGTACCCTGTTAGTGTGCATATGTAAAATGGTTCCTTTTTGGAATAAATTGTGTATTTCTCCTTCACCAGTGGGAAATATGCTTGTACCATTTATGTAACAGGACTGCATAGGCTTCAGTCAGTGAGATCAGTTTGTACAAGCTAATAGTAATTTAGATATATGCAAGTATACGAAAGCACACAATTCAGACTATTGCAAAAAACAAACATTTGTAATTTTGTCATATTGTCCATTTTCCAGTTTTCAGTATATTATATACATTCTTAGCTGGACAGAGAAAACCACAAGTAATTGTTCATCTGAGATGTAATAGTGCATTGTGTGCATTGTCTGGTATTTTAGTACCCTTAACAGTGGATGCTGTATCCATAGAAACATTTATAGTTCCTTTTTGTTATTTATTAGGACACTTCAGCAGAGCTTGGCAGAAGGACTGCATACCTTTTGAGATACCAGAAAAGAATGAAAGCATTGTTACAGACAATAGAAGGGTGATTCTCTCAAATGAATACAGTTTTGCAGGTCTGAGTTAGTCATCATTATTTTTCCTGTTACACCTTGAAGCAGAAGATATTTTAAAAAGATATTTTAAAAAGATATTTTAGCTGCAAATATTAAAATAAAATATTTAAAATGTAACTTCACCTTTTGGGGAAAAGAACACACACACACTTGAATTAATTTATTTTAAAAAATACATTAAAGCTGAATTCCAGGAATTATCTTTTTGAATACTTACATCACTTTATTAGTCAGCTCTACATTCAGTCATAGTTGGTCTCTTCTGGCTGCGTCTTGAGCGGCTTTCTTTCTAAACACTGAGGGCAGGGAGTCGCTCACTGGGCACCATTGCCAATCACCTTGTATTTTTTTTAATGAATGCATGGCATTCTTTGATTGGAGAAGGTGGAGGTGGTGACAGATCCATTCTTGCACATGTGCAGTGCGCATTGCACTTTTACATTGACAATGAGACCTGGTTAGAATCCCCAACCTTTTACATATAGCCCCCAGAACCTTCCCTTTGTAAGCCTGGGGCAAATGATCTTTTTGCTACTTGCATAAAAAGGTCCTGTATGCACCTCACCCCCAGAATCAGGGCACAAAGGTTGTTTGCTACAGACCTAATAAATGTACCTAGAACTATACACATAAAATACTAAACAATGCCTTTTTAAAAACAGGTGTCATGATGAATATTGATGGTCTGATGGTTGATAGAATGGTTGACACTTAAATACTTTTGTGTGAGAACAGAAGAAAAAAAACGGTGTAATACACTGTTCAATAATACATTCACTGTAAATGAAATGCCTGAGTGTGGCAGTTCCCTTCACATCCTGTGAGCTTTTTTCTTATTTTGTTTCTCTAGAGGGAAACAAAATAAGAATACATTTATAAAAATTTGATGCTGCCCTCCATAACCCTGCTGCCTGAGGCATTGGCAAGCAGTCCTGACCCTGCCTCTATCTAGAGTTCGGTGCCTAGCCCTTATGAATGTATAGAAGTGCCTGTAAGTAAACACTGCACTGGTCCTGAGAAGGCCCGACAGACAGTAGTGACTGGCATAATATTTTGATGCAAATTAAGCACAGTGCAACGTGTGTGTGTGTGTGTGTGTGTATATGCCCTTCCAGACATATTCCAGGTTTGAATGACTACCTGCACATCAAATAAACAGCTTTTGATATTTTTTACAGACTCTGATGATGAGATAACTTCTTCATAAGCCCTAAAAGCACTTCTCCACATAGTATATTACAGAAATGTCATCCTCTCTTTAAATGATTATGTTTTAAACCAGTCTACATTCTGGAAAATCCACAAGTAGTATTACATTCTTGTTTGTTTTTTGTAATGTCCATTTGTAGGAAGTGCAAAAACTGGTTAGGTTATCTTACCATTGGAGTTTGCTAAAAATAAAGAAAACAGGAGATGATTCCACCCACTGAAATCCAGTTAGTGCAGATACCCATAGCTGGGGAAGTTAGGCTCTGAACCAAGTGAAACCAGAATCAGAGCAAAGTATACACCTCTCTGGCCAACAAAGATTTTTTTAAAAAGCCCTAGGTAGGACTTTTACTTTAAAATTGCTGACAGGTTAAACGTAAAACTCTACTCTAAAATTTTGGATTTCCCATAATTTCTGTGATATTTGGAGCCAGGTCAAATATACAGGGCGAAGCGCGATCACAGCAGCAATGAAACTGTGAAAGGTGTTCTAACTCTTCTGCACTTTTTAAGAATGTAAAAAGTTTTGGCTATATAAATACAATAATACCTCGGTTCATAAACTCTTCTGTTCACGAACAATTTGGTTTGCGAACAGAAAGTTTGGCAAAATCTTGCTTCCGTTCGCAAACTCCACATTGGGTGACGAACATGACTGCGGCCATCTTCCTCGCTCTGACACGTAGTCGTGGCTTCCTCTAGTCGAAATTGCGGTTGCAGACACACCTGTGCACACTTGCTGTGAAGCTTTTTTGTGCTTTTTAGCATACCAATTCGGTTCGTGACCAGAATCTTGGAACGAATTAAGTTCGTGAACCGAGGTACCACTGTACTCTGAATTAGTAATCAATTGCAATGTATATGAGAAGCATTACAATACATAGGAAGAGATGCAATGCTATCCGCATCCTGCTAGGCTACAACAGAAGTCCGAACAAGCAGCACACAGATAAAGCTATAAAATAGCAAACATGTTCACAAAAGGTGATTTGGGGATATTGCTAGAGCAGAATGGCTGCTGGTGAATTGACTTCCAGACAGTTTTCCGTGAATTCAGACAATGGTTCATTGTATATTTAATCATACATTTTATAGAAACGCACACTAATTGTCTAGCAATTTCTTAGCTTTCAAAATATATTTTTAAACTGCCCATGAGCTGTTAAATCTGGGAATGAAATCTATCTTGCTTATTCTTAAAGCGTTAGGATTGTCAGTGTGATATCATTACCTTTTGAAAGGAGAATCATAGCTCTGCTTTGGCTTTTATATAACTTTTAGAGCTTTGCTGCCAACTAACCCATTAACAAAATTACATTGTCTGACCTGCTAATGCTTAACAAGCAATTCAAGTAGATGATTGACCGATTGTTAATGGCATAATAGAAATCTATCCAACTTCAAGTAAAGTCATTCATCTCTTCTAGCCTATACTTCCATATGTTTAATAGGAGCTTTGCAAGAGGGAAATCACCCCATCTTTACTACATCTTTGCCTATTCTGGGTATGTTTGCACAACAAGTGTACTCATTTTGTAACTATAATAGGCATAGGTATACTTATAGTCCTAAAATAACATAAGGGACAGCTTGAACTCGGATTGGGCTCAAAGTGCAACATACAGCAATTCAGCTGCATCACACAGTAATATTTAAAGGCTATATGTACCTTTAAAACAATGTGTTATGTTATACCCATATTCAGGATGTAACATGAAATATGGTGACATCGCCACCCCCCTTTTGCCACCCCCCTTTCGCCCACATGGACGCATCATCTATTCACAGATCCTTTAACAGGATCTGTGAATGGAGAAACTACACACCCCATCTGCCACCATGGCCACTCTGCCACTCCCGTCCCAGTTCTTGAATGCCCATTCCTCGTTACAGACAGGGACGGAGGAAGAGTCTGCAGGAGCCAGAGCATTGCACCCATGATCCAATGATCGCGATTACAATGCTTTTCTGGCTCCAATGCAAAAAATAATAATAAGTGCACATTTTTTTCTTTTATAATCATATGTGAATTTTTTGTTGTTGTTATAAAGTGGACTTTACCTTTAATGCGGCCTTATAGGACCGCATATAAACTTCCGTTACTGATGCTTACAGGAGCTCTCATCAAGATCTGCACCACCAATCAGCCATTGGGAAGTTGGCTGAGAGTTTAAAAAAGAACAATCGGGTAAGTGTTTTTCCCCACAGTTCTCTTTAGGGTCACGGGAAGACATATAATAACCTCCTCCTGTGACCCAAAGCTCAGTATATCGTGGGCTATTGCCCGCGATATACTGAGAGTGCCGCAGCCAGGACGGATCCTGACAATACTGTCTGGATCCACCCAGCTGCGTGAGTGACAGCGGGCTCTGCCTATTTAGAGGCAGAGCCAGCTGTGCCCACCCCCGTCCGTTTCTCCACTCAGCGCTGGAGGATTGGAGAGGGGAGGGGGGATCCCTGTGGGGAACGGTGACTGACAGTCACCCTTCTCTGCAGGGAGATGATCGGAAAGTTGTATGCATTCGCTCACTTCCCGATCAATAGAGCCGACCTGTGACAGCTTCTTTGTCACAGGTCAGGTTTAGGTCAGTATTGGTACCCCAGGTTTTTCTAACGTAGCATAGTATGGTAGCCATGTGATGGATGCAAGTGCTGTTTGCAGTATTTTTTTTTTTTTTTAAGTATAAGGACCGATTCTCATTGGCTCCTCTTATTATGCACCCTTTCCTTTCAGCCATACCACAGTTCTTGTAAGCACTACAAAATAAATGAGAAAACATATGAGGGGTCAGACCTGTGTACCTCAAAGGACCCTAAGGCAGGGATTTTAGGGTAAGCACAAAATTCCTGTTTTTGCTATCATCTATTGAGGGACACAGGATTCAATTCGGCAATCAAGGGACATCCAAATTAAGTCCACAACAGAGGGGCAGGCACCCTGTCAAAAGAAAATAGATGTCCATCCTTCAGAGGTATGGCTGGTAGGGAAGGAGTTGTAAGGCTGACTATTTTTGCATATTCCTCCTGTAGGTGGTGCTACACCACACTCATGTTTGCTGATTTGGATCCTGTCTCCCTTGATAGATTACAGAGAAATGTATATGATTTCAAAGTTTGGCAGACCTAGACATAAGCAAAGGTAATATTCCCAGTGTAACAGTCACTTCAATTGTGCTAGATGACTATAGAATCTGTTGCTCATCTGTACAAACCCTTATGAGCACCTTTACAGTAATAATCCCATGTAGAGTGAAGATGATTATCAGTGTATCTTTTCATTGCACGTTCTTGTCATTAGGTATGTTAATTAAAAGTGCATTTGTTGTTAATTGTTTCAATCATCTGAACTTTCCTTTTAAATTATTTTCCTTTCACGTGATAAGCACTCATGTGATCAATTATTTACTTGCAATTTTCTTTTCTTGTTGGCCTCCTGTTGAACTCATTTAGATTTTTATGTTATCTACTTAAGTCTACAGAGAGTTTATAATTTACTTTTTTTGTTTTACTATGTACACTTTTATGTAACATAGTATAAAAACAACATTTGGTGAACACCAATCTAAATTAAAATGGCTGAATTGGTTTAACTGTATCTGCTGCTGTTCATAATGTAGTATATAGAACTGGGAACATTTGGGATAACACAGTAATGCATTAATTTTTATTTTATTTGGTTTAATAGACGACTGAGCTCCATAGTCTAACTCTGGCCAAAACTTTCTGTGGGAAAGGCATACTAACACCGAAACATCATAAACACTGTTACCCACAGCGGCAAACGTGTAACAGCATTATGTTGTTGGCTGGAGGACTGGGTGACTTGCAGTCTGTTGTATCTAGAGCTCAAAATTTGGTTCGTGCAATATGACAATGGTCTACAACACATTAGTAAAACCAACAAGAGAATAGCCTAAATAGAAGCAGTTTGTACTTTAAAATAGGTGTTGACCTACTGAAATGCTGTGGCATGATGCAAAGCATAACAATCAAAGAAGGCATACCAAAAATACATAATAGATAGGAGCATTTTTATGTTATGTGCATATGTGACATCACCAAATCACAATTGAATTCTTATAACAATAGCAGCCAGGCATTAGTGCATTAGATGAGTTTACACTGCAGATACATTTAGCTATGAGGCTTACAGTAGAACTGTAGGAAGGAACATTGCAGCAGTGAAGTTGGAAATCTTATTAATGGAGTCTGGAAATCTTATTATTAATTAAGGTGTAAGGGAGTCCACATGTGTGCTGGAGAAAAGGGATGTCTCTGCCGGGGAAGTTTCTGGAAACCTTATTGGTCATAACGGGGAGGGAAAGGCACCCCAAGGCAGTTTGCATATGCTGTCCTAATTGAGGAGGAGGACGTCCACATTTGTGCTGGAAGGAAAAATGCTACTACTGTGAGAATTGGAGCAAAAAGCTGCAGCGGAAGTGGATGGCCAGGACCCCAAATGGAGCAACAAGAGTTGGACTGCACTAAACATTAAAAGGAGACAGAATTAGCATAACAGGATAAAAGGATCATGAAGGGACATATGCTTCTTTGCATGGTCCTATTGCTACTGATATTACTACTAACTTAAAGAACCCAAGTACAATGGAACTTTGGGATATATTACCCCTGGAGTTGGAACTGCAATATCAAGCAGACTGGGCCTCATTCATATTTATGGGAAAGCCATACTCCAAGGCCGCCATAATTATTTTTTTTTGCAAAGGAATAAATGGGTCCACACCATGCATGTGCAGTAGGAAGTGGTTGTTGTTGGTGGAAAGGCCAAGGTTCCATTTTCTTTTAATGGCCAAGAGAAGAGGGGGGCACAAATGCAATCATATTGCTGAGGTCTATGAGACATGCACTGCAGGGCTTACAGCCAGAGCAGGCCTGGAAGTACAGCTGAACTGGAGTTAGACTTCCATCCACAAGGAAACATGAAAACGTGTGGGTAGAAGGAGGCAGTGTAGATATTGGCAGGTGGCTTTAGAGTAAGTGGACTGTTCAATTGGGGAGTTTATTGTGCCTGGAGTTGGGCTGTATGTATGTAGCTAGAGCTCTTAGACTGTAAGCTTGTTTGGGCAGGTTCCTCCTCACCTACTGTTTCTGTATGTCAATGATGCTTGTCAGTGTTTAGTACTTGTCTTGTCTAAACTACCTGTGGAATATGTTGGCGATATATAAGTAATTGTATGGCCAACAGGAAAGCGTGCATAGAACAATTTGTCTGAAATCTTTGGACTGTTTCTGTATGTCATGCATCCAAAACAAATACAGACTGGGAGAAGATGAAATTCTTAGTAGTTAACACAGCTCTGCCGGCCACAGGAAGTTGACCACGTAGGCTTTCCATCAAGCACATACTTCATTGTTGTGAAACAGCAGAAATGAAAGAAGAGACTGGAACGTAAGTATACAACTTTAATGAGAAAACAAATCAATGAGAATTCATCCAATATTGGCACCCCTGCTTACCTAGCTTATTTTTGAGGAACAAACACTTATCTCATAAGCTAATAGAGGAAGAGCGCAGAGAATCAGGAAGCAGTGTGCTGCCTTTTCTTTCTTGATCAGTCAGACTGGTGGGGGGACCAGATTTATATGTGTCACTTAACTGCATCAGATAAAAATCAAGTCCTCTGCCCTGCTGGCAAACATTTCTTCTGTTATTGTGACCAAATATCTTTAGCTAACAAATTATTTTTTTTACTGTTTGTAACTACGTATATAAATAGAGACTTCAGAGAAACAACAATGTAAGGCATTTTAAGATACATGCACAATAGTAACAATATATGTTTGAAAAGTTAATTTAAAGAAGAACTGCGGGCAACATTTTTATTACCCGTTGCAGTGGAGCTACCACCACACTGCAAGGGTTAACTTCTTGTTTTTGTCTAGGGAGAAAAATAACAAAGTTATACTCACCCAATTACCTGAGCTGCAGTGATAGTATGTCCCTCTGCGTCCCCCGTCCTATACACTGCATAGAACGTGATAAATGAGGGGCCTTAGACCTCTGCAGCAGAGGAAGCTGGCTCGGAGGATCAGGTGAGTGTTAACTGTCCGGTGCAGAAAATATACAGAAAAAGATATTAATAAAAAGAGACAAAATATATTGTGGCAGTGCATGGCAATGCCACGGTGTAGTATGGCAACATTGGCACCCAGGACTCTAAGCCAAAGGGGCTGAGAGGGTCCAGAATGTGAACCATGTTATAAGGAACAGCCTGGCTTTTCAGGTTCTTCCAGGTTTTCCTAATTGTAGCTGGGATCTGGAGCTGTGGAGATCTCTTAGAGCTCTGGGTGGATGAGGTCTCCAGTCCTGGGGCCAGGTGTTACCAATGACCCGCTTGGGCTGATCAACTGGCTGAGAGCAACTTCATTGGGAAGCCAGCCCAGTGCTCAGAGTTGTGTGAGAGTTGTGTGGGTGCAGGAGGCACAGAGCCACAGCAGACTCAGGTGCATGCTGGACACGTGGAACAGCCAGGGAAGGCTGGGAGAGGTCGGGAAGGTCGGTGAGCCTAGGACCTGTGGGACACGCTGCTGAGAGCAGAGTGAGGGCCCACAAGGGGTGAGCAGTGTGAGTTTCTTGGAGCTGTGGAAAGCTACAGAGCAAAACTAAAGACTGTCCTTTATGTTGCTGCTAGAAACTTGTGCAACAGGGGGGTCTACCCTGTGGATGGAATGGGATGTTTGGTGTTTGCCCTTAATAAAACTGCATTTTACTTGCACCTCATGTCTACAGTTGAGGGTCCTTGTTACAATATATACAACAATAAAATAAAAGGGAATAAAAGGAAAAAACTCAACAGTCCTGAGTTTAGGAGTTCTGACAGAGTTCAGAGTTGCATAAACAAAGGAGAAGTCTGCAGGGCTCTTCTTCAAGCAAGCTTTCAGCAGATAATGTCCAAAGATTAAAAGGGAGCTCTTCTGCGATGTTAAGACTTTTTAGTTCCTTGATGTTTTTCAAAACGATAGCCATCTTTAGCTAGTTCAGCATCTTTTCGTCAGTCCTTTAGGAGCCGGCCCCTAGGGCAGGGCTGGGGCTGGAAAACAGGCGGAGGATGAACCTTTATGTTACACTATCCCCGCCCAATTCCAAATTATGAAATGTAGCTTGATTTTGTAACTCAGGTTTATGACTTTTGGGTGAATGTGGGGTCACCTCTACCAGACCTGCTTGTTTATATTAACTTGTCCACTGGTAATAGATGAGTGCCTGGTGCCATGCCTTTAATTAGGGACAGCCATATTTTGGAGATATTTTGGACTTTCACTAGGGCTGGGGCAATAAAAGATCACAGCCAGATAGCAGATCTCTGTTCTGTGGAATGTGGAAGGCAAATGACTAAATGAAGACCTGCATTTGCTCTGACTGGTGGACAAAATAATTCTATTTTCTAATATTCAGACTTACCCCCATTATCGTCACAGTCCTCACTCTTTATTGTTTATCATTTATCATTATGCAGAGCCACCCATTCATCGCACTCCCATTCCAGGAAGAATTCTTCCATGTTGTCCAGGTTAGTAGGATGACACTTTAGTTTTCACTCCGTACCACAGATTCTGAGGATTAAAGGCATCTGAGAAAGAAAAAAGAGATACAAATGCCTACATTAAGAAAAGGGTTCAAAACAAAGATACTTAAAGTCCATTTGAACCCTCTTAATGTATCACTGTAATACGTTTTTATTATACAAGTTTTAAAGAGTTAAAGAAAACCTCTACTGGCAACACTTAGTAGAGTCTTACACACAAGCAGCAGCCCAGCCCACCTCTCTATTTGCTTTGCTTTGAAACATGTTTTCTAACCGATAATTCATTATTTTAGGTTGGGCAATTATGTTTGCTAGCATTGTATGCTATTAACATATTATTAGTAGTAACAAGCTCAGAGCAAACTGTCTATAAAACCACAGCACTCCGAAAGGAGGAACTGAAGTTTTTTTAGGATTTTAGGTATCTACACGGTGTTGGTTTAATGTTAATAACATTATGTTAATCAATGCTCACCTCTCTCTCCCCATCCTCTCCGGCTATGTATGTCCCACGGCGTCTTTACGTCTAATCCAAGTCAATGGATCTGCATAAGATGTGATTACATCAGTGGTCCCTAGGCCATAGGACCGCGGATCAGGTGAGTAATACAGCTTTGTTTGAGCCCCCTAGACTAAATGAGCACTTAACTCTTGCATTGCAGGGGTAGCCCCACTGCAAGGGTAAGTTTTTTTTAAATTCCTGGAGTTCTTTTTTAAGAAAGGCCATAGTACATCTATTAGTGAACGTACAGACCAAGCAATGCACAGGGTACTAAAATATGCCTGTACAATCCTAGATATCTCCACATATGGGACAAATAAAGAAACTATAAAGGACTTTATAAAATTCATATATAAATTTAATTCGACAATAGAATAGAACCTTACAAAGTCAAGTGACATACGAATAGTATACAATGACCTTTGGGGTCTCTGCTGAAGAAGGGGGCAACCCCGAAATATCCTTGAGACCTCGTTTTTTTTCCACTTCTGCTTTGGCTATATGTTGTCTTTAGGGTAACCACGTTTTGATTTATGTTTCATCTGTGCTTTTTATTGACTGTATATTTCTAATAGGTTATGCCTGTTGGGAAGATCCAACTTGCCTATATGCCCTGGAGGTCATTGACACCAGAAGAGAAACTAAGGTCAAAACTGAAAATTGTACAGTGATCTCTGGGACAGGAGAAGAGGGGACTTTTCCAGTCGGGACCCTTGTCCTGGTGGTGGGTGGGACTTTCCATTTTAAGAGCATTTCCATATACTTCCAGGCAACAATAAAAACAGAGATTCTAAACCCTCACCACTCTATCCAAACCTAAAATAAAAGTTGTGGCTGGAGTTCCACTTTCAAGGTTCATGCCAATACGGTGACACCAAAGTTCACGTTTTAGAGGTTATGCCTAGCTTTGTGGATTGGTTTTGAACAGAGAAAAAAAGTACAATGTGGTATAGGTAAGTATGAATTTTAAGGGCTAAACCACCCAGTTTTGTCTTCAGCTGTCTGGTGTTAACCATGAAATGACAATTGCACCCACTGTCTGATGGTTTAGTGTTCCCTGCGCTGATGTTTAACACACAGCAGGTGAAATGTACATGTATAATTCATCAGTAAAATAACCTGAGCAGAGCTCTGACTGATCTGTAGCTGAACAAAAGAATTTCCCCTATCTACAATGACTACGCTAAGTATCCCTTTCAATTTTACATTGCATTTACCTGAGGAGACTTTCTCCTAGCCAAATTTCTACATACAAACCTAGAACTTTTCCCAGTGTATAAAAGTTGGTATATATTTTCACCTTCTTTTGACATGTCATGTTCCTGATGGTATCTTCCAGTCAAACACCATAACTTGGTACTTAAACTGACTTAGGGGACATGGTCTTTCTGCCGATTGGCTCTTATTTGTGTCATGGCTATCATCTAGCTCATCTGACAGCTCTACTAGCTAAATACCTACAGGATACAAATCATTATCTCCTTAGTCTGAATCCTGTAGTAAGAGGCTGCAGTCTTACCCAGATGAGAAGCTTGTTGTACTTGTTTGAACAATTTATTGCAAACCTCAAGTGAAAGAACTGTGAATTGATTTTTAGACTTAGCACACTTGTGTTGTTTACTATGGCTAGGGACCCTCAGTCCATCTTGAGGGACCCCGTAGCTCTTAAACTTCTAGAGCTCTTTCCGGTGGCATTGCGGTACTGCTTAGATGTTCTGGCGTGTACCCTTAGACAAGTCTCCAGGATGTTTCCTGTATATAGGACTTATGAAGACATTCCAAATTCCTGGGTCCAGAGCATCACAACCAAAGTTTGGTTCAGGTTTCACTCCTTGTTTCCTCCTCAATTTCTGATGTCAAACTTACAGAGATCACCTCAAAGACAGTCAGATCTTTTTGCTGCTCTATGGCCTAGAAGCTAAGCCTACCCCACAGGGTCATGGTGTCTGCCCATCAACATTGCCTGAACTTTTTCTGTGGGCTTGCAACACTAACAATTTGTTGCCTTCCCATTCGGATTGTCCACTGCACCTCAGATTTTTATCAAGGCGCTTGCACCTGTGTTAAATCTGCTTCAGCCTTAGGACATTACCATAGTGGGGTACATGGACAACCTTCTCTTCAGAGAACAGTTGGGGGAAGCCTTGTCAGCCAATATTTAATGAATAATGCAAACCCTGCAGAAGCCATTGCAGAAACCCTCCCACTGTTTACTTGGGCTTGGTCTTGGACATGGCACTGCCAAGGGTCTTCCTTTCCCAGGAAAAGATCCTATCTCTCTGCTCTCATGCTCAAACTTTGTTGTCCAGGAGTCGACTGACCGTTCGCTTTTTCATGAAGGTGCTAGATGTGATGGAACAAACAGGTTCAGTCCCTGGACCTCCCCATTCTTTTGGCCAGTGAGACAAAGCTTGCCCTAATGTGGTGGAACTTATTAACCTATTGTTAGAATTGGGGAAATCTTTCCTCCTGATGGTCTGGAAGGTGCTCACGACAGATGCCAACCTGACAGGCTGGGGAGGAGTCATGGGTAACCTGGGTTCAAGGGACCTGGTCGACAGAAAAATCTCATTTCCACGTTTACATCAACCATCAGGCGGGCACCAGAAGTCGTGCAGCTCAAAGGGAAACGAACATGATCCTGTCTTGGATGGAACTTAACGTCCCAGCCCTGTCCACTGTGCACATCCCAGGCATGAAAAACTGTCAGGCTGACTTCCTCAGTCACATCTGCATCCTGCAGAAGGTTCCCCACACCCAAAGGTTTTTTGGAACCTTTGTCACAAGTGGGGGACACTGGATGTAGACCTCCTGGTGTTTAAGCTCATAACAACCTTGACAGGTTGGTCGTCAAGACGTATGAATAAATGTACTATAAGGCAAAGTACCCCTGGGGTACCCATAGACATCACTGGGTGGGAATCTGAGGTGTATGAATGAACTATAAGGAGAAGATCTCCCTGGGGTACCCTTATACATTACTAGCTGGGAACCAGCACTGTACAAATGGATCGTAAGGATAATACATCAACATTGCCACCAATAGATTCTTCACAGGAAAGCCTGCCTATTAAGACGATTGTTTATTGACCGATTTTCAGGTTTATCCAGCAAGAGTTAATCACTTGTATTTCGTGTGGACACACCAGGATTTGGATACAAGCAATTAATTCACAGAACCGTTGAGGAGTGGTCTGTAAGCACTGTATGAATGTGTGCCAGTGGGAGACAACATTGTCTTGTTTTTAATGAGGTTTTTATGATGCGGTGAAGGGTAAATTAATGTTTTGCAATTACATTAAAATATATATTTTTTCACTTTTGAGTTTGGGTCTTTCAAGTGACTTCGGTTTGGTCATGGATTCTCACAAGAACATAGTGCTGTTTGTTGATTACTGGCCAGGGACCTGTGCTTTATGAAAGGACTATAATGTGGATTCCTCCCTGGGGTACCCAGAGACAGCACTGATGGGGACCTGCGTTGTATGAATGGACTACAAGGAGAAGACCTCCCTGGGTACCCATATACATCCCTGGCTGGGGACCTGCACTGCACGAATGGGCTATAAAGAGATCTCTCTAGGGTACCACTACTGCCCAGGGTCCTGTGCTCTATGAAAGAACTATAAGGTGGATTCCTCCCTGGGGTACCCATAGACACCACTGGTCGGTGACCTGCGTTGTATGAATGGACTATAAGTAGAAGACCTCCATGGGGTACCCATACACATCCCTGGTCGGGGACCTGCACTGTATGAGTGGACTATTAGTAGAAGACCTCCCTGGGGTACCCAAATACATCCCTGGCTAGGGACATGCACTGTACGAATGGGCTATAAAGAAAAGATCTCTCTGGGGTACTCATAGACACAATTGGCTATGAACCTGCGCTGCATGAATGGACTATAAGGAGAAGACCTCACTGGGGTACCCATATACATCCCTTTTCTCTGCGGACCTGCACTCAGGGCTGGATTTACTCTCTCTGCTGCCCCAAGGCCAGGCTCCTCAATGCGCCCCCCTACCCGCCAACCCCCACATGGAGAATGGCAGACCTGTAGGCTGCATTCAAGTGATCTCAGCAAAATCGCAGAGATCACTTGTACAAAACAAGAGGCTGCTTCCCCACTGTACATTTAGTTCTGCTTGCCCAAAGCAGGGCTAAATGAAAAAAACAACTACCCGCCCGATGCCCGGAATTGCATGCCCCAGGCAGCAGGAGATAGGAATTCCACATCCCTGCTGCCCCTCTACTCCCTGCTGCCCCAAGGCCAGGCCTTGGTTGGCCTTGTGGGAAATCTGGCCCTGCCTGCACTGCACGAATGGGCTATAGAGATGATCTCTCTGGGGTACCTATAGACAATCTCTATATACCGTGTTTCCCCGAAAATAAGACACTGTCTTATATTTTTTTTGGCTCAAAAAAAAACACACTAGGTCTTATTTTCGGGGTACTGTAGGTCTTATTTTTATTTGTTTTTAATGTATAACAATCCAAAGTTAATGCAAATCCAAATTAAATAATCCAAAATGGCAAAGAATAGGGCAATCAGGGGTGCCATACCTTTTCAAGAGCAATTTGATAACCAGAAAAAGCGAAGCGCGCTTTCATCCCAAAAAAATCTTGCACCAGGGCCCTTTGTTCCTTAGGTCCGCCACTGGTGTTGCCCCCACCTCTTCCGTATTCTGCTGTTAGGGCCGGGAGGGGGGGGGCAAGAAATTGTTTGCCCAGGGTCCAATCAGTATTAAAGACGGCCCTGCCTATAGACACCACTGGCCAGGGTCCTGTGCTCTATGAAAGGACTATAAGGTGGATTCCTCCCTGGGGTACCCACAGACAGCACTGGTCCGGGACCTGCATTGTATGAATGGACTATTAGTAGAAGACCTCACTGGGGTACCCATATACATCCCTATCTGGGGACCTGCACTGCACGAATGGGCTATAAAGAGTAGATCTCTCTGGGGTACCTATAGACACCACAGGCCAGGGTTCTGTGTTCTATGAAAGGACTATAGGGTGGATTCCTCCCTGGGGTACCCATAGACACCACTGGTAGGGACCTGCATTGTATGAATGGACTACAAGAAGACCTCCCTGGGCCTGGGGTACCCATATACATCCCTGGCTGGAGACCTGCACTGTACAAATGGGCTATAAAGAGAAGATCTCTCTGGGGTGCCTATGGCCAGGGTCCTGTGCTCTATGAAAGGAATATAAGGTGGATTCCTCCCTGGGGTACCCATAGACAGCACTGGTCGGGGACCTGCGCTGTAGGAGTGGACTATTAGTAGAAGACCTCCCTGGGGTACCCATATACATCCCTGGCTGGGGACCTGCACTGTACGAATGGGCTATAAAGAACAGATCTCTCTGGGGTACCTATAGACACCACTGGCTGGGTACCGTGCGCTGCATGACTATAAGTGGAAGTCTTTAATAGGGAACCCCTAATCATAGAGTAGAAGGAGGAGCCCCATTCCCCATACAGACACATAGTAATAGTGAGGTCTATAATCCGATCTGTGCATGGCCCGGCGACATATATATGAATGTACGGATTACTGCAAGCTCCCGGCTCTCCGTACTGTGTACTGTCTGCGATTCAGCAGTACGGCGCCTCCCACTGTCACACTGCCGAGGGGGTTTATTATGACTCGGCTACAAGTCTGAATCAGTCAATTTATTGTTCCAGCACACTGGAGCGTATCACTATATATTCTAAATACTATAGTGTAATTGTTTCGATAGTTCTATTCATATTTATTTGGTCATCGATCTTATGACAGCAGGTTTTATCCTCCCCTCCCCGGATGTAGTGGTACGCTCGGAGCAGGGAACGCGCTGTGAGGCTGCTCTGTGCACTATTCAGTAGTGATCGGAGCAGGGGGGGAGAAGGATCGGAGTTGTGATCAGTGTAGGGTTGGGGGGGACAGCTGGAGAGGGGTGTATGTGCCCTCTGAGGAGTACACTCATCCGTCTAACTGTCATACACGACCAACCGCCCGGGACCCGCTGACTGGCACTGATGGACTGCAGAGACTTGGCTGTGCTGAGAGAGGTGAAGTGACGGTGCCCAGCATCTTGATCTCCGGCCCTGCTTATCTGACAAGTCCCCCTCCCTGGTATTACCATCTGAGCCCGGTGCCTTCCACGCCTGTCACCCTTCCCATTCATATATATTCTGTACCATTCACAGTGATGATTAGACATGTCCTCTTTTATATTCATGCTGTGCTTCCATTCATTCTTATGGACTTATGTCACTTATGCACACATGGCATGATCCATTGTTTATAGTAATTTACTTATTAGTGACTCCAGGGTAGTACCCCCTTGGGCCCATCCTCCTGGTTTACTCCGTACCCCCTTGGGCCCATCCTCCCGGTTTACTCCGTACCCCCTTGGGCACATGCTCCCGGTTCAGACAATATCCCACCGGGCACATCCTCCAGGGTCTTGTCTTATACACCCCAGGCACATCCTTCCAGGTTAGACCATATCTGCTGTCTCATCCTCCCAGGTCAGACAATACCCCTGGGCACATCCTCACCATTTCCCTGTCATGCCCCCTCTTTATTTGCTTTATTTTTTGAGTATCTTGAGTATCCCCCATGTATCTTGGGTCCTGTTATTTAGTTACACCTCACATCTGCCACTCGATCAGCAGTGTGATTACCTCATTCACTTGTTCATTTCTATATCGGTATCACATGCCACTTTGCTGACATAATTTCTCCTCCCATCTCATCAGTACTGGGTAATTATTTTGTTTTCTGTCTTGCACACTGCTTTCGTCCTCTTACTGCTGCTTTCACTTCATTGCACCTTATTAAACTTGTGCTTTGCCACCCAGTTATGCTTTTTCACCCAGTTTCTTTCTCCTGAACCACTTGCTGATCAGTGATACACTGGGTCTTTTCTGCATGCTTGACAGTGATTGAGATTAATACAGGTAACTGAGCCCTGAGTCTTATGAGGCCAGAGCTGTGTTTTTTGTTACTCTGATGTATGCACTTTTATTTCTTTTCAGTAACATGTTCTGTTTCTCTTTTCTACCAGAAAACCATTTCTGAGTGTGTGTAAGGCTGCGAGGCACAGCATAATCCCAGCACGATGACCACTGTACAGACCACCGTGTCAGACCTGCGAACTCGGGCCGGCGGTAAGTCTATCTCAGAGAATGCGTTTTGATTCCAGTTTCATATACTTGAATTATTCAGAGATGACTTTGTACAAATAATGTAATCGCTGATATTTTCCTCTGTTTTTTTGTTATTCAATAAAAAACCTGTGGTGAGAGAATGCATTACCTGCCCTCCTAAAAAATATCCTTTGCTCGGCTGTTAATCTGCAATAATCATGCAGGCAGAGAATTCAGGACTCCTCATCCTTATACTTGCTCTGGGTCACTAGCTTGGAAATCATCAAAGCCACTGGATCAACATGACAGCCAGGCTTCTTGCATTATGAAGAAGGCAGATGTCAAACAGCTGGGGTTTCCTATTAGGTTGAATTCCATGGGAAAATAAAAATCTGGCCTTATAGTGGGGTTGCCAATGCACTGCAGGGGTTAATTCTAGGGATGTCCCGATACCACTTTTTCAGGACCAAGTACTTTCCCCTCATGTACTTGCCGATACTTTTCTTTTTTTAAAGGGACAGGTGACTTTAAATGATAGTACAACGACATGGTATGTACTATTGATCATGATTTTAACCTATTCATGTTAGCGGGGGAGAATTGTAAATCTGTTGCTGTAGTGTAGTGGAGGTGTGTGCTGTATATATGTACTACATATACATTACACACATTCAGTACACTATAGCAATAGATTTTACAGCCAGCCCCGTCCCAGCTTCCCTCACTCACAGTTTCACTCCGATCCCTGTAGCCTCACGCGGTGCCTCTCGTAGTCGGCGCTGGGCAGGATCGCTGCATCGCATCTCGGTGCTCAGCTTGTGGGAGGCGCTCACAATTCTGCCCTGCTAACATGAATTGGTTAAATCATGATCCATAGCACATATACAGCACACGTCCAGTACACTGCAGTAATAGAGTTACAATTATCCCCTGCTAACATGAATGGGTTAAATGATCCGCAGTACATATACAGTACACATGTCCCGTACACTGCAGTAATAGAGTTACAATTATCCTCTGCTAACATGAATAGGTTAAATCCTGATTCATAGTACATAACATGTAGTTGTACTACGGATCATTTAACCCATTCATGTTAGCAGAGGATCATTGTAAATCTACTGCTGCAGTGCATTCTATATGTAGCACATATTCAGTACATATAGATTTACAATTATCCTCTGCTAATATGAATGGGTTAAATGAGCCATAGTACATAACATGTAGTTGTACCACGGATCATTTAACCCAATAATATTAGCAGTGCAGAATTGTAAATCTACTGCTGCAGTGCATTCTATATGTGGCACATATACAGTACATATAGAATGCACTGCAGCAGTAGATAGTTTTTTGCGTTTACAAAGCCGTCTTTTGCTGTTGCCTCAAACGCGGTGCCTCAGGACGTCGTTGATGCTGAGCTGGAGAGGAGCATCGTGTCACTTCTGCTCCGGTGGGCGGCGCTCCAGGTGGGGCTTCTAATTTAGGTGGCCGGCGACTGCCTGGAGCACCGCCCACGGGAGAAGCAGTAGCGCGGCGCGGTAAGTAAAAAAAAGAAAAAAAACCCCAGCGCAAGCTTCGGCGCTTTGTATCGGGGCATTTTGACAAGTACAAGTACTTGTCAAAATGCCCTGTATCGCTCCCGATACCGATGCTAGCTTCGGTATCAGGACATCCCTAGTTAATTCAGGGGTGGACAAATGAAAATGGAATTCAAAAGCCAGTTCATCCAATTCAGGAGCCAACAGCCTGCTTTTAGGAGCCATCTCCATTAGCAAAAAGTAGAGAGAACCTCATAATTTGGGTGCCATTTGTAATCTTTAAGGAGCATTGGTGACCTGGCTCTTGTGATTTGTCCACCCCTGGTTTAAATGCTTGTTTAGTTCTAGGGTACCTGGGCAAAATACTTCTACTTACCTGATCCCTGATACAGCTACCCTAGACCATTGATAGCCAAACTCTGGCCCTCCAGCTGTGGTGAAACTACAAATCCCATGAAGCATCTCTCTCGGAGTCATGTCTGTGGTTGTGAGAATCTTGCAAAGCCTCATGGGATTCGTAGTTCCACCACAGCTGGAGGGCTGCAGTTTGGCCATCCCTGCCCTAGACCTAAATGAGCATTTAAACCATTCAGTATGGGGGCAACCCCACTGCAAGGGGTGTTTGTTTTTTCCTCCCGGAGATTGGCTTTAGTACAGGGGTGGACAAATTAATATGGAATTCAGGAGACAGTTTGTCCAATCCAGGAGCCAGCTCCATTGACGTAGGGAATACTTCAAAAATTAGGTGCCATTTTTAAGGTGCATTGGCGACCTGGCTCCTGGGATTTCTCCAGCCCTGGGTTAATATATTAAAGTGTACAGCTGCCAAATTTCATTTGCATATACAGTATCCCTTTTGATTTGTGTCTGCAGTGATATGCACAGTTGTGTTAATAAAGGAGAACTATGAGGTGAGTGCTTTTCACTCACCTCATAGTTCTAGCCGACCTGTGACAATGAGACCGTCGCAGCTCGGCTCAGTAGATCGGGAGGTGTGCGAACACATACCGGCGTTCGCTCACCTCTCGATCCTGTCACAGCTCTCTGATGTGGCAGGGGAGGGGCTGGATTCCCCGCTCCGATCCGCCAGCGCTGACTGGTGGAATGGACGGGGGAGGGGGCGGGTACAGCTGGCTCTGCCTCTAGATAGACAGAGCCAGCTGTCAGTCACGCAGCTGGGCGGATCCAGACATAATTGTCGGGATCCGCTTCAGCTGCGGCGTCTCAGTATACCGCAAGCTACGGCTCGCGGTATACTGAGCCTAGGGTGATGGGAGTACGCTTGTTTGTGTTCTTCCTGTTACCCTAAGAAGAACTATGGGGAAAAGCCTTAACCCCATAGTTCTCCTTTTAATATGGCATGCATATTATCCTTCACTTTTCTCTGTGAGATCCCACATTCATCTAAGTGAGAAAGGAAAAGGGATGAACTGTCAGTGTGTCACTTCTGCTCATCAGCCATGTCACAAGCTATGGTGAGGTGGGCCCAGAGGACTGGAGGTAAGTAATCAGCTGTCTGTCATGATGAGACATCTGCCTGTCTACGGCTAGCCCTAGGTGATCACTGCTTACACATTATTGTTCTCTATATGACTGTGTATAAAAGACTGATCAGTAGTTCAGAATAAATATTCGGCATTGGCATTTCTCAGGGCATAACTCTGAAATGTAGTTTCTATGAGAGATTCCTGCGTTGTGGTTGATTCATGGTTTGCTCTGATAAGCAAAGTGATTTATATGTTATTTTGTTGCAATCAGCACAGCGGTGTTTGCTTTTCTTCTAAATTGTGCCTATGAGCAGCCCGTCTTGTCAGCCTAGTGGAAACCTTCAGTCTTGCTCCTTATCTGATCTGGTGCTATGATACCTCAGCTTAATCTGTTGGCATCCATGGCGAGCCTTTTTCCTTGCTGTACTTACTTTTCTGTCACCGCCTCTCTGCTAATTGATGGTCTGTAATGCTCAGTCATTAATACTGCAGTGCATTCATTATCTGGTGGCACATGTTGATTTTTTAGCACAACTTGATATGGCAATCCTGCCCGGTTTTGGCATGAATTTGCCATGATTAATGAGTTAATTTATGGCAGTTTTTATAGCATGTCGCAGTGCAGGGTAGCTCAGACATGTTTACAACTGTCTCCATGGTTCACATCTAGCTTTGTGTGAGATTTCAAAGTAAGAGTTTATATTATAGACTGTTGCAAAGTGCAGAAACCCGTAGCAACCACTAAGGAACTAATGGGACCATTAATCATATCAGTAAAGGATTAATTGGTTGCTATGGATTGCTACCCTTTGGACAATCCCCATTAAAGTGTCATTGTACTGCAGGTTCTCTTTTTCAGGGGTGTTTTTCTCTTGCTGTTGCATTTTGAACATGGCATTATAGTGGGTGTTCACCATAGAGTTACTCCATGAACAGCCATATAACACATGTACCTTGATATGTGCGTCGCACCAGGTTTCACTTCTGTTCGCATTGGGGTTGTCCAGCGATCAATATTGGAAAACAGCCAGCTATTACCATCAAGCTCATGCGACTCTTGGGGGTCTATTTGTAAACAGTTTGCAGAGCCATTTGCCCTCTGAATCTCTGTGAATTGAGGAAAAATCGAATGTTCTTAGTTAGGGATGCACCAATACAATTCTTTACAGACTGTGTACAACGGGGGTGCCCATTACCGATCACAAAGCGTACACTTGTAGGTCGCGATCGGCTCACTTACCTGAGCTCCCTTCGGCGGTGCTCGTGCGGCTGAATGTGTCAGGTGCTGCAGACGGGAAGGGGCGGGACACCTCTCCCAGTCTGCGCATTTGGCCACACGAGCACTGTGGGAGGAAAGGACACCGCACCTGAGAGGAGACCAAGGAAGCTGCTGCAATGCAGGTGCGCAGAGAGAGACAGCAGACAGAGAGAGAAGAGACGGGGCCTGTTCACACCACAAAGTCTGCGTTCCAGAGTGTTCGGGCTCAGGAATGCACTGGAACGCAAGCCGGCTGGCTCCCTGCGTTCAGGGGCGGGAGGGGGCCTGGTGGTGCATTGAAGTCGCTGGCACCGCGGTGTGATCGCCCGCACCCAGAACGATCTGCAAAAATGCTGGAATGCAAACTTTGTGGTGTGAACCGGCCCAGACAGAGGAGAAAGAGGCAGTAGTCCCTAGTAACAATTTTAATGTGCTTGTTTTCTAAATAAAAGTGTTTTTTCGTTGTTGGATCTCATTGAGCTTGTCAGTTGAAAAGACGAAATCTCCAGACGAAAAATTGTGGGCACCCCTGGTGTACAAGTACCGATACTGTTCCTTAAGTACTCGCCAATACCAATTACTGATACACTTTTTTTTTTGCGTCGTGACAGGCTTTCTAAAACCATACAGACTAATGGTTTTAGGATAGTTATGAAGCACCTGGGCCCAGTCACGGTTGCAAACGCGGGGTATGCTCAAATGAGCTTGTTTGCGCCATGAGTAGGGCAGCCTGTTGAAATAGGCTGTCCTATGTGTGATAAATGTGACTTGTGAAATCGTGTTTGCCAGTGTGAATGGTACCTGAATGTTACTTTTTAGAACAATGCCAGCAGCTTAGCTAAAATGCTGATACAAATGAACAAGCTGAGAAGAGACGCACTGTAATGTAGCAATAATATTGGTTACAATGTTTGACATTTATATTGTTACAAAAACCCAAGTTTGCCTTCAAGCTCTAAGGCCCCGTTCACACCAAGGCAGCATTGGTTTTGCGTGTTAATTATGCGTGAGTTCGGCTGGCTTTTTTTGCATGTTTTTGCTCGTTTGGCAAGTATGAAGGCATGCGTTTTGACTGGCAGCTCTAGAAATATTGCAGTCAATGGACGAGCACGCACAAAAATGTGCAACATGCTTCTGCTGCGTGTTTCTTGGCGTTTCCAGTCTATAGGGAAAAACGAGCTGTAGACTGCCAAAGAAAGCTCCTGTACTTTTAATCTGCTTTTGGTGTTTTGCTGCTCCAGTGTGAACGGGCCATCACAAATTGTGGGATTTCTTGGGTTGGGCTTTTTTTTTTAAGCGCTTTTTCTACTGCTCGAAAACGCCTAGGTGTAAACCAGGCCTTAGACCCCTTTCACATGGGCTGATCAGGAGGGGATCTGTGCATGGATCCCTTCCTGACCAGAAACAGTACGGATCGGATGTCATCACCGTGTGTTTTTCCGGACCTGGCCAGAGTCGGGGTTAACTGGGAGTAAATGGATGCCTGTCCATTTCCACACGGCTGCCCATGGACTACATTGGGCATCCCATCGGAAGGGGCTAAAGATTGGTTCCTGAGCTTGAAAATAATAATTTTGGCGAATGTTAATCCCCAAATTATGAGTCCGGAAGACCTTAAACTTAAAGCATAACTCGAAAGGAAATTAAAAAAACTTTTCCCTTGCAGTGGGGATGCCCTCATACTGGAAAGGTAACTGCTTGTTTATTAGGGGACAGGAAAAATGTGTTTTTAATTGATCCCTGCTCCCTGGAAGACTGCACGCTCCTCTTCTCCTCCTCCTCCTCCTCCTCCTCCTCCTCTGCTCTAACTGTGGTGTGTCCTATGGCGCCCTCATGTACAGTGCAGGGCTATGGCGCCTGCATTGTACTTGATGAGATCAGTGGTCCATATACTGCAGGAGAGGAGAGCTGATGGGAGCGGTGATCAGGTAAGTAAAATGGCTTTTTTCTTAGACATAAATGAGCAGTTAACCTATTTGGGGGCACTCCCTCTACAAAGGCAAGCTTTTAATTTTCATTGGAGTTTGGCTTTAAAGAGAAAGATTGAGCAGGGCAGCTAAATACATATTTTAAAAACGTGTATGGCATACCACCTGACCGAGGTGGGGCGCCTTATGGTCACATGTAGGCACAGGGCATACCGAAGCACACCCAGTTACATGGACCATGAAGAATTCAAATGCAAAAATGATCAGCTAAACCCACTGATGCTTTTTTCACCACTGCTTTTCCTTCATTCTACCTCTTGGAACAAAAATATATACTTTTAGAGGTTGGATGAAAAGTTTAGTGCAATGCTTTCTTTGATTGCTTTGTTAAGGAGTATTAGGAGAATAATATGTACTCTACCCAATACTTACATGCGACATGTGACACTGCAGCTGTCGCACACTGGCTCTATATACCAAGAGTTGAGTGACCATGTGACTCTGCAGCTGTCGCACACTGGCTCTATGTACAGAGAGTTGTGGTCATGTGACACTGCAGCTCATGGCTTCTTCCTGCAGAGAGCAGTCACTGTCAGGTTCCTCCCTCCCCTCTCTGTTCCTCCAGTGCTCATTGGAGGAACAGACAGGGGAGGGGGCGGGCATAGTTGGCTGTGGCTCTAGAGAGGCAGAGCCAGCTGTCAATCGGGCATCAGGGTGGATCCTGAAAATATTGTCTGGATCCTTACTGGCTGCAGCACGGCTGTCAGCTGATTGCAGGCATTATAATACCCCCTATATGCTGACTTTGGGTCACAGGAGTAAATTGGTAAATGTACTCCTGTGACCCAAAAATAGAACAAAAGCAAACAATAAGGTTTGTCTTTACTACTCTTTTCAACAATGTGTTTGTTTATAAAGATTTTAGACCCCAAAGAGGAACAATTGAGAAAAATAGATATTTGGTTGTAATAGAGGGACAGTCCCCCGAGAAGGTAGACAGTCAAAGCTATGGTATAGTATCTGCTTTTGTGAGGGCCCAGCCCAGCCTTTCAGTGTTACTGTACTGCAAAGCATACGGACAGGCTGGACAAATCTCCGGAGCCAAGAAGCCAATGTGCCAAAAATCTGATTACGCTTTTCTAATGCGCTGAATAAGAGCCAGCCAGTATAAGAAACAGTGCGCCTTGATGTCGAACGATGCTTGCCCTTTAGTAAAAGGGTCAAGCTACTGTATAGCATTCATTGTTGGATCAGGATTGCTTTACAGCCAAACTTGCAGCAAACTGCTAAATATACAGATCATATTCCTACATGGGAGCTGTATTCTTTATACAAACGAAAAATAAATATGTTTTTCTATATTGAATTTCCACTATCCCATTTCTAATAACCATATCAATCTAGAAGTTTGGAAACATACTTATTGAAAGATGTCCATAGGATGTACTTCCTCAACGCATTGACACAATTTCACTCAGCCCTGTGAGTATGCACTTCCTTGTGTCACCACTCACAGAACCTGCCTTCTGAACTACAACTCCTTGTCTGAACAATGTAACATCATTGTTGCTTGCTGGAAGCAATGCATGATAGGATATGTAGTATTGAGATTACATCACATCAAGCAGCAGGGAAAGAGACGCAAAGCACTCTGGGAATCCAGGAAGTTGATGAAAGTGATGGGCAGACGGAAGGCAGCACTCATTACATTTGTATGTATTCCTTTTACAATGCTGAGGCTATAACAGGATGGTATATGTTGGAGCTTCAAAACTGTAAATATTGCAGAGCTGCATTGACTTGCACATTTTTATATCCGCTTCAAATAAGCCTGATCGTTCAATGTAGGCCTCCGTGGCTTACTCTGGAGAGCAGGCTTCTTGGTTTGGACAAGGCGGGGACAATGGAAGCCATAGGGTGCCATCACCGGGTGATCAAAGTCAACTGAAATAAAAGCAGCACGACCTCTCTTTATAAAAACTTGCATTGTTAGTTGCTTTCTTATGTTACAAAGCTTGATGATTGCAGACATCGCTTATAATAGACTAAGCGCAATGCTTTACAGTTTAGTGTGTTATGGTTCTGTTTTCTGAATAGTCCATGTTTTGTACTACAGCAGTATTGAACAATGGCAGTGATGTTGTATCGGTGTGGGATATACATTGTATTGTTCTTATGTTATCAATTGTGACTGTTCTTAGATTTCTGGCCCATGCCCCATGATCAAGGCTTTGCAGCGCACATTGTGTTTCACGTACGGATGGGATTGGGAATGATTTTAAGTGCTAACTGGCACATCTTACGTAACTGCTACAATCTCACATTCTCTGCCACGTGATGAGCTGAGGTGTTAAAGTGTTAAAGATGTAACCCAGAATAGGTTTGGAAATTTAAAGGGACAGATTGCCTTTCTCACAGCACAAAGCGATAAAATGCTGGCTGATTGAATTTCAGGTCAGGTAATGGAAAACATACCTAACAGTGCTATTTATCTAATTTCCCGCGGGTCAGTTCACCGCTGCAATCTTATGGCTGCCCATGAAGGCGCGAGGATTGCAACCTGTAGCCATTCTGACACCCTTGTGTTTTCTTTCTGAAGATATGCGGGAAATACTGATCTTTTCTAAATTGTCGAGGGGGTTTTTTAGGCCCTCGTCATGGGAAGTGTTGCAGTTAAAAGGCTCTGTTATTTCTTTTAGTTATCTTGGAAATCGGCTGCATAGGGAGACCGTGCAGTGTATCGGTATGTTGCTCTGCTGAATGCAGATAAGAATAGAGAGGGAGACGTTCGTATGTTACGAGCCGTGCAGCATTTGGTAAACACTATCCAATTAAAGTGAGAATTGGCTGTGGCCCAGCGTTACTTGTTCCCAGCTTCTTCACCAAGGCCAAAGGTGCCATTATCCATTCAGAAGGGGGTTGGGGGTCGGGGGCAGGTTATCAGAGGGAAAATTCCCATGGTGTAGTTATCCATTAGGGCATAATGGCATGGGTGTCAGGCAGGGCCTAGTACAAGGGAAGAAAAGGGGCACACGATATATCAAATGACCAAAGCTGCCTTCATTAATGGGCGGGCACAATGCTGAGAAGGTGGTTTGCGCTGTTAGTATACATAGTGTGG
>NW_017306292.1:2018114-2069902 GCF_000935625.1 Nanorana parkeri | reverse complement strand
CCTCCCTTAGAGCCACACAGGCCCCCCTTAAATGCACCCCACAGACCTCAACCTCCCAGCACCCCTTCTTCATCGCACTTCAGTCTGCTCAGACTAACGTCACCGATAAAGTGGCATTTTTTCCTTCAGCGACAAAGGGGCATTTTTTTTTTCCCTTCAGGTGACTATGTACTGAGGCAATGGCATTTTTTTCTTTTAGTGACACCACCAACACGGGTATTTTTTTACAAGTGCACACTGACGCTGGGACATTTCTTTCTTTGTCACTGTTGGCCCCAGATTTTACTCTGGGGCAGAATGTGCACCACTATTAAACTGATAATTTGTATGCATCATGCGTAATGACATAGGTGATGTGACAGGGCCATCTCCAGAGCTGCAGAGCATGTCCAATGTGTTTCCTGCAGAAAGTAAATTTTTAGCTTTTTAAAGGATGTTGCCAAATGGCATTTCACAGATGTCACTACTGTTTTCTGGAGAGGAAGCATTTAAAGTGCCACTAAACTCAGGAGGTAAATCAGAAAAATGCTTTCAAGTCCTTTTTAACTATTACCAAAAATTTAGCTTTTGTTCCCCATGGTCCATGTGTGTGTTGTAAAGTAGCCACCGCTCCAAGCTCGCTCCCGTGATGCACTATAATTTCATATATAGTTTACTAATTTAAATTGATATTAGTGTATCACGGGAGCAAGCTTAGAGCACTAGCACAGGATAGCATTTGTAGCTCACACATTGCTTTTCCTTGTTGTCTGGAATTGCTTTTAAAATGACACTAAACTCAGGAGTGAAATCTTAAAAATGCATTCAAGTACGCTAACTATTAACTGTGTCTTATTTGTGTATCACTCGCCTGTAGATCCTCAAATCATCTCTGAAATCATGATGACACTGTCCTTCCTCCTGGAGGGTGGCTACTTCTGTTCCCCACGTTCCCTGTATGTGTTGTAAAGTAGCCACCGATCCAAGCTCACTCCCGTGATGGACTACAATCTCACGTTTAGGTTACTAATTTGTGTTGAGATTGTAGTGTATAACGGGAGCAAGCTTGGAGCCCTAGCACAAACTTCTCATGGTCTTGCCTCAAAGAAAGACAGACAAAAGTCGCTTCCAAAGTTTTTGACACCCATTGATCAGATTCAAACTCAGTTTGGAATCTGGCATGTGGTTGGTGATGCCACCAATGGGGGAATTAGAAAGCATGAACTAAAAGCATACCTCCAGCATGTGCCTTGTACATTTCCCCTGTTCCAACCTCTGCAAGACTCTTCTCCATTAGACTCTTCTGGGAGTTTTGGATATTCCTCACCGCATGCTTGGTTCCATCCTCTGACCCCCTACATCACTGTAGGATGCAGCAGTGATGTAAGGGTCAGAATGGGACTATGGCGCACCATAGGGCACATCGTCCAACGTTTCAGGATTTGTTATATGCCAATAAGTCTTAGAGGCTGCAGCACTCAAGCGTAGGAAAGGTAGGAGGCATGAGCTCTTGGAGAGGTGAGTATAATACCTCCTTCTCTTGCAAGGAGATTTTAGCAGTGTGTTTTGGTAACCGGACAGTCACTTTTACGGAGGTACATTCCAGTAACTCTGTACGAACCTGGCTGGAGGGGTTACTGAGGTTTAAGCAGAACTAGATCCACCATTTTTTTTGTTTATTAAAGATGCTTTTTCTTACTGGTTTTTAAATTTTGTACAAAACAGTGATACAAAGGTAAGAAAACTAGGTCAGCATAACAATCCACAAGACTGAAATTCACAAGTGGGTTACACCGTGTGCACAATTATTAGGCAAGTGAGTATTTTGACCGAATCACCATTTGTATGCATATTGTCCAACTTCAAGCTGTATAAACTTGAATGCTTATTGGATTTAAGTAGATCAGGTGATGTGTATTTTGTGTTATGAGGGAGGGTGTGAGATCAATACCCTATATCAAGGTGGGCATAATAATTAGGCAGCTTATTTTCCTCAGGCAAAATGGGCCAAAAATGAGATTTGACTGACTGAAAAGTCAAAAATTGTAAAAGTCTTTCAGAGGGATGCAGCACTCTTGAAATAGCTAAGATATTGGGGTGTGATCACAGCACCAGCAAACCTTTTGTTGCAAATAGTCAACAGGGTGGAAAGAAACTCGTTGAGAAAGAAAGACACAAATTAACTGTCAAAGATTGGAGAAGAATCGACCGTGAAGCTCCCAGGAACCAAGGACCAGAGGTCTTGCTGCACTCCTTACCGGAGGGAACCCATATGGGTGGGTGCTTGTAATGACCATGGACGGCACCGTGTGAACCACAGAAAATAAAATGTCACCAGCACACCGTAGTAGTAAATCAATAATCCATTTAATGGCAAACTGCCATTCAATGCAAGCGCTTTCGGGGCCTCAAAGGGTCCCCTTCATCAGGCTCAGAATGACCGATTCTGTCTCTGGAGGCTACCACAGAGCACATGTATACGTATATTCACTTTGACACCAATCATCCAGGTCTAGATCCGGGAGGAGTGACTGCCACTTTAGTTTACGCTTATCAAATCTGTAAGATCTAGTTGCCATAAGTTCTGCAGAATAGGTCGATACCAATTTAGAGGAGATATCTCTGCGTAACATCTTTTCTAGGAGGGACTGAACTGGTGTAAAAGAAGTCGACCCAAATTGGGCTCGAATTGCATGCAGCAATGAAAATATGCCAAAAAAGCGGACGGAGGGAGCTGTAGCTCCTCCCTGACTTGTGAGAAATTAAGCATTACACCATTCCGAAACAATTGAGAAAGGGATTTGACTCCCATTGAGTACCAGAAGGCAGCCAATGGGAGATGCTGCAGCACTGGAAATGAGGGATTACCCCATAGAGGGGAGAAGGGGGAGTGGAACCATGCAGCCACAGGTAACCAATTAATGGCATACATAAGGACACGAAGGGTCACAGAAATAAGACTAGTACCTGGAATGGGAGCCGGAGACCACCCTATAGATACTACTTTTGAATCCCTTCAAAATGTTAAGTATGGCAGCCTCAGTTGCTGTGCAGGCATTGCCCACCTGAGGGAGAAGCCAGTCATGGATCGCCACCAACTGAGTGGCCAGATAGTAGACATGGAAATGAGGGAAGACCAAACTCGCTAAAGAATGCGGTAGCTGTGCCACCATGCTGCTGTGGTGACAGACAGCATTATTAGGGTCGTATGCAGCTCTTTAGGGGTTGGTTTATAGGGGAGTGGGGGCGCCCTATCCCCTGACAGCCCCTATGGAGGCGTCTCTTAGGGCTTGGGATGAGGTGTGTAAAATCCTTTACCCGGAAGTTGCTCAAGTATCGACGCACGCTCCCCTGTGGAACAACCCGAAACTGAGACATTTTATTGATAACCCTGACTTTCACATTTGGCCAGAGAGAGGAATTAAGATGTTGGGGGATCTGACTTTGGCCGGTTCATTTGCCTCCTTCGCAGAACTACAGGAGAAATATAAGCTTCCGCATAGTTACCTGTTTTAGATACTTCTGGATACGGCATGCCTTCCAGACGCAGATGGAGGGGTCACATTGTTCTCTTACGGTTTCGCCTCTGGAGTTTATGCTTAGGTGAGAGGGGGTACGGAAACCTCTATCTCTGGTGTACCAGGCCCTGTCAGCCACGGTGGGTGTCTATAGACTCCCTTGCAAGCCAAAGTGGGTAATAGAAGTGCCGGATCTCTCTGACGATGCCTGGGAGGAGGTGTGGGACTACCCCTTTTCCCACTTGGTATCTGTCAGGGACCGGCTTATACAATTTAAAATCCTGCATCGAGTTTACTACATGCCTGCACGACTTGCGAGGATATACCTTACTCTCCTGTTTGCGTTGTTCGGCACAACCTGCCAACTTCCGTCACATTTTTTGGGACTGTCCAGGGATTGCGGGGTACTGGACACCAGTAACTGACTTTATCTCACAGGTTATAGCACTTCCTGTTCCACTAACTATCTCAGTGTGCTTTTTCTGTTATGAAGGCATGGCGGGTGGAGTTATGGAATGTTAAAGGAGAACTATGGGGTTAAGGCTTTTCCCCATAGTTCTCCTTAGGGTAACAGGAGGACACAATCTAGCGCCCTCCCGTCACCCTAGGCTCAGTATACCGCGAGCTGTAGATTGCGGTATACTGAGACGCTCAGTATACCGCGAGCAGTTAAATCCCATTGCTTTGTCTTCAGTTGAAGGGATTTGGTCACGGGGACTAAATTATTCTCTATTTAAGAGGAGAGAGGGAGTTGAATCCTGACACCTAAATAGTTAAATTCGTGAGCCACTCTCACTGTGGATGTAGGATGGACAAGAGTGACCGTATTGGCATCTAAGGAAAAAAGAACAGACTTGTCCCAATTAACTTTAAAGCCTGAATAGTACCCAAATGTCTCTAGTAATTGAAGCAGGTGAGCCAGGGAGCGATTAGGGTCAGATAAGTAAATCAGTGTATCATCTGCATAAACGGATATATGCTCCTCTAGGCCCCATACTGATAGACCATACAATGAAGTGGACTCTCGTGTCTTGGCTGCCAGTGGTTCAATCGCCAGAGCAAACAGAATAGGTGAAAAGGTGTCTAGTTCCCCTTGAGATACAAAATGGAGCAGGTATATCTTTGTTAACCCATAATCTCGCCACCAGGGAGTTGTAAAGAATCCTAACCCAATGTATCAATCGGGGGCCAAACCCACAAAGGTGTGGCACCTTCAATACATACAGCTAGTCAACACTGTCAAAAGCCTTATGGGTGTCTAGAGAGACCAAGGCAGATCCACCAATTCAATGTCTCCCAAAACAGTTCCTTTAATGTCATGCCAACTGTCAAAGCTGCCAGTGGGCTTATTTCAGCTCTCAACCGAACTGTCAAGCCACCAAATGGCTGGTGTCATAGCTGATCACATGTGCAACACCATGGCAACCTAAAATCCAAATAGAGGCTAAGATGGTGCCTTCTTTGGCTGTAAAGGGTAGGAAGGTGTAGTTCCACTTTAAAGTATATTCGGTGAAACTTTAGCCCAGTTCCACTGTTTTCAGGATAGGATTTGTAGCTCACACATTGCTTTTCCTTGTCTGTAATTGCTTTTAAAGTGACACTAAACTAAGTAGTTAAATCTTAAAAAATGCATTCAAGTACCTTTTTAACTATTAACAAAAATGTATCCTATTTGTGTATCACTTGGCTGTAGATCCTCAAATCATCTCTAAATTCATGTCCTTCCTTCTGGAGGGTGGCTACTTCATGGTTCCCCATGGTCCCTGTGTATGTTGTAGTCACCGCTCCAAGCTTGCACCCATGATGGACTACAATTTTATGTTTTTAGTTTACTAATTTGTACTGAGCTTGTAGTCAATCACAGGGGTAAGCTTGGAGCGCTGGCTACTTCACAACACACACCGGGACCATGGGGAACAAAAGTAGCCACCCTCCAAAAGGAAGGACAGTGTGAGCACTAATTCAGAGATGATTTAAGGATCTACAGCTGAGTGATACCCAAATAACATACATTTTTGTTAATACTTATAGGTACTTTTAGGCCTCATTCGCACGACTAACAGCCGGCCCGTACAGATCCGTGCTGCGTGCACGGCTGTATCGGGCCGCTCCGGGAAGGACAGATGCTGCGTGTGATTTGTACGCAGCAGCCTGTTCTCTATGGGAGTACGCGGCTGTACGCTTACCCGAACTGCGCATCCGTGTGGGTGTCCCTGCTCAGACGCAGACAGGATCTATCCTGTCTGCGTATGAGTACAGACACCCGCATGGACGTGTAGTGAGCGTACGGCCACGTACTCCCATAGAGAAGAACAGGCTGCTGCGTGCAATCACACGCAGCACTCGTCCTTCATGGGAGCGGCCCGATGTTAGGCGTGTGAATGAGGCCTTAACATATTTGTAGGATTTAAAGGAGAACTATGAGGCGAGTGAAAATCACTCGGACTCATAGTTCTAGCTGACCTGTGACCATGAAACTGTCACAGGCCGGCTCACTGAATCGGGAAGTGAGCAAACGCATACCGTTGCTCGCTCACTTCTCGATCCCATCCCTGCAGGGAGCTGTGGCTGTCGCTCACGGCTCCCTGCAGGGATTCCCCCCTGTCCGATCCTCCAGCGCTAACTGGCGGAACAGACCATGGAGGGGGGCGGGTAGATAGAGCCAGCTGTCACTCACGCAGCTGGGTGGATCCAGACAGTAATGTCGGGATCTGTCCCGGCTGCGGCGTCTCAGTATACCGCAACCTGACCCCATAGTTCTCCTTTAACTCCTAAGTTTAGTGTAACTTTAAAACAATTTTATTACAGTTTTGTTGAACTATTATTCCATGTGGACGGATGGGTACAGAAACGCAGAATTAAATGTGGATTGAAGACTGAAATAAATGACAAACCGGGTGCACATACCCTTTCTGTAGAAGGCGAGGCTCTTGTCAAACTGCCACTATCCAAATCAAATTTCAGATGACCAGCTTGTTTAAGTTTTGGCAGCATTGACAGCCTCCCTTCCTCATGATTTTGACTTTGATGTAGGTCAAATGTAAATTGTAGTCTCCACTTGCAGTCAGGCAGTGATTGCTTGGTTTGCTATTGAGAAACTACCGCATTATTTATATATAGGGAATTGCGCATTTATTTTTGTCAGGAACACAAAACTTTGTTTTCATCACGTGAATCTTGGCTGGCTGTCAACAGAACATAAGTCAGACAATCCTTGTTATTATAGTACTTGTTTTGGGGAATATACCTTTTCCCATTTACTGTTTATTGGGACAGTAAATGCACGTTGCAAAATTTGCTCATCAATACAGTACTAGTCCTATGTAATTAGAAGTTTCTTTTTACCTGCTTAGAAATCACTACTGTAACAAAGATCTTTCTTAAAGTTGGCCTCCAGACGCACCTAGATCGTTCATTTTAAATGTATTCCTCAATAGCTACAAAGAATATAAATCCACTTTGCATGTACCAAATACTTTTGCAAACCCAGATATTACCTTAAACAAAGTAGCAGTGACACCAGCATTGTGCTGTACAGAGAGCAGAGCTGTGGAAAGGACACATTAAGTTCCAACTACGGGCTGCCTGCAGAAAATTACAGGAAAGGGCGTATACAAGACCAGTCACACTGCACAAGGACAGAGAGCAGAAGTTACTGGCCTTTATTACAGGATACTCCTGCAAAGAGGAGCGGTTTTACTCTGGATTCCTGCACAGATCTGGAAGAAATGCACAAAGAACACCGAGATTCAAGAAAGAATACCCGTCTCTTGTATTTACATATTTGCTTTTTTAAGAGTTCAGCTTTAAGAGCAGGTCATTTCTTAGATGCCAAATTGTGTATACACCTACATATTAAAAGTAATATATAATATGAATTTCGCAATACATGAACAATACAGAAATTCCCCAGCTCTTGTTTACTAGGCAGCAAAGGTTACCTAATGAAGTCGGTCTCCAACATTTACGGCCCACTTACACTTCTAGGTTGAGGCTGTTCATTTGAATGGGCTGCAAACCCACCACAGTGCACCAGAAATCTGACCTGCACTATTTTTCCCCAAAGCTGTGCACCACGATGCACAGTAGTGCGTTACTGGGGCACTGTAGTGTATGTGCATTGGTTTAAAAAGAATGACCATGCTTTGTGGTAAGTGTACTGCAGTATTGTGCATTAAAATGTGCATGTTTTGCAATGCAAATGTGGGAAGCCTGCTTTAAAGTTAAACTGCTCTGAGTGAGGTTGAGGAATAGAACTGCTGTCATTAATATCTGATGACAGTGCTAGTGTTCTGGTGGTTATGCTGGTGCGTTTGGATTCAGCACTTTCAGTTCCTGACCTGGAGCAAGTATACAAAAAGGAGACGTAATGGTTTACTTTAAGAAAAAATATTAATGCACTTTGAGTGGGGTGTCCAGTCCACATCTAGGGGCACTTGACATTACAGTCCACACCAGGGGGTATGAAGTAAATCCTGGCTTTCATAAAGGAGTATATAAAGTCCAACTCCAGCCCAACCCTTTCATTTTGGGCAGAATGTAGAGTTAGAGGCCCTGTCAGATTTTAACTATCTGGATAGAAAATGATACAGAATCTCTCCCAAATGAGTTATATACAAAACTTTAGGGATGCACAGATACCAAGTACAGTACTCGGTACATGTACCGATACTTTTGAGCTCCTGGGATTTGTACATCTCTGTTTTAATGTACGATTTTGTTTTTATAAATATAAAAAATAAAGGGATGCACAGATACCAGTTTTGCGAGTACGAGTACTGGTACTTGCCGAGTACTTACAAGTACTGATACATTTTTTGTTTATGGTCATGTGACAGTTTTTCTAAAACAATACAGACTGATGATTTCAGGACAGTGGTGGAGCGCCAGAGCCAGGTCCCAGCTGCAACCGCTGCAACCCTGGTAGTTCTCATGAAAATGGCAAGTATCTGTGCATCCCTACAAAACACATTTCGGTAGAGCAGGAAAGAGGTATGCTAGCCATACACATCTCAAATTTTTAGCTTAATTGGCTGAAATTCAAGCTGTGGGGGGATACTGTTGGCACCTGGCTCCACAAAAATATTTTTAAAACAAATAATCGGCCTGTCATATGCGGTCACTGTTCAGATATTCAGACAGTTATGGGTGTCGCATCTGTCTAAAAAATAATAGCCTAGGAAATGTAAATGGAAGAGTGCCCACTGAAAGTTCTTGAGTCCAAAATAGAATTTTATTGGTTCAATACTAGTGATGAGCTCGGGCGTGTTCGCAGCTACACGTGCCAAGCCTGCCAGGAAGCTGGCAGCGCCAATCACAGGCACTGAGACATTTCCCGATCTCTGCAGCTGTGGACCGGGAACATGTCTCAGTACCTGTGATTGGTGCTGTGAGCTTCCTGGCGGGCTCGGCACATGGAGCTGCGAACACGCCCGAGCCCATCACTATTCCATACCAGTCGACAGGAAAAAAACAAGAGACCGCTAACTCATTTTGGGGGCTCATTCCCCCTTCATTAGGGCTTAACAAATTGTAGGACTCCGAGCTCCTGGGTTAATATCTAAAGTCAGGAGAGAGATCTGTGGCCTAATGCCTTAATCAGCAGTATGATTAATCAGAATAATTTCCATTCAATCAATTCAGCTGCAGCCAAACTACATTGTTCGGCCTGGCTCCTTAAAGAAGAATCAATTAAGTAATTTATCTTTTGTTGAAACAGAATTTTTGATCATTCCTGTGAATCGGACAAAATTTTAGCAGTGTATGGCAGAGCATATTGGGACTTCTAAATACAGAACCAAAGACTCCTTTTAGAGCCCATTCTCGCAACACTTCTAGTAGTGTCTAGGGGCGATTTAGCAGACATACCCTTAACACTGCCAGCTTGGGGGCTGAATGTCTTTCTGGGGAATTTACACATTCATACTGATTTCTAAACTCTGATTTGCTCTGTATAATATATATCTATATAATATTATGCAAATATTCATCAACATTTTGCTTGTGGCATTGTGTATGGTTGTACCTGCTATGATTTGTGATTCTGTTCAGCCAATCTTATTATTTAGGAACCCTATGCCAGGTAGCAAAGCTGAGTTGTGGACCTCTCTGCAGTACAGCTTAGTTTGGGGTCCGCCCAGCCTGCTAACTGGACAGAGGGGAAGTAGCACATTGATGATGTCATTGCTGCAATCATCCCTGCTGTAAGCACGTTCAGTGTTAGACTACCAGCACTCACTAGCTGTGTGTAAAGTATTTTATGATTTTGCAATAAATATGTAACCTTTTTTTTGTCATTTTATATAATCAAGCACTTGCTAACGTTATCTTTGTTTATTACAATTCGCAGAGCTATCACTACAACAGTATTAAACTCTCAATATTCTTTTTTTTGTTTTAATATATTAAATCCAGATCAAATGAATATACTTTGCCCAGCAGAGTATTTCTTCAAAGTTCTGCCCAAGCACTTAGTCATCATGTTTCCATAGAGCAGCTCTCTCACCTCGACTTCCCTGAACTTCCTATCCTGTATAAGATCACATGGGACAGAGCCCTCTGCAGAAACTGTCCATCTACTAGCCTGGATAAATAGCGTGCTGGGAAATGTCTTGCCTAGCTGTGCCTGTGTGTTTGTGGAGAGACAACACATATTACTAACACACACACGCAAGGGTGGCTCCATAAGACCCTGCAAGGGAAAGGAGCCACCCTAAAACAGGATATCGGAGCCAGTTTTCAGGGGATCAACTGATTCTGCCGGAAGCTAAAATCTTTATACATCAAGAAGCAGCATCCATTTTAAGTCATTCAATCGGCATTTGAAATGGCTTAAACATATTTTGACTTCACTTTAAACATAATATTCCTTCAGTGCTCCCCGCTGATATTTGATGTGTCCTCTACCTGCACATTGCATTCTGGGAGCCATAGGTGACATCCTTCTTTTAGAACCCAAAGATGACCAAGCAATCTGAAGGGGATGTGCAATTAGAAAAAGGCTGCTGACTCCCATTAATGAGGAGAAAACTGAGCTACCAATACAGGCCAAGGATTGGCAGAATGTGTGCTGGGTGCTACATACCTCATTAGACATAAGGATTTTGGTATTTTTCATTTATCATTTCTTCATTGCTGAATGATTTTTTTGACAAGTTTTGTTTGATTCCCTGTTATTGTTTCTTTGGAGCAGGTTTGCCCGTAGAGTTGCCTGGCATTTTTGTAATGCTGAATCAAGTGGATGTTTAATTTTGTTTCGTCTAAGATAATTTGCAATTAAAGAGCCGATATTTGATCAAAGCAAACTGACAGCCATGCACCTTCTGCTTTTAGAATGAATTGTTCTCATCTTCACTTTAATTTCCCTTTGGTGCTGAAGCCTCAAACATTGCAGCTTCTGGCACAGTTTGTACATCTTATAGTACATACAGTGCCTCGAAAGTTTGAATGAGTTCATATAGAATGATAATGCAGACTGAGTTATTCCCCTCTTACAGGACAGAAGTCCCAGAGCTCTCCAGGCCTGCCCAAATTTTACAAAATATTTATTGCAAATGTTTTTCAGTCTCCTTGTTGCTCTGTTTAACAACTAGTGGATTATGAAAGAAATATTACCAAAGTTACTTTATTGTGACAGTTGGGTTATCCCCATGTTATGTTTTATGGTCCTCCTGACTCTACATATGAAGATGTATGTTGGTTTACAAGTATTCTGTGTATACTGCCATCAGAGTTTCAATAAATGACAAAGATTATTTGCATTCAAATTTAGATTTATTGGTTGTTGCACTGCTAAATGAATCTCTAGAGCAAGGCCACCATTCGTTTCCCTTTTCTGTGAAGAAAACATTTGGTGCCTTTTTTTTTCCATGAGGTTTCTATTACTGTGTGGTTGCACATATACCTTGTTCCTTAAGGCTGGCTTCACACTATGTTGGGTTGTGGCAGCGCTCGGTTTTACCACGTGGAATCACAATGCGCATTGTGGATGTAGAATTGCATCTCGGCCATTTTTTTTCATGTTGCCGCGTGTTGGCAGTTCATTCTAAATGAAAGGGCTGCACGTTAACCCACGTACAGTATGGTAATGCACCAGAAAGATGTATTAAGAGAATCGTGTATTTAGAGAATTTTGTAGCCTGTCATTGTTTTTTTTTTTTCCTTCTGAAAATCCTACTTTTCTGGCTGCCACTGGGTGCAAGTGAACCCTTTTCCTTTGCTCATGAAGGGGCATCATATTCACACTAATGCCCCCATGCCAGCAGCACATACTTGCCTTCCTTTGGTCACCTGTTTTGTAGTAAGAAAAGAGCCTTGGGGATGCTCTAGTGAGCCCTGGAGTCGGAGCACACACAGTGTTGAGCACTTTTTTTTCCCCTGCCCCATGTAATACTTCCTCCATACCCAGGAGTACTGCATATTTTCTTCGCTCCCAACTGAAGGGAGTGATGGAGCAAGGAGAAGTTGAGTGTGTGCTGCTAGAGAGGAGGAATTAAAGCAAGCCTGCTGCTTTTACTCTCAATGAGCAAAGCACTAGTTTTCTTTCAGTACTACTACTAACTTGGAACAGGTATTCAACTTGAAATCCTGATGTACATACTTGATTTTGGGTCAGTGGCTTAAACTGTTGAAGCCAGATAATAGCATGACAGCCTGGCAATTTTATATTTTCAGAACAGGATTCTCAGTGACCACCTAACTGGTTCTCTTTGTAGAGTACATTTCTTTTAAAGCCGTACTCTGGGTAAATTTCTTCTTAACCCTTGCAGTGGGGCTACCCCGGCACTGTGAGCGTTAAGTGCTCGTTTTATGGCTATGTTAAAAAATAGATATACTCTCCCAATCCGCCGAGCCAGGCGGCTGTGACAGCACTCCCTCCAGCCTATCTTCTCCTCTGCAGCAGTGATGGTCCTTACGTCCTATACACTTTGTATGGAACGTGGGACCTTAGTCTGCTGCAGTGGAGAGGGGGGTGAGGTGGAAGGGTCTAAGAACAAGTCATCTCGAGGATTGGGTGATTATAACTATATTTTTGAACGTAGGCAAATGCAATTGGTTAAGCCTTGCAGTGTGGTGGTATCCCCACTGCAAGTGTTAATAAAAGTTATGCTTTAAAAATTACCAGCAGGCTGCTTGATGGAACTAATTTACCCCTACAGTAATTTGTCCACTGCTGGTATTGTCTAGGACAGGTGTGCCCATTGGGTAGATTTTGATCTACCAGTAGCTCTCAAAGCTGATCCTAGTAGATCACAAAGGGTGTGACTGGCGGCCCCTTTATTCCATTTTGGTATATTTTATTTAGCTGTGCACACATGATTACCTATTAGCCAGAGTCTGCTGAGCCAAGCTCCCCCACACCTTTCTGGTGGATACTGGTGGTTGTATTACATCAAAGAATATTAGTTTACACAGCCTGTTGCACTGCACTGTTGGCAAAATACAGCAAGGTGAGCGAGGAAAGAGAGGAGAGACAGCCAGGAGAGACAGCCAGGAGAGACAGCCAGGAGAGACAGCCAGGAGAGACAGCCAGGAGAGACAGCCAGGAGAGCGAAGAGAGACAGCCAGGAGAGCGAAGAGAGACAGCCAGGAGAGCGAAGAGAGACAGCCAGGAGAGCGAAGAGAGACAGACAGGAGAGCGAAGAGAGACAGACAGGAGAGCGAAGAGAGACAGACAGGAGAGCGAAGAGAGACAGACAGGAGAGCGAAGAGAGACAGACAGGAGAGCGAAGAGAGACAGACAGGAGAGCGAAGAGAGACAGACAGGAGAGCGAAGAGAGACAGACAGGAGAGCGAAGAGAGACAGACAGGAGAGCGAAGAGAGACAGACAGGAGAGCGAAGAGAGACAGACAGGAGAGCGAAGAGAGACAGACAGGAGAGCGAAGAGAGACAGACAGGAGAGCGAAGAGAGACAGACAGGAGAGCGAAGAGAGACAGACAGGAGAGCGAAGAGAGACAGACAGGAGAGCGAAGAGAGACAGACAGGAGAGAAAATTAGGAATGACAGCCAGGAAAGGAGAGACAGCCAGAGAGGAGAGAGCAAGGAAGGTTTTTTTTTTTCATTGGTAGATCTCATGTAGCCAGTCATCTGAAAAGTAGATCTCAACACAAAAAATTGTGGGCACTACTGGTCTAGGAGAACAGTCTAATACAATGTAATGCTTCACAAGAAGGACTAGTATAGCATTGTTATAAAGGAGCTAAATGCCTACTTTTGTCAGAACAAGAATATGGGAATATCTCCAAGGGGTAATAAAAGCGCATTTTTTAAATCTCACTAGACAGTATTTTATTAAAGCCGACCCAGAGTGATGAGCAACGCTAGCTTCTTTACCTGGTGTAAAGGGGCATCACCAGCAATACATTTTATGACTGGAGCTGACAAACGGGGCACTTTAAGCTAAACGTACCTAAAGCAAAACCTTCATCTGAATAACGTCACCCAAGTGATAGACCATAAAATTGCTATTGCTATTCCTTTGGTTGTTGACTGAACGAGCCAAAATGCGCACAGTGGGTGTCGGCACCCTTTTGGCTGGCATCCCTCGATCAGCTGATTGAAGGAGCCAGTGGGGAAATCTTCGAATGTACAGAGCTGGCAGCCAAAGAGCTGCCGACTCTGTTTGGGTATTCTGACAGCAGCCAGTGTCTGCCATCAGAATACAATGCAGACAGCGGGAGATTCCTTGATCAATGCTCGTAAGCGTTGATTGAGGAATCTGTTATATTTTCTTTCGGCCCGCAGGTTTAACAAAAATGTTTTTACAGTGTATGGTGTAGTGTTTCCTTTTAGTTTCCAGTGCACTCAGTATTCTATGGCAGCCTCTAGAATATGCCCCCCCATTCCTTGCTGACCAGAGAGGACAAACCATACATTCACCTCCACAGTAATGGCCTTTGTGTCACTAGAACAAGAAATATAGTAAGATCACCCTAGCAGGAGCAATAAAACCCTCACACATGAGCTATGGGGTCCCCCACTCTATCTACACCTATTGAAGAAAGTTTTGTCCATAGTTCCCCTTTTAATGCCTGTCAGCTGAGCTCTAGTTTTGTTTCACATCAGCAGCCTGTCATGTGAAGACGACGCGGAGACGTGTTCTGCACGCGGTAAATCATTTGGCAGTAATGAGCCTACTCCTGTCATAAGTGTTATGAGAAAGTCATCTGCTTCCTGTGTTGAGCATGAGTGTCAAATCATTTTATCCCAGGTTTCATTTGAAATAATTATTTTAGTGTCATAATAGATTTTTTCGGCGGCGTTAACTGCTTTTATTGGAAAGCTTTCAGTCTGCTAACAAGGGTGATCTCATCAACCTTTGACTTTTCAACTACCGCCTGGCTTAACAACAATGCCATTCCGCGGTAGGACTCTGAGGTGCTGAATAATGGACATTTTTATATACATACACGGCTGAAAGATCTGTGGGATTTTATTTCATCAATCCACTACCGGTTGTTTCTGCAGCGAGGAGGTAGACACGAGTGCACTTCTCATGTCAATATACACACTGTGGTGTTTCTAATTTAAGAAGCAGTTCAGGAAGTGGAACTCGTTTATCTCAGCTCAGTTTCTGTTGTCTCTTGGCTGTGGATTTCCCTTCAGTGCTGTAATCCTACTTGCATCAGGGTTTTTTCTTTTCTTAGTATTTACCTAGGCAAAGGTGATTCACTGAAAGTCTACTTTTACTATTGCAGTCAAATTTGAGAACACCCCACTTTATGTTTGTGCGTTTCCATTCACACAGCATACCTAATAATAGTAATAAAAAGCTACTTTGTAGCTGTGTTTTGGAGGAGGCCTTTGGGCAGACTGCAGGCTGCTCTGAACGGTTTGTGAGTGAGCCTATCCCCTAGACAGAGGAGGGCAGAATCTTTAAAGCAGAAGTCCTGGGAATTTGTTTCCTTAAAGGAGAACTATGGGGTTAGGGCTTTTCCCCATAGTTCTCCTAAGGTTAACGGAAGGACACAAACTAGTGTCCTCCCATCACCCTAAGCTCAGTATACCTCGAGCTACAGCTCGCGGTATACTGAGACGCCGCAGCTGAAATGGATCCCAACAGTTATGTCTGGATCCGCCCAGCTGCGTGAGTGACAGCTGGCTCTGCCTATCTAGAGGCAGAGCCAGCTGTACCCGCCCCCTCCCCCGTCCATTCCGCCAGTCAGCTCTGGAGGAGCGGGGAATCCAGCCCCTCCCCTGTCACGGCTCTCTGCCGTGACAGGATCGAGAAGTGAGCGAACGCCGGTATCACTTCCCGATCTACTGAGCCGACCTGTGACAGTTTCATTGTCACAGGTCGGCTAGAACTATGGGAATGAGTGAAAAGCACTCGCCTCATAGTTCTCCTTTAACCCTTGCAGTCGGGCTACCTTTGCAATGCAAGGGTTAAGTGCTCATTTTAGTGTAGGTGCTTAAAAAAAAAAAAATCCTCAGAGCCGGCTTGCTTTTGGTCCGTTCTGCCTCGCTTCCCTTCCGCTGCAGCGGTCTAAGGTCCTCTGAGTTATCACATTGTGTGGGACGCCAAGGGACATACCATACTGCAGCGTAGGTGGAAGAGACCAGTCTAAGTGCAAGCCGTCTTCGAGGATTGGGTGAGTATAATGTTGTTTTCCTCCCTAGAAAAAACAAGCACTAAACTCTTGCAGTGCAGGAGTAGCCCCACTGCAGCTGTTAAGAAAACAATTTCTTGAATTTCTGCTTTAACCCTTAGGACAGACAGTGTTGAGTCCCAGCACAGTACAGACTGGGTTTATTTTGGTAAACATTAAGGCCTTGTTCAAACTGGCATCTGGCTATCCATCCCTCCTGAAAGTGTTCCGAGGCGGATCGTACCGCAGTGGTTGCTTGGCATTCAGAAGGTGATACTGCTGAAATGCCTTTTTTTTTTTTTTTCCCCATCCCCATGGGGATTTTTTTATTGCAATACCGCACCACACCCGTAACAGACAGTTGTGGCGTGGTCCCATTCGTTGCAGTTGCGTTGGGCAAGGTGCACTGCCTGCCAAAAGTGTTTGCAATTTGCAGTGACGCGAAGCATTGCGCCCGTAACGTGTATATAGGGCTCTGCAGCCCTATTGTATCTTATAGGTGGGCAGCCAGGGGGAGGCAAAAGCATGGATCAACTTCCTGTTTTTTTTATCTTCCTTTTTTTTTTTTTTTTTTGTTTTTCTTTTACTGCCTACTTGCTGCACATCTCGGCGAAGCCTAAGTCACCACCCAGTTACCCCCCCTTGAAATTAGAGAGAATGGAAAAAACAGTTTCGGAGCAGGTAATAATGTTCTAAAATATTTTATTTAAAGTTATGCTCACGTAACAAATATAAAAAGGGGTATTATCTAGTGATGCACCGATATATATCGGCCGCCGAAACATATCAGCCAAAAATGACACTTTTTTTAGCTCAATGCCGAAAATGCAATTTTTCTGCCGATACATCTGCACATCCCTGCTTTCTCTCCTCCCCGCTGGTCGCTGCTCTGTGTGCCAGCGGGAGGAGAGAAAGTGTGACAGCCGGTCGTGCGCTGCGGGAGGAGAGTGCTGTGAGTGGCCGGCGTTTCTCCTCCCACATCGCTCGGCCTCCCATCACAGTCCAGCAGAGCGGCGTGTGGGCGGAGACAGCCTCTGTTGTCTCAGGAGGCCGAGCTCTCCTCCCTGCACCGCTCACTCAGCCTCCTGTAACAGCGTGTCGGAGAGGAGAGCAATACAAACACTCAGCGATCAGTAATTGCTGAGTGTTTGTACATAATTGAGGATATGGTATGTTTACTATATCCTCAATTATGAATGAATGGGAAGTGATCTACATCCCCTCCTGTTCATTAATTATTGTAGTTATAGTAAACACACTATGTTCTCATGTTATGAATGAACAAGAACACTCAGTATACCGGGGATACAGAAAAAGAAGTTTAGACCCCTAATATTTCCCCCGAAGCCCCTAAAAGTAAACCATTAAAATATTTTATAAAAAATGAATTCATCAATAAAAATAATTTTAAGTTTTTTATAAAAATAAAATATTAAAACAATTAGAAAAAATGAAAAAACATTTTCGGTTTTGGCCTGACAATTTTTTTTTTATATACACCACACTAGCTACATGCTAAAACTGAGCTTTTTAGCTTGTGGGCTAGGGTGAACGAGCCCTCATGAGTATTTCTTGGGGTACATGTAGCCAAGATGCATTTGAAGGTCATCAAGATGCACAAAGCTTGTAAAACAGATAACCATCTCGGGGGGTGCGGAAAGCCGTTCACTAAACTTTCTCTTTTGACTGTTTTCAGTAAAGTATATCTGAAGCTGAATTTATTTCTAGTTTTATATATTGTAGGGAATATTTTTAGAAGACATATCGGGTGTTTGTCGTCTGTGTGCCAATGAGAAGACTTCCTTTCTTCCTTCCTTCAGGGAGACTCAGCAGGTGGAAAGAGGAACTGGTGTCCCCGTTGGCAAATTTCCCTTTCCCTCCTGTTCTGGTTCCAGTAAAAGCCTATTCACACCATCACAATACCACACAATGCACCTAGCTTGCGTTACCATGCACTAGGTACCTTGTGTTGCCATTTATTTGAATGCTATCCCCAGGGCACCACCTGGCTGCCATGCACTGCAGCACAATGCACAGTACCGCAATACCTTTGTAGTAAAAAAGTAGTTCATGTATGTGGTATTGCCGTACCATGCGTTGCATTACACATTGCAGTGCATGCTGCCATGTAATGCTCGCTAGGTATGTTGTGCCATAGCGTTTGTTAATCACATGATATCAATACTATAGTCAGAATTAGAGTGACACTGGATTGTGAATGGACCCTAAAGTTTTGGATTTCCTGTCACTTTCTTGCCCAGTGACAATGATCACCAGGTGGAATCTCCCCAGCAGGGACATAGGCAGCAATAAAAAAAAAACATAACCCATCCCCACTGTATCTAAAAATAAATAAATAAATATAGGCATATGGCTGTTTGAATAGAATAGCCTTTAATCACTTGTATCCTCTTTTATCACCAGGGTCCCAGATGCTTGAAGGTGTTTTGGGCACTCATGATATAGTAGATTGCAAACAGTTGAGACTTAGGTGCCAAAAATATTTTTTTTAGAAGACTGCGCAGATTTTTAATGAGGAGCGGTCTCCTATCGTTGGATAATTGTCTGTTAGCTTCAGCTCTCTCTACAAGAGACGTGGTGGGTTAATTGGTTTCTGCTTAATGTGGCCCTTGTGTGTGTTTGAGCCTATGGCAGTGAAGAGTGATGTCTCTGATTTATAAAGCTCGGTGTGCAACAAAAAAGTTATTCTCACTTGTGTCCTGGAAACTGCATGCAGGTTTTGTAAAGGCTTTTAGGGCCCGTTCACAATAACGTGTGGCTGTTGGTGCACACTGTGAAGGAAGAAGTGCAATGCGCTGATTACCGTGCATCACACTGTTTACCGTTCTTTAATTATTTGAACTTTATTGAAAGGCCACAAAGTGACATTTCATTCATTTCTATTCATCACCACTTGTCGAAACATGCTGCGTTGAAAAGAGTACTGAATGTTCTACACCACTGCATTAAAGTACACAAGGCAAACTGCCTTGTCTGTGTGTTGGGACTGTATTGGGCAAGGCTGCCCAGTGCAACCCAACGCATCTGGTATGAACGGGCCCTGATGCACATATTAATACACGTTGATGCATGTTCTACATCAATAGTTCCAAACCTGGGGTATATGCAAGGACGTTAAGGTGACAGTACAGAAAAGGACCCCAGCATAAAAAACAAACTAATATGTTTAACTACGCCGGTTAAAAACTAAAACAGAGTCACTTGGTTGTCATAGCTGGGAACTTGCTGGAAATCACGAGGTAATGATGGCGTGTTAAGTTGGTTACCATTTGCGTATTAACCCCTTCCCTGACTGTGTTGGGCAACTGCAAATCGGCAGTGTTACAAACTCATACAAAGTATCTCTGTGGAGAATACTGTATTTTCCTCAGAAATACTAAGTGTCAAAGCCCCTGTAAACGAAAAAATAACCCCTTCGTGCCCCCTAGTTTTTTAAAAAAAGGTCAAAGTTTTAAAAAATATACATTTAATACAAATAATTATAAGAAGAAAATATAGTGCTGAGGAGGGTATCAGTGATGGGAGGTAAACAAATATACCACATTCTGAAATTCTTACAATGTGAAATACAATTTTAGTTTTTATTTTGTGTCCTTTAACTCCCAAAATAAACTGAAATTCAAGACATACCCTATAAATCGGGACAAAATAATGTATTATGAATTACTTTGTTAGCTACACTAATTATGTTAGCCAAACTGTGAAAAATGTGATTTGTATTTCTTTTGTATTTTCTATTAAAAAAACAAAACAGAATTTATATATGCATATGTCACATCAAATTAAAGCCCATTTTATCCTTTAAAAGACAGTATATAATATAAGTAGGTGTAATGAATGAGGAAGATGGAAGTTATGGCTAACCAAACGCATAGCAAAAGTGGCAAAATTGCTCTGGTCTCCAGAAAATTTTTTTTTAGTTCCTGAATTTGTGTCACTAAGGGGTTTATATCTCCTGCCTGGCTGCCTGAATGTTTGTTAATGTTACTGACATCATGCTGTGCATGTACAGTCTGCCAGTTCTTTCCCGGTCATGGCAAGAGTTAACATTTCTGCCCGGCATTGTTCTTTAAAGGGTTATTAAACCCTCCGGTGTGTTTTTGCATATATCTACTGCTAGCGCGCTCCCGTTCGAAGATGTGAAAATTATCGGGCGACCGCAAAGCATCTTGGGGCGGTCGCATGCACAGTTCAGATTTTTGGCCTGGAGACGAGGAGAGACACAAGGTAAGTATATGGACACGTGCACCCGCATGCAGACACCGTGGGACAGTAAGTGCCAGCAAGGAGAGAGGAGTCAGCGCTGGATCGGAGACCTGCCGCAGCGCTGGGGGGACAGATGAAAACGACAGGGAAGAAGAAGATGGGATTAAGGAACATTGGGGGGAGGGAAAAATATCTGTGACTTTAATGTCACTTTAAGTTATAAAGAAGCCATATAATGGTATGTTATAAAGACGCCATATATTGGTATGTGACTTGGGCACCTACCAATTCTGTGCTGCGTCACACAGGCTCCAACCCTTTTGTTAACAGCTGTGTTACATATAAGTGTTGAAACTATGAGCTGTATGAGGCTGTATTGCATGTTCTGCATTCTCCCTTATCTCCCTTATCTCTGGACTCTGATAGACAGTCTTTATGTCCCTCAGTTCTACTGCTGGGTTTACTACCAAGTGGTCAGAGGTTTACTGGGTCAGCGCAATCATTTTTTTCAGCCCAGTGAGCTCTATGGTAAGTGGTTGCACAGGTGTGGGCAGATTTCTGCACTGAGGCTGTAATTATCATGGGAAGGGGCATTAGAAAGAGGTAAGGATGGAGCCTGGTGGGGAGGGGATTTAGATAAGGGGGCTGGAGAGCTTAAAGGAGAACTATGTGGTGAGTGCTTCTCACTTACCTCATAGTTCTAGCCGGCCTGTGACAATGAGACTGTCACAGGTCGGCTCAGTAGATCGGGAGGTGAGCGAACATATACCGGCGTTCGCTCACCTCTCGATCCTGTCACGGCTCTCTGCCGTGACAGGGGAGGGGCTGGATTCCCCCCTCCCCGCTCCGATCCACCAGCGCTGACTGGTGGAACGGACGGGGGAGGGGGCGGGTACAGCTGGCTCTGCCTCTAGATAGGCAGAGCCAGCTGTCACTCACGCAGCTGGGCGAATCTCGACATCGATGGTGGAACGGACGGGGGAGGGGGCGGGTACAGCTGGCTCTGCCTCTAGATAGGCAGAGCCAGCTGTCACTCACGCAGCTGGGCGAATCTCGACATCGATGGTGGAACGGACGGGGGAGGGGGCGGGTACAGCTGGCTCTGCCTCTAGATAGGCAGAGCCAGCTGTCACTCACGCAGCTGGGCGAATCTCGACATCGATGGTGGAACGGACGGGGGAGGGGGCGGGTACAGCTGGCTCTGCCTCTAGATAGGCAGAGCCAGCTGTCACGCAGCTGGGCGGATCCAGACATAATTGTCGGGATCCGCTTCAGCTGCAGCGTCTCAGTAGCTTGTGGTATACTGTGGCGTCTCAGTATACCGCAAGCTATAGCTCGCGGTATACTGAGCTTAGGGTGACGGGAGGACGCTAGTTTGTGTCCTTCCGTTACCCTAAGGAGAACTATGGGCAAAAGCCTTAACCCCATAGTTCTCTTAAGTTAGTGTTTGGGGAGTCCTTAGCCCTGTGTGAGCTCAGAGTGGAGTTACTCAAAGCTTCCTTTCCTCACTCAGTAGCCACCTCTCCAAGCTCAAGGCACAGCCGACACTGTCCTTCCTTCTGGAGGGTGGCTACTTTTGCTCTTCATGGTCCCTGTGTGTTGTAAAGTAGCCACCGCTCCAAGCTCACCCCTGTGATGGACTACAAGCTCAGTACAAATTAGTAAACTAAACATGAAATTGTAGTCCATCATGGGAGCGAGCTTGGAGTGGTGGCTACAACATTCACAGGGACCATGGGGAACCATGAAGTAGCCACCCTCCAGAAGGAAGGACGGTGTCAGCATGAATGCAGAGATGATTTGAGGATCTACAGCTGAGTAATACACAAATAAGATACATTTGTGTTAATAGTTAAGCTACTTGAATGAATTTTCAAGATTTAACTCCTGAGTTTAGTGTCACTTTAACTTCCAGTGTGTCTAATATATTGTCTCCCATACCTTTTTTTTTTTTTTTTTTTTTTTTTTTTTTTTTTTTTTTTTAAAATGTCTTTAGCAATATTAACAGTTTGAGCTCTGCTGTAAAGCTGAGCTTAGCAGGTCACAGCCATGCCTGGGGTTCTGGGTGATCTTCTTCCCAGGGATTTGGACAGCAGTAAAGAGCTAGCCCTTCATACTGCATAAAAATGAGCAAACACACATTTCAAGAGTTAATAGAAACCCAGGGGGGCTCATTTTTGTACAGGTTTGTATTTCTGTAGAGCCCTGTGCTGGCGTTGTGAGTGTTTATAGAAGCGTGTATCCACACTGATGGAATCGATGCACTGATTAAATTAAACTGTCAGTGGTGATGTTCAGACACCTTCGCGGTTCACATCCATCCGCCATAAAATGAAAGGCCTCTGCAAACCTAAAAAGCAATCTGTACTCTCCGTTTCTTCAATGTAGTTTATGAAAAGGTATTTCCTAACAGCTCCCTGGTGATTGCATGCCAGTGGCAGCCTTTGCGGCACAAGGATACTTGTTCTTCACATGAAACCATCTGAAATTCTCCGTGGATAAAAGGGACAAGCAAGATAATCTACGGCAGATAGAGATGGTGTTACTGCCATATCTGTGGCCATGTAACCCCCTTTTTATAATTGTAGATACATTGTAACACTTTGTCTGAAGTACCTTTTTTATGGTGACCGCTTGGCCATACCTGCCTAGTCCTATGTGGGGGAAAATGTGAATTGTTTTGTTTCCACTGCATGATGGTTCCTGTTGCTCGGCTTGTCATAGCTATGTAGTTCTGAACTGGAATAAAAAGACTGCTGACTCGTTTCCTCCTTCCAAGCTTACAATGTAGTGCAAATGGTGGGCACAGACACTTGTAAAGGGTGTCTGGAACTGCGTACAGTTTTTTAAAATATTTTCTCTGACTCCTAGAAAAATAAGTGGCAGCAGTTGACTGCATTTAGTATTTTAAACAAAAACCTGCTTTTTAAAGGGTCATTCCACCAACAACTTGGTGTTTTAGAGAGTTTAAACCACCTTGGGGATTCTGTTGGCGAGGCATCATTTGAGTTCTGTGGCCATTATGTGGCGGTCCTACTCTCTCTGTTATGGGTTTATTTTTCTTAAATCAGTTTTTTTCCCCCCAAATGTTCGGTACTTTTTTTCATTATATAGTAAAAAATAAAAACCCCAGTGGTGATTAAATACCACCAAAATAAAACTCTATTCATTTCAGTACAGATTTGCATGACGGAATAAATGTCAGTCAAAGTACCGCAGCGCTGAATACTGAAAAATGGCCTGGATAGGAAGGGGGTGTAAACACCCCGGTTAGCATGTGGTTAAAGGTGTTCCTTTTTTGTAGCCTTATTTTCCTTAGTAAATCAGTACAGTCTTGTGTAGATGCTGACAATTTAGCATCCTTTTGCCCTGAGCATACTTCTAAATGTCTTATTTTCGGCAATGCCAGGTTGACGTAAGCACTCTTAAATGGCATCAGTACAAGATGCTGTAAGAGTTGAGCTCCTTTGCTCCGGCTACCAATGGCGAAGAGCAAATATGCCCATGCAAAGGATTACCTGTATGTGCAAGTAGTGGGATGGCCTACATTTCCAGGAAGAGAAAAGCAGAACATGTTGCAGTATTGCACCACCTTCTAAAAAAATTAAGGGGGGTGGGGGAGGAGGGTCGAGGCAATGCTGTCATGCTGATGGACAGCTCAAATGCAATGCTGTGGACAGCTCAAATCTATATTGAGTTTCTGTATGTATGTTCTATTTCCTAACTGATTCATTTGTGTGCGCTTTCTTTGTGTATGCGCTTTATTTTTTAGGCTCTGTTCACACCTTGTGACAAAACGTCCAGGTATGAACAGGGGCCATAGAAATGAATGGGATTAGTTGTCTTTAGCGTTACATAGTATTTGGGGTTGAATAAAGACATACGTCCAAGTCCAACCCATATAGGTCCACGCATTTCGTTGGGCTTACTTGTGAGCGACAAAACAGGGACTAAAGTGGGACTCCAGCCTTATAAAACACCCAATCATCATTTAGTTTACTTATGCATTTATTAAAAGATTTCTAAATCCGTGAAACGGACAGCGGTATAACGGATTTAAAGCCGGGGTGAAAAAATAAATGTGGAATTCACTTGTCTAATCCAGGAGCCAGGAGGTTTTTTGTCTTAGGAACCAGCTCCTTCAACAGCTAGAGAAAACCTTAAAAATCAGATGCCAGCTGTCATTCTTATGGAGTATTGGCTACCTGACAACTGGGATTCCTCCAACGCTGTTTAAAGGAGCTCTCCAGGAAAAGTATCTAGGAAGGACAGTGGCAGACAAATGTAAGGGGCTGATTACACTAAAGCTGTCCATACACATATACTGTAGATGTCTTGCTTATTTGCCTCATTCATGCTTAACAGCTTTAATGGAGCAACTCCCCTGTTGCCTATTGTAGTCTGACAACCAATACCCGCAGGTGTCAATAAACATACCGTGACTGCAGCTGATTGACCGCACTGTTTGGCTGACATTTATCTGCCCGGCTCCTTCCATTCCTCCAGCGACATTTGCTGAGCCGGGTAATCTGCAGGGCCACTCGCTGCTCAAATTTAATTTGGCAGGAGTTGGCTAGACCAGCAGTTTATGGCCAGCTTTATCTGTGTGCAGTGATTCCCTAGATATCAATCTCTAACAATCTAAGCGGAGAGTGCAGCGGGACCGCTGACAAGACTTTTCAATCCAGTTTTTAAAAAAAATAGTCAATGTAATAGAGAGGCTAATTCATTTGTAAGTCACTACTGAGTAGGTGGTGATGGCACCTCTCCACTTCACTGGTGCATTCTTTACACCCAGTGGATTCCGTAGGAATATATTTTCAAGCAAAGAGTCGTATTTAGCAATAACACAATTTTCTGTTAGTTTGCGTGTCTGAAGTTGAGATTTCAGAATATTGCTGAGAAGAGTGAAGAGAAGGACATAGCTGTATAAATCTGAAGCTGTGAAGAAATGGGACGTTCATAGAACCGGTCTGACAAGTTTATGGTTAGTCCTGTAACTGCTCGCTCCTACGCTTGTGTCCATAGCAATAAACGTGGGATTGGCTGTGGTTATTGCTCTCCATGGCTTCATGGGCAACGCAATTTAATGGACTGTAGGATTTTCCCTATTTATCTAATAATATTCCAACATTAAATCAAACCAGTTTTTTTGCTGCTTCAAGGTTTATCTGCATCTTTTGCCTGTAAAACCTGGTTCAGTCCTATTAATTTTTATGGCCCCTGTGCACACCTGAGCATTTTGTCGCAACAAGCAAAACAGCTGTCACTGGAAAAAGTAGATGAGCTCCTTTTGGGGCTGATCTTGGGCTCGATTTGGCCCCATACACTTAATGGGAAACGTTTGAAAACACGAGTTGCAATTCGTTTTGCCCATTTTCTTTAAAGGAGAACTATGGGGTAAGTGTTTTTTTCCCCATAGTTCTCCTAAGGGTGACGGGAGGACATAAACTAGCGTCCTCCCGTGACACAAAGCTCAGTATATCGCGAGCTACAGCCCGCAGTATACTGAGACCTCCGCAGCCGGGACGGATCCTGACATCACTGTCGAGATACACCCAGCTGCGTGTGTGACAGCTGGTTCTGCCTATCTAGAGGCAGAGTCAGATGTACCCGCCCTCTCCCCCCGTCCGTTCCGCCAGTCAGCGCTGGGAGATGAGAATCCCTGCAGGGAGCCGTGAGTGACAGTCACTGCTTCCTGCAGGGAGATGATCGAGAAGTGACGGTATGTGTTCACTCCCCGATCTATTGAGCCGACGTGTGAGAGTTTCATTTCACACATCGGCTCGAACTATGAGGTTGAGTGATTTTCACTCACCTCATAGTTCTCCTTTTTTTAATGGGTCACATTCTGCTTGTAAAAATGCTCATATTTAATATATGCATGTAAAAAACACGCAAAAAAGCACAAACATGCGTTTTTAGCTTTGCAAACGCTGTTGCTTAGGTGTGAACCAGGCCTTAATGTCAACAGGTTTATCTCCCATTTCCGGCTGCCAGCAGCATATACACTATATTGCAAAAAGTATTGGGACACCCCTCCAAATCATTGGATTCAGGTGTCAATCACCTCCATGGCCACACACAGGTGTATAAAATCAAGCACCTAGGCAGGCATACAAACATTTGTAAAAGAATGGATCGCTCTCAGAAGCTCAGTGAATTCAAGCGTGGTACCGTGATAGGTTGCCACCTGTGCAATAAGTCCATCCGTGAAATGTCCTTCCTACTAAATATTCCGGTCACCTGTTAGTGATATTATAAAGTGGAAGCAACTGGGAACAACAGCAACTCAGCCACAAAGTGGTAGGCCACGTAAAATGACAGAGCGGGGTCAGCGCATGGTGAAGTGCGCAGAAGTCTCCAACTGCCTGCAGAGTCGATAGCTACAGACCTCCAAACTTTGTGGTTGTGCCAAGTGTAAAGTTTGGTGGAGGCGGGATTATGGTGTGGGGTTATTTTTCAGTGGTTGGGCTTAGTCCCTTAGTGAAGGGAACTCCTATGGCATCAGCATACCAAGACATTTTGGACAATTTCATGCTCCCAACTTTGTGGGAACAGTTTGGGGATGTCCCCTTGTTCCAACATGACTGTGCACTAGTGCACAAAGCAAGGTCCATAAAGACATGGATGAGTGAGTTTGGGGTGAAGGAACTTGACTGGCCTGCACAGAGCCCCTACCTCAACCCGATAGAACACCTTTGGGATGAATTAGAGCGGAGACTGCGAGCCCGGCCTTCTCGTCCAACATCAGTACCTGACCTCACAAATGCACTTCTGGAAGAATGGTCAAACATTCCCATAGACACACTCCTAAACCTTGTGGACGCCTTCCCAGAAGAGTTGAAGCTGTTATAGCGGCAAAGGGTGGGCCAGCTAAATATTGAACCCTACGGACTAGGGATTGCCATTAAAGTTCATGTGCATGTAAAGGCAGGCGTCCCAATACTTTTGGCAATATAGTGTACTTGGTTGTACCATCCTAGTGGCAGCTTACTACAGTTGTAACGACATCGGCTCTCTTGTATAATGTAGGACAAGCCATTTCTGACTTGTTTTTTGAAGGTGCATACTTCAGGGCTTTAATTTTTTACTTGATCCACTACTTAGTCTTAACTCATGATCTGGAATCAGGATTTATGCATGTCGGGGACCCTGATGCTACAATGGCCGAACATGTGCTCTATGACAGTGACTCACTAACTGGTAGAATAAATGATAAAGATGACAGCCCCAGGGTTTTGTCTGCCATAGAAAAGGTGTCCATCGTCGCCTGCTTTTTTCCAAATTTTTATGCTATGTAGACCTTTCACGAATGACAGGTTCTCTTGAATCGGTTGTATCTGACAATAGAATGGCTCCCTCTTTTGTTTGCGTTTGCAACAGAGCTGGTGTGAGGTAATTTGCTAAGAAATATAAGCGGCTGTTTACTTTGCAGCCAGCGTTGATTTAAATGAGTTAGAAAGGCAAACAAAAGCTGTGTGCCTGCGGATCAGAGCGGGTAAAAACAAACAAATGGAGTCCTTTAAAAACATATATAGAAGTAACAATCTGATATTGTGCTCACACCTGACATCGTCAAGCAAATATCATGCAAGCCTGACATTTGCTTGTACATAACCTATAAATAAAACTGATAATATTTTGTTAATACTTGTATGTTACGGCTTGTGAAGCATTCTGCAAGTGTAGCAACATAAACAAATTGATTTTAAAGGTCATTTTTACCCCTCTGGTGCCCATCCGCAACTAAAATTTGTTCTGGGTAGACGGGATCCTTTATCCATTTGCTAATGTTATATATTTTTTTCTTTTTCTTCACGTGTTCATATTCGTTTAGTAGATGTAGCCGAAGTCTCAAAAGAAACAATTGTGTTCTTGAGCAACTGTGGTGTAAATCTAAATCCCTGGAACTTCAGGTCTGCCCTCCAAATATACAGGCCCTGTCTACATGCTGCCCATAGACCTACAGTAGTATTTTATATTTCCTAAAAATAAGAAAGTGTATTCAACTTCAGAATTGCTGCAGAATAACTGGTGCATTGCTTGGTATCGTGTTTGAGAGATGACTCTATAGTAATAGGGACAGTACTATTGTAGTAGTGTTGTGCCAGGAGGAAAGCCCAGTAATATCTATTGTGTAGCTCTATAAATGATTTATATGACCTGCTGGTGTTTTGTCTTTATAATGAGCTTGGGCAGGCAGAGATCTCTGGTTTGGTGCCACCAGTGTGTTCATCTTTACTATAATTTCAGGACTTTGCCTTGCGGACTCTGCGAGACATCTGAATAACACAGCAGTAATGTGTTAGTTGCAGGAGTGTTTGCATTATACAAGTCTTAATTGGACAATAATGTAGTGTTTAGGCGCCCATGCACTGCACGATTCTCATACGAGAATCGCGGGAAATCCCACGATCGTACGATCGTGCAGTGTATGGAAGGCGTGCGACCTTTTCTACTGTACAGTCACACGTCTTCTGTCGAACCAGCATGCTAGAAAACCTGCCGGGAATCGTATGATTCTCGGCGAGTTAGTGGCCTGCTGGTTCGACAACTGCCGAACGTGCCGGTATGCGCACACAGCCCGTTTGCAGTCATCGTAAGCCCGCCCCTCATTACAGTCATCGTAAGCCCGCCCCTCTGGGGCGGGCTTGCGATGATCGCAAGTACGATCTGCCTGTCCAAGATGGGCAGATCGTACGTTTTTTTTTAAGTACTTTACAACCCTCGCAAGACAATAGTCTTGTGAGGGTTGTAAAGTGTATGGGCACCTTTTGATTGAGGCTGCTCATTAAAAGAGAACTGTAGCCAAACCTTTTTTGGCCATAGTTCTCTTTAGGGTCACAGCAGGACATTTACTAATGTCCTGCTGTGACCCATAACTTGGCAAATAACGGGCTACTGCCTGCTATATGCTGTCAGTGCAGAGCCGCGATGCAGCATGGAAATATCCCAACAATATTGTTGGGATCCACCCTGCTTCCTGATTGACAGCTGGCTCTGCCTCTCTAGAGCCAGCAGTGCCCGTCCCCTCCCATGTCTGTCCCTCCAAAGAGTGCTGGAGGGACAGGAGAATCACTGCAGGGAGAAGATCTTGAATTGAGTAATCTCTCAGTTTTTGATGTTTAGAGCTGACTTGACGGCTTCACTGACGTCAGCACTATCTGTGGGGATTGAGTGCTTTTCACTCTTCCCATAGTTCTCTTTTAACCACCTTAACCACCGAGAGGTCTCTAGATCTAGGGGTATTGGAGACCCCTGATGTCTCCATAAAGAGGACCTGTCACATATTTTGCTAACGCATAGGGGGTTTTTATTAGCCCCTGTATGTGATAGCAATAAAGTTTAGTGAAAAAAAAGGAAAAAAAATTTAAGTTTCCCCCCCCCCCCCAAATTTTAAGTTGCACATAAAAAAGAATAATAATAAAAAAAATGTTTAAAGTCCCCACCCATACATACACGCATGCAAAAATGCATCGGGGGCGCGTACGTCCAAAAAAGACGATTGCTCCCATTACGCCGCACATGTTACATATCGCCGCAAACGTTGGAGCGAGAGCAATAAGTCTAGGGCCATCAATCACTGATAACATAATGTAAAAAAAAACTTTAAGAAAAAAAAAGAAAATTCTGTAATTTTTTCCTAATTATATTAAAAAATAAAACCTGTAGTGGTGATTAAATACCACCAAAATAAAGCTCTATCTGTCCCCAAAAAATGGTATAAAATTAATTTCAGTACAGCGTTGCATGACGGAATAAACGTCAGTCAAAGTACCGCAGCGCTGAATACTGAAAAATGCACTGGCCTGGAAGGGGGTCTAAACACCTGGTCTTGAAGTGGTTAATGTACATTTAGATTTTAAGTGCTTTCCTGCAGCACTGTATCATAAACAATTGTCATGTTTTTATTTGGAAAATTTTTATTTCACCTTTTTTTTCATAGCATCTTTGTGCTGCTGATCTCCTCCAGCCTAATCAGCCACTTCCTGTCTACCTGCATGTGCTCTAGCCGCATGCACCTTTCCCAGGGTGGGCTTTCTGATGACAAAGGTGAAGCATGCCTATGCAATGAGTGATGGCACAGCTGTGTATAATCTCCCACTGGAATCCTTGTCAGGGTGACATTACAGCAATTCAGAGACCCATACACCTTACGATTATCGGACGAAACTTTTCGTCTGATCAAACCGTCGTACGATTTTCATACGATGGCCCCATCCTGCCCCGATTATCGAAAGTTTCAATCGGCTGCAGTTAAAAAAAACACCTGGACGACTTGCGGTAATTGACCGCAATTATTTTCGTATGCGCAGTGTTAAACGTACGACTTTTGACGGACGGAAACGCTACCAACCATGCGAACATCGTATGATCGACCAATGTTTAAAAAAATGCTTAACCGTGAAAAGTCATGCGATTGTACAGTACTATCGGTCGGGCACTCTATTCACACGTTACGATTGTCGTACGAAAAGTCGATCGCATACGATTATCGTACGATAATCGGAAGGTGTATGGGCAGCTTTTTAGGCAAAGCATTGTCTCTAAAAATAAGTCTCTGAACAAGGACCTTCATGGCAGGATCACCAAATATTATTCTTTTAATGAAGCTGAAAATTCAAAAAGGTGGAGAATTTACATTTAAACATAAAAGGTTTAGATTTCAGCAATTGGGTTTACATATACAGTAAGGAGGGCCTAAATGTCCATAGCCTTGATGAGATGCAGAAAAAAACTTGCGTTTATACGCGTGAACATACCAACGCTTTGGGGTGAATCCGGCCTTATAGTAAGGCTGGATTGTTTACTTTTCATGGAGAACATGCTGCTCCAGGATCCTTCTAGTGCTGATTACACAACCAAAATGCTGTGCATTGAGTCATGAGATGTCAACTGAAGAGGCCGGTCAACCAGTGTGATTTCTGATTCACATTTTATACTGGTAACCTTTATCTGTTTAAAGGATGAGTTCACGTTTCTGCACATTTGGCAAAAATTAATTTCCCAGAAAACTCCTCTTCAGCTCAGCTGCTGCTGCTTGAGGTAGAGCGAGCACGTTGCTCATTGTTGTAGCTTGAATGAGCCAGGAAAAGCCGTCCACTTCTAATGTCCAGCTTTCCCTGCAATTATCCAGGACAGAGGGTGGCCAGTCACCTGGAGGTTTTTTCAGACAGCCCTACAGCTATGCAATGGGAAAGAGGTTTTTTACATCTGAACAGTGCTTTGCAATTTGCTGGGGATGATGGAAAGCAGGGGGGCAGGGATTTTTTGGAAAATGTGCTGAAAGGTGAAATAACCCTTTAAAGGAGAACTATGGGGTCAGTGTTTTTCCCCATAGTTCTCCTTAGGGTAACGGGAGGACACAAACTAGCGTCCTCCCGTTACCCTAAGCTCAGTATACCGCAAGCTGAGCGGATCCTGACATCGACGTCGAGATCTGCCCAGCTGCGTGAGTGACAGCTGGCTCTGCCTATCTAGAGGCAGAGCCAGCTGTACCCTCCCCCTCCCCCGTCCGTTCCGCCAGTGAGCGCTGGCAGATCGGAGAGGGGAATCCAGCCCCTCCCCCTGTCACGGCAGAGAGCCGTGACAGGATCGAGAGGTGAGCGAACCCGGTATGTGTTCGCTCACCTCCCGATCTACTGAGCCGACCTGTGACAGTCTCATTGTCACAGGTCGGCTAGAACTATGAGGTGAGTGGAAATCACTCATCTCATAGTTCTCCTTTTAAGGAAGTAGCGCTTTTTAAAAATGTAATTTTGGGTTTGGTGGTAAAAGACTAAACCCGGTGTCGGCCAAATATAGAGGAAGTTCGAGAAAGATGTCACCAGCACACCAAAATAATTTGTGTTTAGCAAACGTCCATTTTAAAGACAAAGATTGCCATTCAGTTGCAAGTACTTTCGGGGCCTCGCAGGGTCCCCTTCATCACGTCATTCTGAGCCTGATGGAAGGGGACCCTGCGAGGCCCAGAAAGTACTTGCAACTGAATGGCAATCTTTGTCTTTAAAATGGACGTTTGCTAAACACAATTATCTTGGTGTGCTGGTGACATCTTTTTTGTGCGTTAATCATGGCGTCAACCGTGGTCACTACAAGCACCCACCTGTATTTACTACAGAAATCCGGTAAGGCATGCGGCAAGATATATCTAATATGTCCCTGTGATTACTAATCTAACCTGGGAAAATTGTGTTTTGCTGGTGGTAAGGGAAAGTTTTTCAACAGGTTATAGCTAGTAGTAGTTAGTCATGTTTTTATCTTGACTTGGACTTGTTCTGTAATGTTGAAGATGTTTTCTTGTTCAACATCACAGAACAGTTGAATGTGACCACTACTAGCTATTCCATGACCTGGATAAAGTAGAGCCTTCATATTTTCCCCAGCAGGGACATATGCAGCAATGCAGACCTGACCGAGGTTCTGACCTTTACACTATCCATAACCCAAATTTAAAATAAAGTTTTGGCTGGCGTTCTACTTTAAAATTTGTAACTTGCCCCCTCCCTATGTTTCATTCTTTTCTGTACATTGATTGAAGATTGCATTAGTCATTGTTATGAGTGCTGCCGGGATGGTGCTAGAGAGCTGCCAGTTCCGCATCAGATGACTGTAGAAGATTACAATTTTCCTTATCTGTCTGAAGAAAATTGTGTGGGCAAATTGCTGCTGGTCCTGTATTAATACAGCAGATAAGGAAGATGTGCTATCTTCTAGATAGGACAGTGGTCTGATTTGACTTCATGCCATGCTGAACATGTAACCTAATTCCACTTGTCTTATTTCCTCTCTAGTCTTCTCGTAGTGCATGGTAGATAGACATTTCCCACTTAATCTAATCTCTCCATTCCAGAATACCGATGACATGCCAGATGTTCGGATCTATTCATCAGACAGGTGCAGGACAGACACTGACAGAGCATTATTAAGGAAACCCCTGCTCTTGGCCTAGTTTACTGTACCATGACATTTGCTGGAAAATAAGTCCATGCACTGAGAAACTGCTGATTGCAGGGGAGGTATAATTTATGACTATAGCACAGATTGACTATAAATAATTTACTGTAAGTTGATCCTACTAATTTGCACAATATATGGATGAGCAAATAGTGAGGGAATTTTGATGGTTGGCTTATTTTTGGCTTATTAGATTTTTAAGGCATTCTCGCAGCCCCCAGTAAGCAATGTGACCTCATCCCGCTGTAAAACCATATGACCTATATGAACGTTTCCTTATGTTCTGCTTTCCCATGTGGTCCTTGCTGCTCCTTTCCTCTGTTGTCCAATCCCTGTATAAGCTGTGTCCAGTAAGTTTAAGAACTTGATTGTCACGTCTTCTCTCACTTAATATTCGGTCTTCTTGGGCCCAAGCACTGCATGATGGTAAGAGTTAACATGTTCATCTGGAAGTGGAGGCACCTGGAAGTGGCTCTGGCAAAGCAGTGGACTGGTGGGGGATTTGAAAGATCCTCGTCAACACGTCTGTCCCAAAAATAGCAGATTTTTGCTTATGTTCTTAGTGTTGTGGAATAATCTCCAGACCTGTTGGTGCTATAGTCTTTGTTCTCACTGCTTGTAAAATGTACTTGATTTCCTGCACACTTTGTAATTACACCTTTTCTCAACAGGATATGAGAAGACCGATGATGTGTCAGAAAAGACCTCCCTGGCTGATCAGGAAGAAATGAGAACTATTTTCATTAACCAGCCCCAGCTTGTAAAGTACTGCAACAACCATGTCAGGTAAGGATCTGCATTTGGGCTGTTGAGCTATCACTAAAAGTGCCACAAAGACCAGCACTTTATATGGGAAATATACACTGAGTGGCCAGATTAATATGACCACCCCATCAGTACTACGTCGCGCCACGAGATGACTCCACGAGATGACTTAGTTGGGCCGCCTCGTGACTCCACGAGATGTTGAAAGGTGATGCGAGGAATCTGACACTGCACTGTTGCCCTTCTGTTGTCTTGTACCAGTCTTGCCACTCTCCGTTCTGCCCTAACATTGACTTGTCGCTGACTACCACAATTCGCACGTTCAGACCCAAATTTTCGGCTGACAATCCTGTCTTCAAACACTTTAACAACAGCTGCTCTTGAACATTTAATGAATTCTGCTGTTTTGCTGATACTCTCTCCATGGCTTGAGCGCCAACAATCATCCCATGTTCAAAGGCTGTTAAATCGCGTTGTTTACCCATATCTTCAGAAAAATATCCCTTCTAATGTCGTGGTATACAACCTGCTTCGTTTAATTTGCCTACAAACGTCAGGTGGTCATAATAATCTGGCCACTCAGTGTATTTTGTGTGGTATGGATACCATTCATGTATCATGGCCTTCTCTTGCCACTGTATTCTGTGCAGTTGGCGATGGTAAAACAGTGCAGAATTCTAAATCAAATGTTTTACCCTCTAGTGGCTGTGAGAGCTGTGTGTGAGGATCTGAAAATACAGACTTGCTCCCTTCTGCCCTGCCAGCACACCTACCATTGGATCTCTTAGTGGACTATTAATGCATATTTTCTTGGATTGCCAGTTTACTATCAAACCAACCATCATTTTCAAAGTTATAGTGAACAGAGTTCGTAAACAAAACTGGAGACCAGCCGGAAGATGGAGAGTCCTTTAACACAAGTTGTGCCTCCGGTCTTGTGCAATGCCAATCATTTATATTTCCGCTTCAAATTCTAATTGATGATTGTAAAACCCTATTGAAGTTTCACACCTTAATAGATCTATAGTCATGTACCTGTTATGATTTGTGACTGTTTTTTTTTAAATCTTGCTGCTTGTTTGCTTGCTATTAAAATACTGCTTCCTGCTCTCCTCTCCGACATTAATAGTGTAATCAAATACTTTGAAGATTGGGCCCACTTTTGATTACACTAATGTTATGAACTTGTATTTAGGGCTAATGAATATATGAGCATGATATATGCTGTATATAGTGTGGGACCCTAAGGAGGTAGTTTGTTTCTAATGAGTTCTAGTACCATGCTGCCGATTTTCTAAATGTAGTTTTGTGCTTAAATCATGTTGATTTTAAACTAATAAAATAATGGTTTAAATAAAAGTATCTGTGCTTGATAGACATGATGCATAGTTTGACACTTTAAAAGCCCCATGTCATTACTTTTTTGTTTTCTATGCATTCAAATCAGGCGTGTAGTGTCTATCCGTACCAGTTAAAGTTTTTTTGTTTTTTTTTATATATTAATATGAGTAATGGCTGAGTGACAGCCACCAGTGTTCTATTACAGACTTATACTGCTGAGACGTAGAGGGGGCATGTCAGAGAATGTCTGCTGTTCAGAGCTGATAACTAGAGTGCAGTAGGTCTAACTCTAGTGTCTATTGGACAGCACAGCCATATTTGGACGCCCTGCATAACTACTGAGGCAAGTTCATATTTTGAAACCCAAATAAATAGCCCCAAGGTTTTGTACAAGCGGGCCTCCAAAGAGGGCACTATTACATGTTTCGTATGCTTGAGGAGCATCCACAAAGTGTCAGGCCAGAAGCTGTTTACTGAGCCAACTAGCTTCATAGACACCAGCAGCTAAGTGAAACATTCCCATGCATGGTAGCATGTCAAACTGGGCATGGCATGGAGCATTCAGGCTTTTTATTATTGCTCTTCAGGGCTGGCCTGTTGACCAGGACAGTACTGGAAGATATCCAGCACTTTGTATGAGGCCTAAGTGCTGGGAATTCTGCTTTTCTCGGTGCTTTGCAGTCAGAGAGGAAGGACGACTGCCTGCTGAGTGAATGGAAATGAGAAGCTTTTGTTAATGGCAGAGAGTTAACGGCACTGTAAGGTAAAATGCTTGTTTATGCCTAGAGTACCAGTAAAAAGTTATTCTCTTCTCCCTTATGCTCTGAGTTGTAGGTAATCCCTCAGTGTCCTCACAATGCAGGGCTATTGGCCCTGATACACTAGGCATAAACAAGCTCTTATTTCCCACTGGAAAGGAGCGATTTTCTTTTTCTTGGAGTTGAGCTTTAAAATTGCTGATCTTTTTTTGGGGGGGAAGTTTTTAATACCATTTTTAGAATGAATGCTGCCCTATTACTGGCTAAACTGTATCTTTGCAGCAGTTTGTGGGAAGAAAGAAGCATTATTTGATAGCAAAAAAGTATTTTACTGAGACTAAATTCATGCTGTCCTTTTTTACATTTCCAGCACTGCAAAATACAATGCCATCACCTTCTTGCCAAGATTCCTCTACTCTCAGTTCAGAAGAGCGGCCAACTCGTTTTTCCTGTTCATTGCCTTGCTTCAGGTGAGCTCTATAATGCTAAACTGAGTGTGCCATACTTCCCTTGCTGTTTAAAAAGCAAACATTTGTTGCAAAGAGATGATGAAATGCTGTGTATTTAAAAAGGTTTTACCCTTGCATTGTATAATTACTGCATGCCTTCATCAGGCATAGCTATGCGTGGCCCCGAAAGTGCTTGTGTAACTGATCCACGATTTATGATCCTTCAAGGATTTTGGTGTGCTGTTGACATTTCTATTCAATTGGCAGCACCATCTGCAGTCATTTCAAGCACCCCTCCCCGACCACAGATTTTACCGGTAGGGAGTGCAACTAGCCTTCTCTTTTGGGATTTGTCAAGCCCTGATTTACATAATAAAAATAGACCTCCCCAAGAGACTGCCTGGTATCTTAATCTGGAGATACCCTGACACTTTCATTCTTATTAAGGACTTGATAAGCTGGCTGACCATTTAATGTTCCTGTGCAGGCATCCAAGGTCAAGAATACTGTACATGTGCCTAGTATATATTTTTGACAGACCAGGGACCTATACCCATGGCCCTGTGTACCAGTGGTGGGGATTACTGTTTTGGGGTCTTCATCCTGTTAATTGTACAGCAGGTATGTTCTCCTTTTGATGTGGCTTTGGTATCATTATTGTCTGTGACGCTTCTGATTTATCCAGCTCATGGTATATCTGTAAAAATAAGTCAAGGCAACTGGACTTGCTGTATTTTTCTTGAAGACGTCTCACTGGTCATCCGACCAGCTTTCTCAATTCAGAATGACTTGTACAGAAATTATCTGGGAATAAATATGGTGAATGTTGCTCCAATCCACTTAATCTGTTAATCGCAACCAAGTGTTGATGGTATTTGCGTAATTGGAGCTAGGAGGTATTAACCTGTCCAGAGAGAGGTGTTAAAACAGCATTGTTACTGCCACAATGCTGTTTTAACACCTCTCTCTGGGCAGGTTAACATCTCCTAGCTCCAATTATGCAAATACAATCAACAACTGTTGGCAATTAACAGATTATGTGGTTTCTAGCAACATTCACCATATTTATTACCAGAGAATTTCTGAGACATCCTCAAGCAAAATACAGCAAGTCAGTTGCCTTGACTTATTTTTTACAGATGGTATCATTATTGGAGAAAACAGTTTGACCAGTTACCAGTCAGCCAATTTTTTAAAGTGCACCTGTGGCCAGACTTTGCACAGTTAGGTATTTAAAACCAAACTCGGTTGGGGGGAAAAGAAAAATACTCCCTTGCAGTGGGGCAACCACAAGTTGTAGGTGGTACCAACCCAGAGTGTCAGAGAGAAGAGGAGAGCATGGCTGCCCGGGGAGCCCAAGGGACGAGGTAAGTAAAATGTATATTTTTATTGGTACTGTACCCTTGGCATAAACTAGTGCCACTGCAAGGGAGCTGCTGCTGGTATGTGCAGGCATCTATGGGTACCCACACTTTATACCTGTCTTCTTCCTTTTGTTTTGTTAAAGTGACAGTCACTTTAAATTGCATCTAAAGCCTATACTTCTTCTTTTTTGTTTGTTTTTTTGAAGTTGTGCAGAAGACCGCGCAGGACACAAACACTATATGTGAAACAACTGCACGAATTCTGCTCGTGTACGGCCATAATATAACTGAACGTGCGGAATCCGCCGGATTATCACGCTTGCACTATTTTGGGGACGAAACCGTGCGGTCTCTGCAATAGTCTGAACAATGCGCGTTTAAGTGCATTGTTTTTCCTGTCTGGAGCAACTCGTGTGCATCCTTACAGCCGAAATATGTGCGAAAAACCACTCCAGTGTGAATGGAGCCTCAGGTTTAATTACCGTATATGCCGGCGTATAACACGGGTTTTTAGACCCAAAAACACTGCCCGAAAATCGGGGGTCATCTTATACGCCGGGTATACTGTATGTAGCTTCGGCTACATACAGTATTCCGTGCTGAGCCAATCACGGCAGTCTTTGTATTCATTAATACAAAGCCTGTATTAATCAATGCAAAGCCTGCCGTGATTGGCTCAGTGTGGTATACTGTGTGTAGCTGAAGGACGGAAGATGGAGGACGCTGCGGGGATCGTGGACAAGGTTACCACTTATGGTACTGAAAATTAACCCTGAGCCACACTCGGGAATACCGCCATGGAGGTTAGTGGGTGCATTTAAACATTATTTTGGGCTATACTCATCTTATACGACGAGTATAGCCCAAAACCTATATTTTAACACAAAAAGTAGGGAGTCGTCTTATACGCCGGCAAATACGGTATTGTCTGTGTCCCCAGTGGGGAGATTCCTTCTCTCTCTTCATACTGGTGCCCACTGGAATCCAGTTGGTTTAAGGAAAAACATTGCTGGAAGGTTAATTGGCTCCTGTCTAAATCGGCTCTCTATGTCTGCATGTGAGATGGAGACCTTAGATTGTACTCTCCTTGAGGGCAGTGACTGATGTGAATGTGCATGTGCACTATGTAAAGTGCTGCACAAATTGTTGACACTATATAAATGCCTGTCATAGTTTTTTCCTCTCACTTTTTGCTGTGTCTTGGGGGATAGGAAGTGAACAGAGACATATCAACTGTTTACCTTTTGGAGCATCACATATCTGAGAGGAAAGCACTTAATGATTGATGTCGGTAAGACTTAGTGGTATGGACAGTGCGGCATTATAACACCCTCACCTCTCCACATATCGGAGTACCTGCAAACCATCATAACTGAAGCTACAGCGACCGTGCCTTCCCTATTACCTTTCTATTTGCATTCAAAGTAATAGTTTAGTCTTTTTAGGACCCTATCACATCAGGCACATTGGTCTGTGCTGGGCAAGGCAGTCCCAACACAAATGCAAGTTAGTTTGCCTTGTTTTCAATCATACAGTTCACACCAGCGCTTTGGTGGTGTATGCTGCAAAAAAAGTGCGGCATGCAGTCTTTTTTTTTTTTTGTTGGTGAGGAGTGGTGCGATACAATCCACCGCATCCCACCATGCTGGCACTTAGTGAGATTTCAATAAAGTTCTAAAAAACAAGGCTGCAGTGGGATGTGCTGTTTCCAGCGCATCAGAATCACAGCCTTCACAACACACAGCAGTGGCTGCATTCTAATTTAGCTGCTGATGTGAATGGGCCCTTATAAGTTTAGGATATGTATGAATATTTTACATGTCTGTGATGGATGGAGCAGGACACGCCTACCTCAAGAAAGACTCGTCTGTTTAGTCAGAAGAAAAAGTGGTGATATATTTACAGTACGTGATGTCATGTACTGTGGTTCATTTACTGTAGATTGATATAAATATGCAGCGGCCGTGTAAGATGCTGAAGATTTTACAGCTGGAGATTGCTGGAGGCAGTCTGAAAGCAACAGCGTGCCAGCTCCTAGAACAATTGCCATAAGATATGCAAATTTGCTGTTCTCGGATCAGATTCTCATTTAGAAAAAGTGTTTTTTTTTTTGCACTCATTTTAGATTGCACTGAATAGTCTACAGTGGTATAGACAGACCTATCTTTTCATCATCCATCTTTCATTCAAAACATTCATAAAAAGGGCTTTATTCACCCATCTCTATTTAGCTGCTTTGTTTGATGACATACCCAAACGATGCTCAGTACACAAAAACACCTTGTAATAATATATTTATATTTCTTTATGTAATATCTTGTTGACAGATGAAACAATCTTCCTCTAATGGCACAATGTGTTCATGAGTCCGAAGTGGGCTATAGAGGTTAGGCGGATTTTCCCAGGCTTCAATATTCTGCTTCTGGATAGCACTGTGCCGCCTTGTCTTATTTCAGTGCACTGGGCTCAAATAGGCTGGCAAGTGCAACTAAGATTTAATGGGGGGAGTTTATCAAAGCAATTGTGACAGTTTTGGACTCTTAGGTCATTTTTTTTTATGTGCAAATCTGTCTTTTAACCTGTGCACCTGTTTTGGCCTAAGCTTGCACTACTTTTACAATTGCACATGTTTTGCATCTGTTTTCATCTGCACTTGTTCTGCAGCTGTCTGAAACTGGAGCATCACCTAAACTAAAAGTGATTAAATCTTGCTGGAACTAGTGTTTAGAGGCATTTATTGTGTGCAGTTCCGAAGTCTCTTCTTGGAGAGAAAACAAGCTGCAGATGGGGAGGAAAAAAGAGAAGATGATGGAATGGGGGGACAGTGGCAGCTAATGGTGACGGAGGGTGTAGGAATAAAGGCTGAGTGTGAGGATTGGGTGATTGGAAGGTGGGCACAGTAAAGACTTGAATGGAAATATTTTAAGGGAAAAGTTGGGAGATGTGCAGGGCAGAGACCCAAAGATTAGAAGAGGACAGCTGGCTTGTGTGGAGCACACTTTGGACAGAGCTGATGGGTAAGAGAAGAGTTGTACATAGAAAATGAAGACTGGAGAGTGTTAGGATGTGGTTATGGCCTGTAAATAAGCATTAGTTTTATGGAGGGAACTGAAACTTCAAGTTGCCAAGCGACAGCCAAGAAACCTTAAGGATTTAGAGAAGATCTGTAAAGAAGAGTGGTCCAAAATACCTCCTGAGATGTGTGCAAACCTGGTAACCAACTACAAGAAACATCTTACCTCTGTGCTTGCCAACAAGGGTTTTTCCACCAAGTACGAAGTCATGTTTTGCTTGTGGATCAAATACTTATTTTACTCGCTGAACTGCAACTCAATTTATAACATTTTGTATCATGTGTTTTTTCTGGATTTTTGGTTGATATTTAGGGCTGCAACAATTAATCGAAAGCGATTATAAGCCAGCCTGCACTTTCCCACACATGGTGCTCTATAATGTATTGCTGGGATTTGTATTCCTCTATAGCTGATGGTACATTGTGCTGTATATTATACATAGGAATACAAATCCCAGCAATACATTACACACTGTATAGTGTACTATTGCTGGGATTTGTTGTACTCCTCTATAGCTGGTGGTATTCTGCATTGCGCTGTATAGAGGACTACAAATCCCAGCAATAATGCATTATACAGCGCAATGCGGAATACCACCAGCTATAGAGGAGTACAACAAATCCCAGGAATAATACATTATACAGTGGTGCAATGCCGAATATCACTAGCTATAGAGGACTACAACACCCAGCAATAGTACATTATACAGCGCAATGCAGAATACCACCAGCTATAATTTGTTGTATTCCTCTATAGCTGGTGGTATTCTGCATTGTGCTGTATAATGTACTATTGCTGGGTTTTGTAGTCCTCCTATAGCCGATGCCATTCTGCATTCATTGCTGTATAATTTTACACTTTTCATTCACTATATTGCACACCATACTTTCCTTTTTTCCTTCCACTGCTCTAAGCTTGCTCCTGTGATGGACTACAATCTCAATACAAACTAGCGGTCCCATCACTGGAGCCATTTTTTACAATTTATTTTATTTTTTTATCCGATTAACCGATTAATGGAACTTAATAATCGGCTAACTAATCGATTTTGAAAATAATCGTTAGCTGCAGCTCTATTGATATTCTGTCTCTATCATTTAAAATACACCTATGATAAAACATTATAGTACTTTCATTTCTTTGTAAGTGGGCAAACTTACAAAATCTACAGGGATCAAATAATTATTTTGCTCACTGTAATATGAGGCTGCTCCAAGGTGTGTGCAGAAGCAGCCACCATGTAGGCTTAGCTGGAGGTGACATATTAAAAGGCCTGTGTAACCATAGAGCACCCAGAACCTCCACAGTAGATATCATGTAGGTAGGCTGTTAGGTTTTCCTTCCACATCATGCAAAAGTTCAACAGCTCAATCTTTAATATCAGGAAATGTGGCAGACCTCCAATGCCTGGGCATTACAGAGCACATTGCTGCAATGAAATAACAAAATAATGTCTTAGAGATCATGGCATATGATCCCAAGGGGATGGTCAGTGGGGCAAGCTGAGGGGTGTTTGGTATTACAGTCCTGGTGACCTCTCAGAGCAAAGACCTTTTCGCATAAAGGGTTAGTACATGGGCAGTGCCAGCTTTTGTGTAACATCGAACCTGGAGAGGAACCGCAGCGCCAACAAGTGTCGGCTGTCTGTGGAAACATTTTATGTAGGGTATATGGACATTTGTACTAGCAGGTCAAACTTTCATACCCAGTATCATAACATTGATATTACACTGGACCTGTTGGCCTAGGCATCTTTTAAGGGTACGTTGGGTTGGCATTATAGGTAGCACCTGTGTGGACACTGACAAGTTATATGTAATGATGTACCTTTCCTGCTGCTTATAGTGACACTAAACTTAGGAGGTAAACTTAAAAATACATTCATGTACCTTAACTATTAACAGAAATGTATCATTTGTGTATCACTCGGCTGTATATCCTCAAATCATCTCTGAATCGGTGCTGGCACTGTCCTTCCTTCTGGAGGGTGTCTACCGTTATTCCCCATGGTGTGTGTGTGTGTGTGTCTCAATACAAATTAGTAAACTAAACGTGAGATTGTAGTCAATCACAGGAGTGAGCTTGCAGTGGTAACTACTTTACAACACACACTGAGACAATGGGGAACAAAAGTAGCGACCCTCCAGAAGGAAGGACAGTGTCAGCACCAATTCAGAGATTTGAGGATCTTCAGCCGAGTGATACAAAAATAACATACATTTTTGTTAATCGTTAAGGTACTTGAATGTATTTTTAAGATTGATCTCCTGAGATTAGTGTCTTTTTCTTTTGTAGCACACAGGTCATTTTTTCCACCTGCAGAGTAAAAGTAGGGGCACCTCCAGCAGAGCTCTCTGGTAGGTTTTAAAATAAGCTCCTCCAGATGGAGTACTTGTGGGTAAAGACCGGCTTGTAAGTGATTGTTCCATGCAGTAGGTTTAAAGCCGCACAGTCTGCCAGGCAGCATTGCTCTGAGGGGCTCGGGGAACAATTGTCTCTGCACTGTGAGCTGTCCAGTTGCTGAATTTCCATTTTTGTGCTTGCATTAGAATTCTTGTAGTTCCAGCAGCAATCACAGCAGGTTAGCTATTACATTCTCGAAATGGTGGTACTTCTGCTTGTTTAAATATTTTCAATCTGTAGCAGCAGTGTTTTAATGCCAGCTGTTTCTGATATACATTCAAATACTTTCCTGAGCATACCTTTTTGTGGTAATATTTTAAAGGCATTGAGGGAGTTTAAACGAACAGCTATTCTAATTATGGTAATCTATAAAAAAAGTTAACCAAATTTGAATGTCTTTTAAGATCCTGCACTTGCTGGCATATATCTCATACAGATATAAATAGGGATGCACCGATACTGATACCAATATCAGTGCCGATACTGGTCATTTTCATGAGCGCTCGTACTGTTGGAAGTGTCCCGATACCAAAAACTGATACGGGCGCTTTAATTTTTCAAATCGAAGCAGCTGTCTTAGGTCCCGTACTTGCTGGGGAACTCGCGGTAGCCTTCTTGGGAACCACGTGGTACCTGTTTACATCGCTTCCGCCGGCCCGCACATCCCTCCCTCCTGAGACCCTCCACCCGAGACACCAGCCCAGCACCCCGGAGCAGAGAAGCAGCACAGATTATGTAGCAAATTCATATACTATTATTCTGTATTGTTGTAAAATGCATTGTTGGGGTTTGTGGTCTTCTATAGCTGGTGCCATTCTGCATTGCTGTATAATGCATTTCTGAGATCTGTAGTCTCCCTAAAGCTCGGAGTGAGTGGCAGAACTACCAGGGTCGCAGCTGCAACCGGATCCTGGTGATCCACCACTGACTCCAAGCTGTTAAGGGAATACAAATCTCAGCCCGGATAGAAGGATAAGGGCCCTGGTAACGGCTGACATTGCCGGTTACTGGACCACCCTTCCCTCAGTCTAGTGTCCACCATCATTCGTCTGTATTGTTTTAGAAAAAGCGTTACATTGACACTAAAAAAAAAAAAGGTATCGGTAATTGGTATAAGCGCGTACTCGAGGAAAAGTATTGGTACTAGGTTTTGAAAAATGGTATCGGTGCATCCCTAGATGTAAATATATATTCACACCCAATAGCTGCGTAAAAAGTAGTTTCACTTTTGTTAAAAAAAAAAATCCATCCTCTCTTGGTGATTTGTGTACATTGTAAGGGATTTAACAAACTTTGTTGCAGTTTCCTACCTGTTTCTGTTCTGAAGAAAAAGCTGTTTGTTGCAGCAGCAGGATAGGAGACTTAGGTGCTAGGCTGAAGGAAAGGACCTCCACGGTGGTATTCTCTGAGAATACTGCCAGTGCCAAGAGCCACTCCGCACAGACAGCGCGAGTTGAGGGAACTTAACAAGTGGCTCCGGAACTGGTGTCGGAATGAGGGCTTTGGTTTCCTGGAGAACTGGGCTGACTTCTCAGTCGGTTACCGGCTCTTCAGCCGAGACGGGCTGCATCTTAATGGGGAAGGTGCAGCATTTTGGGGGGGGAATGGTTAAAAGACTGGAGGAGCTATTAAACTAGATAATGGGGGGGGAGGGTAAAATAAAAACCAAAAAATTGAATATTAAACAACCAATCGTGACAGATAACAAAGAAGGCAAAGAAGGAAAAAATTAGATAGTGGGCTCACTCCAGTCAACAGAATCAACATAGTCAAAGTAGTAAATCAAGTCAATGTAGTCCAAAGTAAATCTAATTGCCCTAGGTGATCAAATTAGGAATGGACCAACCGTAACGGGTACAATTAAAAATAGTAGTGGGGATCAAGAAGGGAGCAAACTTTTAACCAGTAAAAGTACAAAAATTAAATGTATGTTCACCAATGCTAGAAGTCTAGCAAATAAAATAGAAGACCTTGAAGTTATGTTACTCGAGGAGGACTACGATATAGTGGGAATAGTAGAAACGTGGTAAGATAGCACACACGATTGGGCTACTAACATAGAAGGGTACAACCTGTTCAGGAGGGACAGGCTGGCAAGAAGGGGGGGGTGTATGTGTATATGTTAAAAATAACCTCATTATGTACATCCGTTATGATATCACGTCAAGTGGTGGAGTTGATGTGGAATCTTTATGGCTAGAACTAGATAGAACGGACCTTAGCCGTAAACTTATTGTGGGTGTCTGTTATAAACCTCCAAATATAGGGGCAGAGAAGGAGGCAGACCTACGATCCCAAATAGAAATAGAGGGGAAACAGGGTAATGTTGTGGTAATGGGAGACTTCGATTACCCAAGCATCAACTTGGCTAATGGAACTTCGCAAACGGCAAAGGCGGCCCGTTTTCTTAATATATTGCGAGACAATTTCATGGATCAGATGGTTGAGGTCCTGACTAGGTAAAATGCAATCCTAGATCCGATCATCAGCAATAATACAGAGTTGATTGAGGATATTGTAATCGGGGAGACACTGGGTAATAGTGATCACAAGGTGATTGCTTTTAATATTGGGTGCAATAAAGGGAAGGGGGATGGCCAACTTTGGTAAACTATGCAATATAGTGGGTGAAATCAAATGGGAAAACTTATTTCATAAACTAAATGTTGAACAAAAGTGGGACTGTTTCAAGAACAAATAAAAAAATGCTATTACCAGGTGTATACCGTTGGGTAACAAAAATAAAAGATCAAAAACGAAGCCAATGTGGCTAAATAAAACGGTAAAACATTAAACAAAAAAAAAAACATTTACTAAGTATAAAACGGAGGGGACAGTATTGGCATTCCAAAACTACAATGAATGTAATAAAAGCTCTTAAAAAGTGGAGAAAGGAGCAGATAGGCCCAATAAAGGACAAAAATGGGAGGTTAGTCACAAACGACAGGGAGAGGCCCGGGGCGCTAAATACCTTTTTTTTTTCTTGTCAGTATTCACCAAGGAAACAGATGGGTTTACATGTACATGATAAAACACAAAATCTAACAGGAAATACACCGGAGTGGTTGACTGAGACTGGAATACAACATAGGCTTAAACTACTTAATGTAAATTAAAGCATTAGGACCTTATAATCTACACCCAAAAGTACTCTAAGAACTCAGCCAGGTAATAACGAGACCATTGTTCCTCATTTTTAAGGAATCTATAATGGTAGAGTGCCAAGCGCCTGGAGAAGGGCTAATGTGGTACTAATATTCAAAAAAGGGTCAAAATGCCAACCGGAGAACTATAGACAGTCTGACATGCAGAGTATGCAAACTGTTAGAGGGAATTATTAAGGTCTACTTAGTGGTATTCGTCCGGGATCATGGCATAATAACTAATAATCAGCATGGATTTAGGAAGGATCGTTCTTGCCAGACCAACCTGCTAACCTATAACGAAGAGATAAGTAGAGATCTGGATAGAGGGAGGACGATGGACGTAGTATATCTGGACTTTTCCAAAGTATTTGATACGGTGCCACATAAACGCTTTTTATACAAGCTATGGGCATAGATGAAATAGTGTGCACGTGGAGTATCAATAAATGGCACCTTTTCAGACTGTGCTGAAGTCACGAGTGGCGTGCCCCAGGGTTCTGTGCTGGGCCCCATGCTTTTCAACCTGTTTATTAATGATATCGGGGAGGGAGTGAGTAGCCATGTCTCAGTGTTAGCTGATGATACGAAAATTGGGAGGGTAATAGACACGGATTTAGACTTTGTAACATTACAGGAGGACCTGGATAAACTCGGGGAGTGTATTGCACTTTGGAGTTAAAAATAGGCAAATGGATTATACACTTATGGGTGTGCCACTAGGGAAGTCGGAAACGGAGAAGGATTTGGGGGTCATTATAGGCCGCAGATTGAAGAACAGCTCGCAGTGGCAGGCTGCTGTAATCAAAGCAAGCAGAGTCCTGTCTTGCATTAGGAAGGGAATGTATTGCAGGGACAAGTCCTATAATTTTGCCACTTTACAGATCACTGGTTCGGCCACATCTGGAGTATGCGGTCCAGTTTTGGTCACCAGTACTCAGAAAAGATGTCCTTGAGCTGGAAAAAGTCCAGAGGAGGGCAACCAAACTCATTAAGAGGACCTGAACTATGAAGCAAGGCTGTTAAAATTAAATATGTTCTCTTTGGAGGTTAGGAGATTAAGGGGGGACATGATTTTCTTGTATAAACTGTTCAAAGGCGACAGCAACATTATTAACAAACTGTTTACGGTTAGCTCCGTAACAAAGACCAGAGGGCACCACCAAAAATTGGCAGGAAAAAAATTTCAACACACTGGGCGCAAGGGGTTCTTCACAGTTAGAACGGTTAGGGTCTGAAACACGCTGCCGCAGGAAGTGATTTCAGCTAAGAGTGTGGAATCATTCAAACTCCTGGACAAGTTCCTTGGAGACCTTTAACATAAACGGGTACCAGTACTCTTAAGAGCAAAATCACACATGGACTCGCATACACGCACACACCTGCTCAAACATAAATGCATACACGCAATGGGTTGGACTTATGTCTTCAACCTCAAATACTATGTAAATATGTCCTTTTCCAAACTGATTTCTGAATGGGAGGGTTTCTGTGTTGTGCTGAGAAAAGTTGCAGTGTCTGCATGCCTTTAGTAGTAATGAACTCTTGGATACAAGTATAATTTTTGACATCCCTTGCAGTAGAAAATTAATTTCTAGTGCAGACTTCTGGGAAAATCAGCCAGCCAATCACAGGAGCAGGAAGGGACATTTCTGGGGGCACTCCGTACACCAACTTGTGTTTGGCAATAGGTCTCCATATTGCATTGAATCTTTTTTGACAGATTTAGAACATTACGGCAGCTACAGTTTTAAATGAAAGGTCTGCACTGAGCTCTTCTGTCATAGAAAGCCTGCTGGTGACATGCATTTTTTTTTTTTTTTACTTCCACTTTAACTACTATCTGAACTTCCTTCTTTAACTTCCCCTGGAGCACATTCCCACATCAGGGAATTGGGGAGGATAAAATCTCCCTTCAGTATAACGTGAGGAAGAACTTGTGTTTTTCTGCAGCTTTCTAGGACTCTGTTAGTTTCACCAGACAGGAAGTAAGCGTAATATCTTCAGCAGCAACACAGACAATAAAATGTTTTTTGTTTTCTCTGGAAAAGGGGAAAAGCTAGAACCCCTGTCTGCTTTATATTGCTGATTCTCCCTCACTTCCTGTCTGGTAAAACCATTGTCACTGTGACAGTTAGTGAGAGAAAGTTTCACTAATGGAGCCTCAGACTAGACAGGGTCATGAACTTCTCACTCTATCCAAACCTACAGAATATGATATGAGGCTTTTCATTGGAATACAAAGAGAGACAGTTGAAGCATAAAATAAACAAAAGATGACCTGTTAACTTGAAGGATATGGAAACCCAAGAAGAAAAAAATTCTATATTGCAGCTTACCAGCTTTACATGCTAAGGTTCCATTCACACCTGTATTTTAGGTGCGATTAGGGATTCCTGGGTCAGGAACTTGCGTTTTCCTGCAGCAGAAATCCCTAATCTGGCATTTACAAGCGGCAGCAGTCACCCATTCAAGTTAATCAGGTGACAGCCATTGCATGTATACGCCAACACACCGCATGTAATCATATGTTATACGATCACATGCAGTTAGGAGTCAGTCACTCTCCCTGGATTCATGGCTCGTGAGTCCAGGACAGTAATTGATTACTTTCTAACCGCATGTAATCGTATCACATGCCATTACATGTGGTGTGTCAGCGTTTAAATGCAGTGGCTATTTCCCCCGTGGCGGGGGGGGGGGGGGGGGGGGGAGGGAGAACACACACAGAGATTGAGTTTTTTTTAGGACTCTTGGCCGAGGGGTTATTTATTAAAGGTTACACAGCGATAGGGTACAGTAGGGAAAGAGTCTAGATTCACAGGGTAGTCTAGGCAAAGTAAAGGGTTAATGGTAATATGGTACAGCAAGAGTGGAGTCAAGGGTAACAGGGCAGGAACTCGGGCAAGGCAAAGAGTTAATGGTAGCAAAGATTAGCACAGGGAGAGTCCAGGGACACAGGGCAGCACTCTGGGCACAACAAAGGGTTAACAGCAGCAAGCAACAGCACAAGTTAAATCCATAGGGTCACAGGGCAGTAATATTAGAGCAACAGTGCACAGGGTAGTAATCATGGGCACAGCAAGAGACTGAAGGCAAAGATTAGACAACTCACACCATAGGTGTCCAACAGTCCTGGGTAGCTGGTTGGCTTGGCGGAGGGAGATCCACTGAGTAAAGGCGCTGGGTCCTGGTAGGGGTGAAGGTCCGGGGTGACCTGGATACACTGTCGGGTACACCAGGTAGCAAAGGGTCCACAGTGAGGGAACAGGGGGGCGTCTCGGTATCCAGACAACAGTTAACAGCCAGTAGGGAACTACACGTGCCAGCAGTCCCCAATCACAGAATACACACCTCCAGAACTATAAGTCCAAGCAGTTCTCATCTTCTTCAAGTCTCCTTCCAGGGAGACACTCCAGCCATAAGTCTCTTCATGTCAATCACTGAATTAAAACTCAGAATACTCTGAATCCCTTCTCTGAGCACAAGGCTGTAAATATATTGTACCTGGAGTTGAGCAACCAGAGATCTGAACCCCAGACGGCTGTTGCCGAGGTGTCTGCCTTTGTCCTGGTTCAGGATACTATACATCCTGAGCTTCCTGCTGAGAGGAGCCTCATCTCTAGATGTAGATCTAGAGTTAAGTTATACTCACCTGAACCTTGCAGCTGGCTGGCTGTTAGAGTGCTCCCTGCAGCATGTCTCCTCCTCTGCTGCAGTGATATGTCCCTTTGCGTCCATGTCCTATACACAGTGATGTGATGACTCACAGGACTTAAGATCACCCAAGTAGCGGGAGAGAGGCTTCAGGGACTGGAGTAGCAGCCAGCCAACTAAGAGGTTCAGGTCAGTATACAGTAACTTTGTTATTGTTGGACTTAGATGAAAGCGGACAGTTAACCCTTGCAGCTTGCCCCACTGCCAGGGTTAAAAACACTTTGCCTTAAGAAGTTAATTAATTCTAGTGTAAACCAGGTCACACAGTTGCATAGACCACTGAAGTCCTTTTTTTTTTTTCTTCTCAAATGCTTGGAAGATTCGTCATCTTCTAGATACTCCTGTGATAAAGAACATTTATATGCACTTTAAAATTCACAATGTTTTCAACTCTCTTTTCCTGTTGTTACTCAGTAGTCCAAGCCACAGGAAAAAAGACCATTTTAATGTGTTTGGATGTGAAGTACAACAGTTAAATGAGCTGAACATAATCACAGTATGTGGCGTGATTTCTGCTCTTTGAATTATGATGTAGTTATCTGCCTACACTGCTCGCAGGAGCTGGAGCCATGTCTCCAGTGTGTCTGCCTCGGTAGTCATGTGACTTCCATTGAGTCTGGCCCATAGCGAATGATCTTGTCTTGTGTAGCAATGGAAATTGTTTTGTGTACTGTTCCTGAACTGTGAATGTGACCTCAGAGTAATATCCCAACATCTGGGCTGCAGCCTGTGTGCCAACTGCTTGCGCTTCTTTTTCTGATCGCTAAAATGATGTGTGCATACTGTATATGAGAGCCCTCATAGGTTTTGTCTTCAGTTACTTTTTGTATTGTACAATGTATGTCTCCATTCTGTTATGACTAAATGCTGGGGAATAGGCTGGCGCTGTACAATAAGTAAAAGATAATCATATTAATGTCAATTGTTCATCAAGTAGGCTCCTTGGACATGCAACACTTCTCTAATTAAAGTTCATCCTTCCTGCTGATTATATTATTTGCCAGGCACAAACAGCAGAGTCACAAGCTTCCATCTCCATATAGCATTTTGCTACAGATGATGATTTAAAGAAGAACTCCAGGAGGTGTTTTAATTTTTTTATTAACCTTTTGTAGTGGGTCGCAGCGGTCTAAGGTCCAATAAATCATCATGTCTATACACTGTAGATAGACATGAGGAAGCTGAAGAACATTCCAATGTGCTGTGGAGAAGGGGACAGGCTGGAAGGAGTGCCAAGACAGCTGGCTGGCCCGGAGCTTTGGGTGAGTATATCTTTGTAATTTTAGCACCTAGACGCAAATGACAGCTTAACCCTTGCAGTATGGGGGTAGTCCCACTACAAGGGTTACATAGTTACATAGTATTTGAGGTTGAATAAAGACATTAGTCCATCAAGTCCAACCTATTAGGATCTCATTCTAGGAGTACCTGTACCCCTGTATATTACGGTCCCTTAAGAAATCGTCCAAAAGTTTCTTGAACAATTCCACATTATTTGCTG
>NW_017306292.1:2006031-2017507 GCF_000935625.1 Nanorana parkeri | reverse complement strand
TTATTTATTTATTTTTATTTTTAGTGTATATTAGGGATTATATAAGATTAATTATTTAACTGTAGTTTTATTTTCTAGGGTTTAGTGGATCACGAGTGGCCTGTTCAATAACTTGTTTGTTAAATTAAATAATTTAAATTAACTTAGATTAAGATAAATAAATTATACTGAATTATACTACCAACCTGGGTTAAATTATGGTTCACAAGTGGTACGGTCAATAACTTGTTTGTTAATGAGAGAAATTCCTGGAGTTTTTTTTTAAAGTAGATCTAAACCTTTGTCAACATTTTATATATAGCTGTAGCAGGGCTGCACAACATCCAGGAGCCAATGAACCTTAGAAATTCCACCTGTGCCCCCCTTTTCATGTTTTCTCTAATTGTTGTCAATGGGGCTGGCGCCTTAAAAAACCCCCCCAAAAAACCCTGCTAGCTCCTGTATTGGACATGAATGCACTACCTGTCCTCTGGCCACGCTACAGGTTGTTATGGAATCGAGAGGACGCCACTACCGCCTAAGCGGCAGAACATCCAGTTCTTCACCCGCCTGTCATCTCGTTTCTTTTCATTTGATGCTTGCTTCCCTGTTTATCCTACATAATGAGATCTGACAGACTAAGGCCTCATTCACACTGCCGCGCATGTACGTGCGTAATGTACCATATGCAACACATGCAAATAAATGGCTCCATACACATAGCCGCGTATGGAGCCGTATATTTGCATAGCGTAAAAATTTGCAAAAACAATGGAACCGAGATGCGTCCAGGTAGCGTATTTCTGCGTATTTTGTACGTACGTGCGTACAGTTCATTAACATTTCTATTAGGAATTATGTATTCTGGGAATGCAAATAGTGCATGCATATGCGCACATACACTCGTATATACAATTTTGCTTGCGTTGTGTGAATGAGGCCTTAGTGGCTATGTGTGCTTATTAACCGTTTTTTTTCCTTTTTCAATTGTGCAGAGGTCTGTTTGTATATTCTGTACACATTGTCTTGTTTATTTTTTTGAATTATGGCGGGCTCTGACGTCATTCTGATGTCATAGGGAGATGTTTGAACTCGGTCATGAGGTTTTGGGATATATATACTTGTACTGTTTATTTTATCTTTGTCACTATGTCACCCTGCGTGGCCCTGAAACATGGGCATTCTGATATATAGTTACATAGTATTTGAGGTTGAATAAAGACACAGGTCCACAAAGTTCAACCTTTGTGTGTCTGTGTGTTATTGTGTATGTGTATACACGAGTCCCTGTGTGATCTTGTTTTTAAGAGTACCTGTACCCGTGTATGTTACGGTCTCTGAGGATGGTATCTGAATGCTTTTTGAATGATTATGTATGAGGCTATATATCAATAAACGAACACTACGATTTGAAACTATATCTTTGGAGTGCTGGTGATCTTCTACTCTTTGATGTTTAAAAAAAAACAAAAAACCTGCTAGCTTCTGAATTGGACAGACTGGCTCCAGAATTACATTTGTCACCCCCCTGAGCTGTAGACTTTTAAATGATTATTGGCCATGTTCATTGATTTCCAAACTGCTATAGTTTGTCCTTGTGCCCACTTGGAACCCTACCTTGCATTTTCTAGACACTTCTGGTGAAGGCATATGTATTGTTGCTGCACCTGACACATCACTGTGCTTTTACATGCACGCTGCAACATAACTGCAAGTTAGGAGGGGTTTTGGGGGGGGCAGAGGCTGGTATGCGTGGAGCCCAAGGTTTACATAGGAGGAGTCATTGAAATCAAAGCACAGTCAAATGTTGTTATAGCATAGCCATAGCATTGTATTCCAGAAGGTGATTTTAGCCGCAAGGTTATCAATTGCAAAGCCAGTGTTTCAGCTGTATTATCCAAAGAAATTATGCGATGCTAAAGCTTGGCTTCTGACAGGATAACCAGTGAGAAAAAAAGACTTTATGGCCGTTTCACTTTTTATTAAAGGAGAACTATGAGGTGAGTGCTTTTCACTCACCTCATAGTTCTAGCCGACCTGTGACAATGAGACTGTCACAGGTCGGCTCAGTAGCTCGGGAAGTGAGCGAACACATACCGGTGTTCGCTTACTTCTCGATCCTGTCATGGCTCTCTGCCGTGACAAGGGTGGGGCTGGATTCCCCCCTCCCCGCACCGATCCGCCAGCGCTGACTGGCGGAACGGACGGGGGAGGGACCGGGCACAGCTGGCTCTGCCTCTAGATAGGCTGAGCCAGCTCTCACGCAGCTGGGCGGATCTCGACATCGATGTCGGGATCCGCTCCGGCGTCTCAGTATACTGAGCTTAGGGTAACGGGAGGACGCTAGTTTGTGTCCTCCTGTTACCCTGAGGAGAACTATGGGGAAAAGCCCTGACCCCATAGTTCTCCTTTTTAAGGAACTGCATTCATGCCATGTAACACATATGTAGCACTACCAACATATTTTTAACAAAAGTTAAAGCTAATCTCCTGGCCAGGCACAATGACCTTTATTTAAATATATTCCTCAGTAGACACAAGGGATACAAATCCTTTGCAAACCTATATATCACCTTGTAAAAATAGCAGTGACGTTATCACTGCTCTGTGCGGAGCTGTGAGAGGGACCCAGCAGCTCCACCCATTCTAGACTGCCTGCAGAAAACTACAGGAGGGGACGGATACAAGACCAGTCACTTTGTACGAGGAAAGAACAGCAGTGAGCGGTCTTTATTACAGGAAGATCCTGCACAGAGGCTAGGTTTAACACTGGATTACTGCTCGGATAAGGAATAAATACACATAAAGCTCAACTCCAAGATAAAAAGCCTGTGTATTCTTACTTGAATCTTAAAGTGATTTCTACATAGTTTGAATGAACATCTTCTTGATCCTGCCTTCCGATTTGTGACAGATTTGACTTTATTTTGTGCCCATGTGTTGGAAGTGTGTGTATTTGTATCTGATGTATTAGATAAACCTGTTTCATTTTCTTTTCAGCAAATTCCAGACGTGTCCCCGACTGGTCGCTACACCACCCTGGTTCCACTGCTCTTCATTTTAGCCGTGGCTGCAGTAAAGGAAATCATAGAGGATGTTGTAAGTTATTTGTCCTTCACTTCTTTTGTTCAATTTTGCTTTTATGGATTCGAATCCGCTCCTTCCTATTATGCTGGTCAATACACATCATGGTAAATGTTGTTTTAAGTCTTAAGTTAGAAAAGAAAGAGCCTAGGCTCCTTGCAGCTGATCTCATTCCCATTACCAATATACCATATCTAGTTTCTGCTCTGCGTCTCTATGTGGAGGCGGCCATTTTGATAGAGGTGTAGGGCTTTGCTTCCTCATGTCGGAGCTGCCACCCTGAGGACTGATGGAAATATTCAAGAAGCAGCAGGAGATGTGAAGGAGGATCCAAAGAATGCGCTAAGATTTGCACTGCAGGACTTTTTATTGTTTATCAGATTAACCGATTAATCGAACTTAATAATCGGCTAACTAATCGATTTTGAAAATAATCGTTAGCTGCAGCTCTAACCTCATGTATGGCGTTCTCTCCAGTAAGGATAACAGCAGCACAGTAGTGACCTCCATAAATCTCAGGAGACCCAGTCCCAGGAGTGACTTAGATGATTGCACACTGAAATGTAATAATAAAGGCACATTTTTCAGGGTATTACTTGGGCACAAAAAAAAATCTGGATGTTGCCAATAAAAGCAAATCTTCACAAGTTTAGTTCCACTTTAATAGCAGCGTATTTTGTTTTCAAAGTGGGCCTAACGCTGTCTCTAAATGGTCCAATGAAAGCAAGCAAAGCTCCTTATTTCAAGTATTGTTTGCAATTGTCATGTCAGATGTGCTTAAGAGTGATAATGAGCCCCCGCCGGAAGTCTGAGGCCTTCATTAAAGAGGAACTGAACTCTTGAAAGTGTGGCCAAGAAAAAGGAAGCAAGAGGGCAAAGGTCAAGTCACCAGCATTGCCTGTGGTTTCCATGCAGCTGATTGTTATACTAATCTCTATAGAGGCAGAGATTCCTCATGTCAGAGCCTCAAGCATGGAGAACAGTGACACAACATTTTAGTAGCAGTCCGAGGCAGGTTTGTGATAGCTCTTTTATTGCCATTAATCTTTCTTACCAAAAGTTTTTTGCTCATTAGGGTGGCTCTTAAAGGCTAACTCAATAATGCTGCTTCCAGCACCTACAAATTTATTAATTTTGGATTTTGTGGCCCGTTTACACAAACTGTGGTTCAGGTGAACACTGGACCCACACCCATTGTCATAGAGACCTGGGCAATGCTACTTCTAGGACACATGGGAAGAAGGAAGCATAATGTCCTAACTGTTCTCGTAGTAAGCATTTCCTTGACTTCCTGCCTAACACTAAGATGGCAAAATGCCTGTACAATTTCTTGTTGCTGAAAATTGAACAGGAAGTGAATGGAGAGTGCAGAGCATTCTTTTTGCTCAGTTTGAAAATTGACGGAAAGAAACTGGTATGAGCATCAACTACCCTGTTCCTTACAAAGTGTTTACTAGGTAATGTTTCCAGGTGTCAATTGGACACAACAGCTTTTAGTGTTGGCAGGGCAAAAATTCCTGATTTTTGTTTCCAGTGATGGCGTTTTTTGTTTTAATCTTTAGGGCCAGGATGTTCCAACTTTCCCTGAAGATCCAAAAATACACAGATAAGCTAATTGTCCAGAAGAATGGAAGCCCACTCATTAAGGGACTGATGTGCACTAGAAAGGGCTATATGTTGGCTTATAGGGATTGAATAGCAATTCATATGACCGTAATGAGTTCCTTAGGTGCTTGTGATGCACCAAAAGTTTTCTGTTGACCATGAAGCCAATCATTTTTCTGCTACATACATGTAATGTCCATATTCTGTTACATACGGTGGAAAGACTGAAGTGGACTTTCTGACATTCATTCAGCTGTAGTGCATATTTGCACAGATAAGAGTATGCATAAATCTTTGTAGGAGGGCGCACTGATTCTGATCTGATTACCTCCAGGTTAGTCCAAAAAAATGGAAAAAGAGTTCCATTTTGGCAGACCTGAATGTGATAGATTGGAGGCAATTGGATGTAAACGGACACATGTCCACTTACATTCAAATGCCTGTAGACCTAACATGGGTCTGTTTTTTAGTCCAGTTTTTTTTCTTCCATCGCAAGATGAAACAAAAGTCACATCTGTTTCATACTACCCCAATCGGCAGGGGATCTGTGCACAGATTCCCTGCTGATCGGAGCAAACACTACCCTTGTGAAAGGGGCCTAAAGCAGTCTGTACAATAAGATTGTTAGATGTGTGGCCAGACAAGCACAGGTAGGCTGCATTCACATCGGGACATATGCCGCATTCTGGGATGCCTGTGGTAAGAACCTACGTATTCTTGCAGCAGGAATGCAGCATGTATATGCGGCTGCTGTAACTGACAAGATGACAGTGGCCACATCTGTCAGCCGCAGTCCATATGTAATCCTACATGGGAGAATTACATGTGGTTTGAGACAGATGATTTTTCCAGGGACAATAATCTATTCCAAACCACATGTAATCGTACCATCTGAATGAGGACAAGTGGTATTCCTGCACTGGAATCCCAGAACACTGCATGCATGCAGGGCCGTAGAATTAGCAGCAAGGGGCTGAAGTGTATGGAGGAATTTAAGCTAGTAGTTACAGTTTAATGTTCATCATCTAATGAACATCAGAGATTTTCCTGATACCGGAATGGTCTATGCTTCTTCATATGAAGATGTAAAGAATTTGAATCAGTCAGATGTAGCTGTGTTTATGGACTCTTCTAGTGGGGTATATTGAATGTTCTATATGCAGTGGAAGCCTTCGTAAGATCGCATGATAGCGTCTGGCTGTATACTGCTCTGTTGTATTGCTAGGCTCTCCCACCCGGGCGTTGTATTGCTGAGCTCTGACAACTAACCAGATCCTTATAGAAAACGATGACATCATTCTGCTGCAGCGCTGCTTCTGATTCAGTGCCAGCCTGCAGTGTGCCTTGAATACAACCATTGTTTGGTGTATGTAGTGCTTTAGCTACGTGTTTTTATGCAGTACCTCTGAGCAACTGAGGCAATGCTGGAAGCAATATATAAAAATTTGGTGGGTAACAGGTGCCTCAGCAGATGCAGCGTGTTATTGGCTACAAATCAATAGCTACATATGGAAAGTTTTGTTTTTTTTTTTTGACACATTTCTGTAGCAATCTGTTACTGGAGTTGGGGAGGTAGCTTTGTGCTATGGTAGTACCTTGTACAACTTGCATATCATTAGCAAATGTTTACCATATTACTGTATTCATCTTTTTTATTTTCTTAAATTTTAGTTTTTTTTAAGCAAATAACACGGGACGCATATCAAAACAGGGAGGTGATTAGAAGTTAATGGCAAGATGTGCAATGCACTAAGGCATTAGTGAAGCATTTTTAAAGCCTCTCTCGTGTGATAATGCAATCGCAAACGCTCAGTACAATTCACACATGGGCGTTAGCGTTGTGTTGCTGTATGTTAGAAAAATGACGTGCATGTCGTGTTCTTGAGGCATTGCTGCGGACAGATGCCTCCATTGAAGTATATTGAAACGCCCCTTAATCCCTTGGTCAGTGCTCCTATAGCATTTTACGGGCATTTAAGGAAGCGTTGCACAGGTGTTTTCAGAGAGGCATAGAAGGTTTTGCAATCCCAGAAACCACTGTGGAATCATAGAAATAGTGGACAGAGCAGGTATAGAAGCCACTTCCTGTCTGCACACAGCCAGAATTTTGCCAAGAAGAGGACAGCTTCTAGCCAGGTACTTGTGACAGCCTGATCTATGCCACCCTGTAGTGCCAGCTGTTATCAGTGTCATCCAAAGCAGTGCCAGCCATATTTGCCTTTATTACATCACTTCCCCTTTTACACTCCCCTACTTGCAGGGCATTTTGCAAGAGTTTTTAACGCCTCCTTAAAGGAGAACTATGAGATGAGTGATTTCCACTCACCTCATAGTTCTAGCCGACCTGTGACAATGAGACTGTCACAGGTCAGCTCAGTAGATTGGGAGGTGAGCGAACAGATACCGGGTTCGCTCACCTCTCGATCCTGTCACGTCTCTCTGCAGTGACAGGGGAGGGGCTGGTTTCCCCTCTCCCCGCTCCGATCCGCCAGCGCTGACTGGCGGAACGGACGGGGCGGGTACAGCTGGCTCTCCCTCTACAGGCAGAGCCAGCTGTCACTCACGCAGCTAGGCGGATCTCGACATCGATGTCGGGATCCGCTCCGGCTGCGGCGTCTCCGTATACCGCGAGCTGTAGCTCGCGGTATACTGAGCTTAGGGTAACGGGAGGACGCTAGTTTGTGTCCTCCCGTTACCCTAAGGAGAACTATGGGGAAAAACACTGACCCCATAGTTCTCCTTTTAATGCCTTGAAAATTCCTGCCGAATGCCTTTTTATCACTATAGGCGCGTTGACCAGGATTGCTCTTTCATTAAATTCTCAACGCACATGTAAAAGACCCCATAGGGTTCTATTCAAAATGCGAACTCGGTACTGCATGTGATTGCATCTTTGTAATGTGCAATTCATTCTGAATTCACCCCAACACACCATACTGATAGACGTGTGTCGCAGTGCATAGCACAGCAATGCAGTGATGTGTGGTGCGCTGACAGAAATGCCACCTTTTTGGTTGCGTCGGGATGCATTAATACAAAGCGTGTTAACATGTATAAAGATCACAATAGTACGAATGGGACCTCAGATGAAACCGATTGTTAGCTAATGTATATTTTATTGTCCTAACATTTGTAACAATCTTAATGTAAAATAAACACACACACATGTACATATATATTTGTGTGTATGCACGCACGCACTCTAGCTGTATTAGCACAGGGACTGATATGATATGTATCCTCTGTAAGGCACGATGGTTGTAAGGTAATTAAAAGCTCGTACGATCTGCCCATCTTGGACAGGCAGATCCTACTTGCGATCATCGCAAGCCCGCCCCGCTGAGAGGAGGGCTTCCGATAACAGCAATGCTGAGCGGGCAGTGTGCTCTTGTGCACACCGGCCCGTTCGGCATTTGTCTCCCGAGAACGCCACTAACCCGCCGACAATCATACGATGCTCAGCGGGTTTTCAAGCCTGCTCGGGGGACAAAAGACGTGCGACCGAACGGTAGAAATGGTCGCACGCCTTCCATACATCTGCCGATTATCGTGGGATTACTCGCGATTATCGTAGGATAATCGGCAGGTGTATGGGCACCTTAAAGAACACAATAACATGCAAAATGCCTCTCATGGCTCGAAAATGCATTGAGCCGTAAGAGGCAATAAAATATCTTGGTATAGTGTATGTGAACCCTAACAATGAACTTCTCTTATTTGCTTTGTTTTTCCTTGTTCAATATACAATTGAAAGTATATTATGTCCTTTTTTTTAAGTACAAAAACATACCTGTTCAAGTCAAAAGTAAAGAGTTCACAGTTCTCAAGGAGTCTTCCCAGTTCTTATCATGGACTACAGAACATTTCTCCCCTATATTGTGTTGGTGAAGAGGGAGAAGGGCTTCAGTTGTTTAACTAAAGACAACTGGAAAGGGCTGACACCATTTCTTGCAATTTCAGTCAAGTAAAAGGCATGTGCTGTCAGCCATGTGCTGAGTCCATTTCTGGCAGATCAACTGGTATATTTCTGTATTTGAAGGGACTTTAATGGGAATAAAAAAAAAAAGTGAAATGTGCTTGTATTTCAGAGATGTACTGCAAAGGGTTGGTTTTTTTTTTTCCTGACATATACACAATAATACATGTCTAACTAAAAAAAAAAAACATAAAGGCTTTAATAATTTACTAGGAAGCAATTGCATGACTCAATTGGATATCGCACGAGGCACAAAATGTTGCATGAAACAGTACTGTCACTAGCCCCTAATAGTGATATCTTATTATCAGGTTAGTCCACAGTATAGCTTTCTTCACTTTTCATGGGTGTCCAGTACTCTTAATGATAATCTGTCTGTTCAGGCCAGCTGGGCTCAAGTGCTTTGTTTATCATGAGATAAAAGAAGGGAGAACTATTTTTCTGCTCCTAGCAACTATAACTGCTGTCCCCCTTTCTATGTTTCTATGCAGTACAGGAGAATATAAGAGATATTTTGGCAGATATAAGATAAAATCCTTTCATTAGAGGACTCTTCAATACACAGAATCTTATGACTATTTGTAAATGATGGGTCCCTGTACATCTCCAGTGTAATTCATGTGTGTCCAGGTACACCTGGGACTCGCATGAGCAGATATACTTAAGTATTTGCACAACTGGGCTCACGCCTAGGACTCACCTGAACCAATGTACCCAGGCAGCCAGATAACTGGACACCCCTGGGACGCTCGTAAAGTGATGTACTCAGGTAGTCAGATAACTGGGCACATACACGGGGCTCCCCTGAATTGATGCACAAATATATCTAGATGACTGGGGTCACTGAGGACTAACCTAAACAAATGTAATTGAGGTTCTCCTTTCTCCCTGCAGTGACTTCCAGACACCTGTTTAAATAGAGTATACACAGTTCGAATTAGTACGAGAGTAGTTGTTTTCGGAACGTTCGCTCGAATATCTGTCAATTAGTAAGGTGCAGTCGACAGACGCATACAACGTTTCCAAAAATTTTCTAAGGAGCTTGTTGGAATTTTTTTCTCATTAGAACGAATTTCTAATAGTGAATGTGGCTTTCGCTCATAATCTCCATTCATTCCAAAATAGAATGTTAAACAAAAACTAAAAATCTCAAACGACAATCGGAAGTTTCTGATGCGAGTATTGAACGTTCAGACTGTATTTTTCACACGAACATTCCTGCAAAAATCTACCCGTGTATACCCTACTTTAATGGTACCCTACCTTGCTGTACGACGCCATGTGACAGGAATAGAAATATATTATACATACACACTGTGCTGGCAATACAAGTCACAGATTGAGAAACTAGGCTGCTCTGGTGCCTGATATCAAACTACAGTCCCAGAACTATAAAACATTTTACATGTAGTAAAGGGAACTGCAGGCTAGTTACCAGTCATGTTCTCCACGAGCTTCAAATGTGTGCCATGAATTGAATCAAATAATTCTTCCTATTTTATTGGTTGTGTGGTCATCTTCATCATGATCTGCAGCCCCATTGAGAAATGAAAACCCTTCTTGGGAGGGAAGAATACTGCTCCAAGTCCTCTTCTGTGATGTGCAAGAAACCGGAAAAACTACAACTCCCAACATTTCTTGCAACGCACTCAAGCTGGGGGTTGTGATTATAGGAACAGTTGCTGCTTTTGGTTCCTTCTGTTGCTATTGGAGGAATCCCTAACCGTGTTGCCTTGATTTTAGTGTTTGTTGGAGAAGGACTCCTAGAGACTTCATTGTTGCCCAATCTGGTGCCGGCCTGTTCAATCTGCAATACCAGGAGATCTACTCCTGGGAAGCTTACATGAGGCACGCTTTCATCATGGGTGCCTCTTCTTCTTTTTTTTTTTTTCTACTTTGGTATATAAAACAATGTATATTCTTGCTGTGATCAACTGCTGTCGTTCTTTAACAAGAATTGTTTGTGCCTGGGGTTTTTGCTTTAATGCAGATCAATATTTGTTATTAGTAAAAGTGTGATATAATGAGCGCTTGTCAGTATCTGTGGTTTGGTGCAGGAAGCCTCGGTAACAATAGACATTCATTTTCTGCTGCTGGCTGTGATGCTTTGTCATGGTTAGCCATATATGGCTTTCTTTTTGATTTCAGTGCGTCTCGCATAATCAATACATAATGAAAGCCGCTTTTTTTTTTTTTTTTTTTTTTTTTTTTTTTTTTTTTTTTTCTTTTCCCCCCCCCGCTGCCAGGCTTTACAGCCTATGTGTGCCTATGCGTGTGATAGTTTATTTAGCACATGACCTTCCTATTGTTGTATAGATTTCTCTGCTCTTTGATCTCTAGACATGACTTGAGCGCTGACTTTGTATAGATTATTTGGAGAGATATTAATTAATGATATGTGCACTGGAAGACCTCTCCGGATTGTGATGTAGGACTATTTGGAAAATCATTGATTACTTTATGTATTTATTAAAAAATAACTATTGTCAAAAAATAGAAGCTGAAATCGTATTTTTTTTATTTGTTATATTGAAGAAAATATAAGTAATTTATTCAGAAAAGATTGTTAAAAATAGGTGGTGTGTTTTGTGGCTCCTTTTTCTTATTAATATAAGCTTTGTGGCATTATTTACACTGATTTGCTGTAATATAAATCTTTAGAGCTCTTCACATCACTAATTGGAAGCAAATCTTGGGCTCTAAGCAGTCTTAACTATAATAGGATTGGGTGTCCTGCGGGAAGCGTTGTGCATTAAAATATGGTAGAGGTCTCCTGTAATACTCTACTTGGGTAGGTCTCTCTCTCTCTCTCTCTCTCTCTCTCTCTCTCCC